>NC_043703.1:46756997-46836239 GCF_006229205.1 Suricata suricatta | reverse complement strand
GCAACCAACAGAATGGGAAAAGATAGTTGCAAATGACATGTCAGATAAAGGGCTAGTATGTAAAAAATACAAGGAACTCACCAAACTTCACACCCACAAAACAAATAACCCAGTGAAGAAATGGGCAGAAAACATGAACAGACACCTCTCCAAAGAGGACATCCAGATGGCCTACAGGCACCTGAGACGATGCTCATCACTCATCATCAGGGAAACACAAATCAAAACCACACTGAGATACCACCTCACACCAGTCAGAGTGGCTAAAATGAACAAAGCAAGAGACTATAGATGCTGGTGAGGGTGTAGAGAGATGGGCACCCTCCTACACTGTTGGTGGAAATGTAAACTGGTGCAGCCACTCTGGAAAACAGTGTGGAGGTGCCTCAAAAAACTATCCATAGAACTCCCTTATGACCCAGCAATAGCCCTGCTAGGGATTTACCCAAGAGATACAGAAGTGCTGATGCATAGGAGCACATGTACCCCAATGTTCATAGCAGCAATGTCAACAATAGCCAAAACATGGAAAGAGCCTAAATGTACATCACCTGACGAATGGATCAGGAAGATGTGGTATATATACACAATGCAAATGTCTTAATTTTCTAAATTTTAAAATATCTTTGTGCAAGAAGCACTTCTAAAAGTCACTTACTTCAGAACAGAATAGTCACTATGTGCTTCAGCACATTCAAATATCACTCTTTGGCTCAAAACAGACATGACTATAGGTGAAAATAGTATTCTTGGCTTTTCACAATTGTTTTTATCTTCCTAATCAATGTTCTTTTATTACCTGGAATATTGGCACAAGATTATCTTAAGAATATATTTATAAGCAAAATGCACTGCTCAAATACTTTAATTATGACTGATACTTTTATGGTGACCTGGATAATATTCAGTTGAAAGCAGAAGTAATAGACATTTTCTTGAATTATCTAAGATAGCATTCAGTTTTGAACTGATACACTTAAATCATAATCAAAATGGGCCCTCCTAATAAATAACCCACAATATTATTTAGGAATGTGGGAAGACTAAAATTCTACTATCAGTGCCTTTTGTAACTGCTAATGAGGTTGGTGTCAAGATCTTTAAAAAGATGGTGGGAGGTAATGTGAAGCCTCTAAAGAGTCTCTTATGTAAGGAGCTTAGAGGAAGTGAACATTATCATCTCCCATGTGGCATTGTCAAGAACTCAGTGGCTACCTCAAACTGCAGAAAGAATAAGGAAGAAAATCTAGCTGCATGCCTTGTAGATAAAGGAAGTGGATAATAGGTAACTGGGTACTCTTTACCAAATTTTATTCTTCTGGTTATTCTTCCCTCTCAAACAAAAACCTTATTCTGGCCTTTTTTATGCAGTAGTAATACTAAAAGTGCTTTCACCCACAGTGTTTCCAGGATTATCACATGAAGTGCAATCCTTTCCTTCCGATTTATATGTGGTTCACTTAATGCACTGTTCTAAGGCAGGAGTCATTACTTTTCAAAATATGGCCTATAATGCAACTCTCTGTTTTATTAAAATAATGTTTTATTGGGACACAGCTCTATTCATTTGTTTACATATTAACCATGACTATTTACATGCTACATGCTAGATCTGAACAGGACTGAGTAATATTAACATAGACTGAAATAGTTACTATTTAGTCCTATAGAAAAAGTTTGTGAATGCCAATTCTAAAAAAAAAAAAAGTTATTTTACTACCCAATACAAAATAGTAGGAAAAATATAAAATAATCGTTTTCCCATATTTCCCACAGAAAAATAAAACTCATTAAAGACAATGAGAAATATATGATATTTGTCACTGGCAGAAAGTTTGACAGACATTTGCCTTGGCAGATAGGGGAATTCATGGATTTGACCTTGAGTTTGTTCTTTGTGAAGATGTTCTTATCCATTGTTTACTTACTCTGCCTATACTTTTGCAAGTCCTTTCTTGTGTACTAAGCTACTTAGCCCTGATAATTTCACGTGTTAACATTGCTGGGTTAAGAGATGCCCATGGAAAGAAATGCTTATAGAAATATGCTTATAGAAATGTTTCTATAGGTCAACAAGAGTATTTCCAAAAGAGATTAGTATTTGAATAGGAAGCTTGGCCTCATCAGTGTGACAGGACGCCATCTAATCCCTTTAAAGTTTGAACAGGACAAAAAGATACAGGAAGGGTTAATTTGCTATTTGTATTGAAATATCCATTCTTTTCCTGTTCTTGAATAATGGCTCTGCTGGTTCTCAGTCCTTCAGACTCTGACCAGGATGTATACCATTGATCCCGCTATTATCAAGCTTTTGCCCTTGAACTGGGACTTAACTCAGACCATCAGTTCCCCAGGTCCTCAGGCCCATGAATGTGGACTGTATTATATACCACTGGCTTTCCTGGTTTTCCAGCTTGCTGATGGAAGGTTGTAGGATTGCTCAGCCTCCATTATTGTGTGTTTCAATTTCTATAATAAATTCTCATTGGTTTTGTTTCTCTGAGGATCTCTGACTGAGGATCACCGTGGCTGGAAGTTGCTATCTTAGAGGGATAGCATGTCACTTATCACAGGGTTAGTTGAAGGGTCATGTTTTGTTTTAATGCTCAGAAGACAAAAAGGATTATTTTTTGACAAAAAATATTAAAATTTATGCTGTTGCTCACTTTTGCTTTATGTTTCTGTGAAACAAACCAGTCCCTGAACTATCAATGACTTTTAACATCAAGAAATGTTTATTTTCTGATCATAGTATCTTTTGGACATGAGTTGGCAGCATCTTTGATTTTACTCCTGGCTACAAATAGTCTTCATGTCAGCTCCACTTTTCTTCATTCTGGGTCCAGACAATTGGGGCAGTCCCAATTCTGGACATGCTATTCTCATGGCAGAGCAACAAAAGAGTTGATTGGAATGCACAACGGCTTATAAAGCCATTGCTCCAATGTGACCGATGCCTGATCCATTCACATTCCATGGGCAAGCAGACTTAGTATTATTGGAATAGAGAGGTGTATGCAATACAAGAAGGCACTGAAAGTCACAGGGCAATGTGTTAGAATGCATAATAAGTGTATATGAATGTGGAAAAAATACACAGCATGAATAGAAATACAATCTGACTCTTTAAGCCTCAGGACCAGTTTGCTTCCAATCATTTCTTTGCACCGGCAGCTCAGTCAATCCTCTTACCAAAACATAATTCTTAAGCCTATTTTATTTATTTGCTTATATATTCAAATGCCTCTTTGTATCAAATAAACTGCCTTGAAGCCATTAGAGTTGGGTTTTAAGAACTTATCCTTCATTTAGTCTTTCCTGCAAAGCTAAGTCTTAATGAGTCTCTCCGTGTGTATTTGGTGTTGTTGCAATGGGTTTTTCCTTTTTATTTCTGCTAGAAAACCAGCCATTTTTGCCTGAGACAATCCCTTTACTTCCTTAACAATCTGATAACAATCCACACTCACTACTAATGGTCTGTTTCCCAGCAACTCTCCAGAAAGCTGCAGTATCGATAGACACATTGTCTGTTTTTCAAATTATCACAGGAAGCAGTTGTCTCAAATGTTTTGGCAATGCATATGTAGAATCTTCTATTTGATATCAGTATTCTTGCCATGTAACTCCTAGCTTGGTAACACATGTTTTAAGTTACTGTTTGAAAGCATCTCATTTCAAAGTAAAATTTCTGTATATATTAATTTCAGCTAGTACAACAGATTAACCATGGGATTTTAGCCATCTGGGTTTAAATTTAATTCTCAAAGTGTTAATGGTGTGATGTAGATATTCAGTATGTAGGTCCAAGGTCATTTCTGCTATCAATAGGTAAGGGATAAATTTGGAAGAGTGAAGATAAGAACTTTTGTGTTCTAGAAGGGGGCACATACCTCTTTGTTTCAGCATCTATTGGTCAAAACCCAGTCAGATGGACATAATGTAATTAAAAGGAAATCTGGGAAGTTTGTTCTTGATCTGTTCATCAGACAGAAAAAAAAAGTTATTTTGCTGTCCCTGCACTAGCATACTGAGAAGTTTATGAATTTATTTATCTATCTCTAAATGATAAGAATCTACTCTAACTTTGGAAATTTTGTGTTGCTTTGTTCCACCCAGTGCTTTGGGCAGCATTAATTCAGTAGTGAACACACACACACACACACACACACACACACACACAGAATATGTTTATTGGTAAATACAACTGGAAGACATTTATATATCAATAACAGCTTCACTGTGACTTTCCATCCTGGTGAACACACACTCAAAACTTAACCACTCATAGGTTTTTTTTGTCTTTTTTAGATATGCTAACTGTTTGTAACCCAGGCTTAAATATTTGATGTTTACAGTTGCATTTACTATGGAATTTTGTAACACTGCACTTGATAAGAAAACGAAAGTTGCTTCATATATTCCAAAATTGACTTCATATCTTCTAATATTAATTACAATCAGCTGCATTTTCTCTGGTGTTTATTCTTTTGCATAGATTAATGTGTCTATCTGGTATCATTTCCCTCTGCCTGAAGAACTTCCTTTAACATTTCTTGTAATGTGTCTGCTGGTAGTGAGTTATTTCAGTTTCTGTGTGTCTACAAAATGTCTACGTTTTACTGTGTCTTTTTTTAATAGAGAATATCTCACCTAATTTTTGATAGATATTTTTGCTTAGTATGGAATTCTGGATTGCAGTGTTTTCTATTTTGTTTCCCTTTTATTTCTTTAAATATGTTGATTTACGTCTTCTTGCTTGCATTATTTCTGACAGAAATATGCTCTCTTACTTTTCTTTGTTCCTGTGTAAACAGTGTATTAATGTATTTTATAGATAGTGGATGTAAGCTTAAATGAAGTTGATTTTTAAAAATTTAAAACAAAATCTTAGAGAAGAAAAAAATACCTAAGTAAAATCCCAATTAGGGAGATACTTCTAAGTAGTATAAAATATATTTATGTAAATATTATGTTTTCCTTTATTATATACTATGCCATAGAGGGTTATCACCAGAGATTCTTACTTAACCCTAGGAGATGTTTTTCAACAATCAATGACTTTTTGATATTATTATTTGATTTTTAGGTACATTCTAAATAAATAAATAAATAAACATTTTGTCATTATATTTACTAATCAAAGAGTAGTACTCTAATACATACTCTTCTCCAGTAAGCACAATTTTCATTTTCTGAGTGAAAAGGTTTTCATCTATTCAAATCCTGTTTACATATTAAAAAGGAAAATTGGAAAACAAGCATTGCTCTGATAACAGCAAGGCACTCAAATTTTTTAAAAAGATACTAATTTCATTTGGTTCGTTTAGCAAATTGCCAAATTACTGAAAGGAAATGGTATTCATATACATTTTTCCATGACTTTAGCTCAACTTAAATATTTTAATTTTTTTTTAATGTTTGTTTGTTTTTGAGAGTGAGCATGCATGCATGCAAGTTGGGGAGGGGCAGGGAGAGAGAGGGATATCTAGAATCCAAAACAGGCTCTAGGCTCTGAGGTGTCAGCACAGAGTCCATTGTGAGGCTCAAACTCACAGATCAAGAGATCACTACTTGAGCTGAAGTCGGACACTCAGCTCAGTCAACTGAGCCATCCAGGCCCCCCACTGACTTAAATATTTTTAAAAGAAATTGTGTTTTACTTAAAAGTTCCTATGAGTTAATTTAACAAGTTAGACACATTTTAATTATAGTTGACCCTTGAGTAACACAGGTTTGAACTGCCTGGGTCCACTTATATGCAGATATTTTTTTAATAGTGCAGTGCCGTCCAAGTATTTTCTCTTCCTGAAGATTTTCCTAATATTTTTTCTCTAGTTTACTTTATTGTAAGAATACAATATATAATACATGTAACATGCAAAATATTGCTAAATGGCTGTTTATATTATTGATAAAGTCAACAGTAAGGTATTAATAGGTAAGTTTTAGGGGAGTGAAAAATTAAACATGGAATTTTGATTGTCCAAGGGCCAGAAGGAGGCAGTGGTCACCCCTATTTAGCTCGGTGATAATAGCATGGTTGTGGTTCCTGTTTTGCCACATGAATCAGACTTACTGTCCACCATAAAACCACATGTTGGGTCAAGTGTTTTCAGGCCTTGAATCACCATGATCTTTGAGAAGATAAAAACACATGAATTTCCTTTTATGCTATTCTTAGCTCTAATCCTGGAATACTTTCTGGGTGGCAGTATAGTAAGGGTCACAAGTGTTCTCCCTGAGTGTGAAGGCTAAGTTACATCCAGGGATGCTGAAGTGGTTAGAATTTGCTGGGCAGCGAGTCAGAAAGTCCTATTGTATAAAGGAAAAGAAGCTCAGAAATCCGAGCGGACTTTACTGTGTCTCACCATACTGTTGGGTGATACCTGAGGTTCACATACATGACTCCACAAGGAGAGCAGCTGAGAGACGAAGGAAGATACCTGAGTTGTGCAATCTTGGGGGACATTGTGTTTCAGGCCAGTCAAGGTAGAGACCATGCTGAGTATTTCAAGTATTTAGTTGAGTCTGAAAAAGACTTGAAAAATAAGGTGCATGCCTGCCTGAGAGTAAGGGTCATACCTGAGCATGCAAACAAGGATAAAAGTAATCCTCTGATTAAAGGAATTCACCAGTAATTCAATGGAGCATAATAATTTCAATTTAAATCACTATGTTCCCCATCAATTAACCATAACCTTGCAGTCAATTTGAATCTAATTCTGTATGTCAGCTATAATATCATTAAAATGTTTTTTCATGCAGCTGAAGAGAAATTATTGAGAACGAATAAGTATGATATTATTAAATAATATTATGTATTATTTGTGGAGATTTTTGGCCAACTCTGAAAAAAAAATTAAAGTAACTGAGAGTTAATTCTATGAGAAATAGGAGGTCTTAATAATATAAATGTCAAAGAGATCATTCAAAAGGAACTCTTTTAAGAATGTATTAAAAACCTAAAACATAAAATGAAGAAATATTTGGCTTATTTTATCAACATTTTAGGTGACATCCAGAGTATATCTTGTTTCTCTTAGTAGAATATCGAATAGCCTAACTCTCAACAATAAATAGACTATTATTTTTTTTTAATTTTTATTTATTTTTAAGAGAGAGAGACAGAATGTGACCAGAGGAGGGGCAGAGAGAGTGGGAGATGCAAAATCCAAAGCAGGCCCCAGGCTCTAAGCTGTCAGCACAGAGCCTGACATGTGGCTCAGACTCACAAACTACGAGATCATGACCTAAGCTAAGGTCAGATCCTCAACCAACTAACCCACCCTGGCTCCCCAATAAATATACAATTTAAATGAAACCAATATGTAGTTTTTAATATGCGTTTTCTTCCTTGCCAAAAGAACCTCTTTGGAAATAAAATGTGACTTATAAGTCAGACTCTGACTTTTAGGATTAACCTGTCATTTCCAAAACTCCAAGCTGCCCTTGTAGTTGTCAATCAGACACTCTAGCGAGAGTTTAATTTTTGGATAGTTCAGGAGTATTTGATGGTTTATTAATTTGGTAACTATTTGATAATTTGTTAATAAAGATTTTTACAAAAGGCTAAATTAAAACCAAATAGATAATGGGTTAGACACTAAACACATTCTGGCTCTCAAATCAGGGTGTTTAAAATACTGTTATAAGCAATCTACCTTTAAAATAAATAATACTAAATTTTGTTACAAGTTTTAAGGACACCCATTTTCTATCAAGGGAGTTATTTGTCTCAAAATGCTCATTATTATTTAAATAAAATACTCAAAACTTCATTTAAAATATAATATAATAAATATAATATTTAAAAATATTAACATTTAAGTGTCAACAACCATGTTCAAAATGTAGGTTTTTTTTGAAGTTGAAGAAAGTAGCTATACTCAAAATATTGATCTAATTATTTAATTTTCTTTATTATCTAGTTCTTGGTAAGTGTTTCACGTTTTAATGGCTTTACTGTTTTAAAAAATTGAGAGAGGAGGTCATTTTCTCTGACAAAATATCTGAACATCCATTATCAACAGACACTGAAAAAATTAAAACTGTCATATCTAGAAGTACACATTGATAGAAAACTGCTACTTTGGTGTCTAATTTTGTTTTGAGAAAGTATTTAATATTAGATTGTCCATCATGTTAGTATAGAAGATCTAAATATGGTAGATAATTTTAAAGCACTCAGTGTCAATGTTATGTCACCTACCAATTACAGCATATTGAAAGAAAAATGAATGACTTATACTTTTCTGAAAAAATGTTCAATACATTCTTTTTTGATGGCAAGTTAATCCTTCATGTATTTTTCTTATAATTGATAATAATGTTAGAAAATAATTGTGACTTATGTAATAGGCTATAAAAATTACATCCCAAATTTTTCACCAAATAACTGAACCACGTATGAATGGTTCAATTTTTTTCATAATTAAAAAAATTAATAACATTTGGATAAATGTGGTTTTATGTTTCTTGTGAGTTTATTTAGATTCTATTAGTATTACAAATATTGAAAAATAATTTATTAGAAGAATGACTGCAAATATTGTTTTGGTAATTTGTATTCTTTTCCTAGTAGATAATTAAAAGATAATGATGAAATTTTTGCATGCACATTTATTTTACCTTTATTGGTCAATAAATACATTCTGAAACAAACAGAATAATTCATGTGAATCTAATATCAAAGGGGAAACTTTAGAAAAATAACTCAGAGCTTCAAAATTAATTTTTACTAGTATGTTCCTGAATGCATGTTTTATTATGTTTGGGGAACTCAGAGCTTTTGAATATATCTTTTTTTTCATCTTTTAATAATTTTAGAACATTATTAATTATTTTCATGTATTTCAACAAAATTTTATTTACAAAAACAAATGTAAGATGGGCCGTAGTTTGTCTACCTCTGAAAAAGACAAGTGTTGGTTAACTTATTTGATCTTTACTATTGTTTACCTGAAAATAAAATGTTTTGTTGTTCATTTCTTCATAATGGACTTTAACATTTGTGCCAGTGACCTAATGCTTGAATATTTTTTTCTTCCAAGATTTTATTTGAATTTAAATTAGATAACATGTAGTATTGGTTTCAGGAGTAGATAGTAGTGATTCATTGCTGACAAACGACACCCAGTGCTCTTCACAGCAAGTACCACCTTTAATACCCACCACCCATTTAACCCATTTGCCCACCCTCCTTCCCCCCAGAAGTCCATGGTTTGTCTATATGATTTGCCTCTATCTTTTTTCCCCTTTCTCTATATTCATCTATTCTGTTTCTTATATTCACCATGAGTAAAGTGATATATTTATCTTACTTGTCAGTGTTTTAATGAAATAAACATTTTGTCCTGTCTTCTCTCTCATCCTTCTCAGTTTTCTATTTTATGTGTGCTAGATCATTTAGTACAATCCAATAGCCTTTGTGTGGTAATTACCAGCATTTTCTCATTGCCTCTTTCCTTTTGAGTAATTTCCACAGGCCTGTTTTTCAGTCCACGTATCATTCTAAGATGTATCCAATATTCTATTACATACAAAGAAATAATTTATAATTTTTAGTATTGTGTATTTTTAAAATTCTAGCATTTGACCTTTTAAAAATGTCTTTGTTTCTGTTAAAGTTTTTAAACTGATTTTGCATATCATCCACCTTATACACAAGTTTCTTATACATACAACTAATAATTAAAGTTTCTACCTGATATCTCTAACTTTGGGGTAATTTCTGAATATCATTCTCTTAACTACTTTATCTCTTTTATTTTGAGAGAGAGAGAGAGAGAGACAGACAGACAGACAGACAGACCGAGAGCAAATTTGAAACACGCTCCAGGCTCTAAGTTGTCAGCACAGAGCTGGACACGGAGGTCAAACCCAAAAAACCGTGGGATCATGACCTGAGTAAAAATCAGGCACCCAACCAACTAGGCCACACAGGTGCCCCAGTTACTTTATCTTTTGTGTTTATTTTTTTTATCACTTCATCTCTTTATTTTCTTGTGTGTCTAGTAATTGAGTCATATTAAATAGGTGAAGCAAAGATGCTCTGGGGAGAATATGCCTGTTGCATTTGGGAGCACCAAAAAGACTAGTGTGCATGGAAATGAGTGAGTGAGGAGAAAGAACACCAATATTGTGAGAAATATTACAGGAGCCAGGGCATGTGGGGTTTTATGGGCCATCCAGGTGCACATGCCACAGTTGGATATCTAAGCCTCAAGTATGGGAAGGAGGTATGGCATGGCCATTTCAATGTGAGGTTATATTCTACTTACATACTATGAAGATAGTTTCTATCCTGGGCTTTGAGACCTAGAGGACCATGATTTATCTGTTGTGTGACTACTGACTTCCCCTGAAGGCAGTAGTTTGTGCACTAAAGGACATCCCCACCTGAAATCCCCATAACCCCTTCTAAACCCTGTTTCAAATATTTAGGATGCCAAAATGTTCTAGCAAATGTTTCAAGAATACTTATAGTAACTTGTAGGACCTTTCTTAAATCCAGTCACCAGAGGATAGGGAAGCTATTGACTCTTCTGGGGCATGTAGATAGAGTTTATACTTCTGTCCAGGCGTATCTTTCTTATGACGTGTAAGTGTAGGAGAGAGAATATTGTGGAAAGACATGATGTGCTATCGGCTATTCCCCAAATCTCCATATCACTACAATGAGTCACTCTAAGAATTTTAAATTCAAAATTAAGCCATTCATATTTTTGGTAAGTACATCAAAGTATGCTATTATAATAAGTATTATTTGAGTTCATTATATTAATGTTTCATAATACAATAATTTAAAATAGACGAATGTCATGTGAACCTTCATAGAAACTTTTATATTCTACTACATAAATGTTAGAATGTCTATTTTGAAATCCTGAGTATATAAATGTTATTTAAAGTCACAAATCTACAAGACACTACAATGACAGTAACTAAAAACAAAATATGAAGGAGCATGATAGAAATTCCAGTAAGAAATTTATGAGAAGAAAAATAATTTGCAGTAGGTCCTGAGAATAGGTTACTAGTGAGGTAGAGATAAAAGTAGGGGATTGAATTCCAGTATAGAAAACCTATCAGGACAGATGCTCCTGGGTGGCTCAGTCAGTTGGCCTTCTGACTTTGGCTCAGGTCATGATCTAATGGTTGGTGAGTTCAAGCCAGCATTGGGCTCTGTGCTCATAGCTTGGAGCCTGGAGCCTGCTCCAGATTCTGTGTCTCTCTCTCTCTCTCGTCTCCCTCTCTCTCTGCCTCTTCCCCACTCACACTCTGTCTCTATCTCAAAAATAAATAAACATTAAAAAAAAAAAAAAAGAAAACATACCAAACAGGAGGAATGGCCAACTGTGTCACATGCTGCTGATAGATCACAAGTTGACCATTGAGATTTATGAACCTGGAAGTCCGTAGTAAACTAGATCAGAGCTTTTTCATGACATAATAGTAATAAAAACTTGATTGGAAATTCAGCATTTATTTTCTTGAATATAGTGGATACATGAATATTAATGAAAAATAAAAACATTCATGAATCTTTCTGTGTCTAATAGTATGCATTAAAATGTATTACTTAAAAATAATTATACAGGTGGGGCACTTGGGTGGCTTGGTTGGTTGAGCAGCCAACATTGCCTCAGGTCATGATCTTGACTTTCACGATTTCAAGCCTCACATCAGGGTCTGTGCTGACAATTTGGAGCTGTAAGGAGCCTGCTTTGGATTCTGTGTCTCCCTCTCTCTTCTGCTCCTTCCCAGCTCCTGCTTGCTCCATCACTCTCTTTCTCTCCCTGTCAAAAATAAATAAACATTAACAATTTTAAATAATTACACATGCAAAGAAAACTGATAGGTAACTACTTGCAGAAGGAAACCTTAAAAAAATACTCTCACTTTTTCCTGAAGTATAAAAACCATATAAAGTGTCACAGAACAACCTCAAGCAGTTCTGCAAATTATAAAATCTGGCTTTATAGCATAATATAATTAAAAACTTGTGTCTTATAAATCATATTTTGTGATTTAATACACAATTCAGTTTGTATTCCCATCTTTATGTGGAAAATTAAACATGAATGATATCTAGGCCTAGAGTTCCTTTATGAAAAATTTTATTTAGCATTCTTTCAGTTTGTGAAATAGATACATAATGATTAGGCTTTTCTATTTCTTCTTGTGTCAATTTTCAGTATTTTCCAAAGAATTTTATTAGATTATTTTCTATTCAGTTATTTTTACAGTGTTATTGAGGTATAATTACTATACCAAGTAAATCCTGAGCAAATTTAGTGTATAGTTTGATGAGTTTTGACATATATATACATATGTGTAAATCATCCTAATCAAAGTGCTAAAAATATTCATGACTTCCAAAGTTTCTTTGTGTCTTTTTGGTTTTATTTTATGTGCATGCATGCATGCATGGTAAGAATACTTAACATGAAATCTCTTAACATGTTTTTAGTAGCAACATTATATTGTTAACCATAGACACTGTGCTGAGTTGCAGATCTGTAACTTAATCATTTTGTATAACTGTAGCTTTATATATTTTAATTTTAATTTTTTTCACATGAACATTTTTATGGCTCTTTATCTTTCATGAACTTTCTTGACATTGGTGGCTTTTATTTTAATTAGTCTGACCTCGGTTTATAAATGTAATTATTCTTCTTGAAGAACCAATGTTTGTATTTATTGAAACTCACTGTTGTAAGGGTATTTTCTATATCATTAATTTTAACTCTAATTCTGAGCCCCATTATTATGGCTTAGTTTAATATTTTAGTACATGCAGGTAGATTTTCAGTCAACTAGACATAGGTGGGTATTCTCAGTGTCCCCATATCTGTCTCATTGCCCAATCCTTTTTGTATTTCTCCTTATTCTGTGAATCTTTTGCTTGTCCTGACTAGGACTGAATCTTCAGTCTCCCTGTCATTTCCTACCACCAATTGCCATTGTTACTAAGCGTGCTGCAGGGCATGGAGTTTTTCAGCTCCAATTTGAATCAAATGTATACCTTTAAGCAGCAAAACTTGTTCTCATAACTTGTCCGGCCCTCAATCAGTGTTGTCAAAGCCACCAGTAGAGGTGGAGGAGAACAGCCCCACAAGGAAATTCCGAATTTCACTCTTTTGACCCAACGGGCAACTGTTTATATTGAATAAATTTTTTTCACAGTTTTCTATATTCTTTGGTTTATCTTTATAGCCCTGAAGTGAATTTTTTTCCGGTTGAAATTCTTTTTAGTTGATAGAATTTCTCAAGCTCCTCCTCTACTGTAATGAAATCCCTGTCCTCCTCAAGAACTCACTTTTTAAAATAAAGGCTACATTATCAGCAAGCAGAGAGGAAACCATAGGAGTGCAGATATCCCCTAGTCTACACAGCCTCAGAACTTAATAGAAGTACTGTGAAGGAAGTTGTATTTCCTAGAGTCACATGGGATTCGAGTTCAAGAATTTTTTACTTAAATCTTAAAGGCTAATTCAATTCCAGAGACCTAGATCTTGGAAATGTTCAGGATAAACCAAAGTGTTAACTAATTCAATTTAGGTACATTACTCAAAGTTTTCAAAAAGAAACAGCATTTTGATTGGTATTTTTGTGACTCCTGAGTCCTTGTTCTTAACCACTATGAAATTAAAAATCAAGTGAATGCTGAAAGGTAATCATCCTGACTCATTTTGAATTCATTTTATGAGGCATCCACTCTCTCGTTGATATAGTATTCATTCTGTATTAAGGTGTGCAAAACCACTTGATTAGGTTATCTAAAATTTGTGTTCCTATTCTCCTATTATATATTTACATTTATTTACATCTTAGAACAAGATTAAAGGGGATTGTTCATTTAAGTAATCACATTAGTAAAGTAAGTTGTTTTTTACCTTTGGGCATAATAGCAAGTGATTTTATTGAAAGGCATCCTCAAGCATCTTTTCTTTGCTTTAACCTAATAAGTGGTTGATTGCAAACCTATTCTAGTAAATGAATATGCACTTCATTATATAGCCATTGTACTTTAAACTGGGGGTTGTCAAAATTTACACACACACACACACACACACACACGGATACACACATTCATGAACATACCCATACTCAAAGTGTTAGATACCCTAAATTCTGGGAATGTGAATTGCTATGAGATTTAAAAACACAGGACTCTGGAAGGTATAGTGAAGTTGGTGAGGTATATTTCCACACTGACAAATAATGGTTTCTGAGGGAAATTTCTTATTGCAGAGTACTAAAGGTCTCTCTGTTGACTTATTCCCAGGGTAGTAACCATTTGACACTGGTCAAGAGTATAGTCAAAGAGGCAGGTAGAAGTTATTGGAAGAGGACGGAATAGAATGGCAGTTCCCAAGTTTCAACTGGAGAATGGAAAAATAATCTTAGACACATAGGCAGTGATTATCAGAAGAGTTCTTTTAATCACAGGGAGTTAAGTATATCTAAGAACTATCTTAAAAAAATGTTACCCTGTAGCTTACTCTCTATGTGAAATTAACTCTTGAGACTATTCTTCTAGTATTTTATATTATTTTCTTAGTGTGTTGTTCTTTAAATAATTCTCTGTTGGAAGGGGAAAAACAGCACAGGCCATTTTTAACTTGCTCACCGAAGATGATGTGCATTATTTCTTATACTGAGTACTTTTAGTTGTTGCTTTCATGTTTCTATGGTGTTTGTCTTTTCTTTTGCTTCTCCCTTTTCCCCCATTCAATTGACATTTAATGTGCTTTGATTGATTTTTTTCATCCACAATCCATTTTGAACTATGATTCAATTATCCATCATTATTGTGAGAAGTAAATTTTTAAAAATCTATTTAAAGATAGAAAATGAGGTAAATCAAGGTCTTTGTAAATAGAAAACTCTTAAAGAAACATGCCAAATATACTGGGTAGCTTATCAGAGGCTTGAATGAAAAAAAAAAACAAGGGGTAACAATAGTACTTGTTCTTTTACAAATAAAATTATCAGTCTTATGTATATTTGGAGATGATCAAAAGAGAGAAAATAGCTGCTTCTAGTAAAATGTTTACTATCTGGAACCTGCAGTTGATTCTAAAGTCTGATGATCATAAACAATGAATAGAAGAGTAAGTATGAGATGGAACTGCGTAATCTATAAAAAATCCATTGAACTTGTAGTTAATTGTTTTTGATACAATATTTGTCCATGTTTCTATTTTTAAACCTATTCCTCTTGGTTTAAAATAAAATATAAAAGTTTGTTTTTAATACAAAGAATTGTTCTCTTTTTATTTCATCATTTATTTATTTTTGTCTACACAATTTGAAACTCACTGATAACCTATTTTTTAAATAATAAGCTTAAATCGAAAGGAAGCTTAGTTCCTAAGGTAAAATTTAAATGTAAGCCATTACTTTCTAAAAATCATATATCATATACATAAACGTAAATAAAAGGCTTCATGTGGTGCCTGGGTGGCTCAGTCTGTTAAGCATCCCCACCTCTGAATTTCAACTCAGGTCATGACCTCATGGTTCCGTGGGGGTTAAGCCCTACATGGCTTTGTGCACTGACAGCACAGAGCCTGCTTGGAATTCTTTCTTTCTCCCTTTCTCTCTGGCCCTCTCCTCCTCATGCTTTCTTTCTGTCATTCTCTTTCAAAATAAATAAATAAACTTAAAAAATAAAAGGTACCAAAGAAATGATTTAGGTCTCTTCATTTTAAATTATTAAATACATAAAATTATGAAATATATTAAAGTATAATCCTTTACTTGTGGTTTCTAAGATTAATAATACTTAGGGTTACCACAGTATTGTAATTTACTTAGCCTATGCCAGGGTGTAGAGTATTTGCCAATGTTTTGCTAAGATGAAACTGACATGAAAAGGAGTGAGACTCCAAAAATGTTTTTCAAATTGTCAAAGACAGAGGAGCTGCCCTGATTCTCTTCCAAGCAAAACTTGCTGTCCTCTTACAGAGAGTGTGGCCCATGGATAGCTTCACCTGTCAGTTGCTTCAGGGTTTTGCTCAATTATCTGTGGTCACCTCCATCCAGAAAGAACCCATATTCCATGATTGTACAAGGTGGTAATATAAAAGTCCAGCCATTTGGCTCAATGTGAGACAACTTTGGTTGATATTTGCTCCAGAATTTCTATTTTTTTTTAATTTTTAATGTTTGTTTATTTTTGAGAGGGAAAGCACAAGTGGGAGATGGGCACAGAAAGAAGGAAACACAGAAGCTGAAGCAGGCTCCAGGCTCTGAGATGTCAGCAAAGAGCCTAGCTAGGGGCTCAAACCCACAAACCACGAGATCATGACCTGAGCCAAAGTCAGATGCTTAACCTACTGAGCCACCCAGGCATCTCTTCTCCAGAATTTCTTATAGGGATGGCTGAAGTTTTGTTGGCTTGAATCTCAGTTCAGCCTATCCAGGTGCCTAATTTACCTTTTCACCCTTCCCATCATACAACTTATTCCCTAACAAATATCTTCCAGTCCAGATTCTATCTCAGTGAATACTTTTGGGAAACCCAACCGACAATTAAGATAAAGTAGGTAGCTTATTTGTCTCAAGAGGTCTTTGATGTGGAGTCTAAGCTACCTTTCTAGTGTTAGGTCATTTCTGATGGTTAGTCTCTTTAGAACCTCTGTGCTGTCCTTTGTGTACTTCGTAACATATCAGTAAACTGCCATAACCAAAGAAAGGATAATCCTCTATATAAGTGCACAGATAGATGGACATATACATACACACACACACACACATAAATATATATATGTATAAAGTCCTTCCTTCCTTTTTCAAAAAGTTAAGAGTAAATCATTATCTACATGTAATATAATTCCATAAGATTTATGGCAAAGTATTGAGAAATATTTTTCAGTAGGATGTCTTTATTTTTTAAAAAAAGTTTTAATATTTATTTATAATTTTTGAGAGAGAAAGTGGAGGGGAAGGGGCCGAGAGAGAGGGAGACACAGGATCTGAAACAGGCTTCAGGCTCTGAACTGTCAACATGGAACTTGATGTGGGACTTGAACCCACGTACCACAAGAACATGACCTGAGCTAAAATTGAATGCACAACCCACTGAGCTACCCAGGTGCCCCCGTTGAATGTCTTTCTAAAATACCTTTACAAATAATACCTCTATAAATACATGTAGATACCTTTATATGTTCCTGATAAGTAAGTAGTTATACAAGCAAGTATTTGCACTGGATGTAGAAAATATTAGTTCATTTACCTGTAATATATGTGATTATGCACATATATTTTGCTCTATCATTCTGAATAATTTTCCTCTATAATCAATGTCCAGTGATTTCACTTTATCAAGTCTAAATAAATAGGTGGAATGACATTTGTTTTCTAACCAAGGATATTTGTTTTATCAGAGTATACTGTGGCTCTGTGCTAGGCATTAATAGAGGCATCATTTTCTCTTAAAATAATTTTCATTAGCTTTTGCTTATTAAAGTTCTTTAAAAATGTCTGATTATTTAAAATAGTAACAGAATATCTACAGACTTTTCCAAAATGCAGTAGATTAATCTTAAGTTTACATGCTTATATATCAGACTATTGCTTAAATTCAGCAAACTACAAAAATATGCATTTTTTAAGTTATATATAAATGTTTTCTAACTTCAGTTGTCATATTTATTTCCTCACATAAATTTTCTTTTGTTTCACTTAGTGTTAAATGTTTTTAAATACATACTCAACAAATACATAATATATCAATTTATATTTCCTTTTCAGTGGCACAATATTTTCAATTGTGCTTTTTGGAGGTATTGCAGATATTTTAGTTCTGCAAAAGGGAGAATAAATGTATTGATTTGAGAGAACAATAAAAATTTTAATGCTGTAAATAGGTATTCAACATTTACTAGAGAGAATACATTCAGAAAATTTGTCATAATATACGGCAAAATCTATCATAATTAATACCATCAGGACTTCAGATGTTTTTGTTATGAAGAATATTGTATTAATGAGCTCTTTGTGACAAACAGGAATACTCTCGAAAGTAGGTGTTTTCTCTCCAAGTCTGTGTCCTGGCAGTTCACACAAAGTAGTAAATTAAGAAATTTAGAAGGAGAAAGGTATTCTCTGCAGCAGTGGTATACCTGTGGGAGGGAGTAGTAAGGGCAGAGGTCTACCTCAGTGAGGAGGAGCATTTTATCTTTGACATTATTTAGAATTATTGATATATATATATAGGGGCCCCTGGATGGCTCAGTCTGTTAAGCATCTAAGTTTGGCTGAAGTCATGGTCTTGTGGTTCATGGGCTGGAACCCCTCTTTGGACTCTGTGCTGACAGCTGGGACCCTGGAACCTGCTTCAGATTCCCTGTCTCCCTTGCTCTCTGCCTCTCCACTGCTCATGCTCTCTTTCTCTCTCAAAAATTAAAAAAATAATTATTGATATATACATAGATAACAAAAACATTGATATTCAGGTATGATTTTTTTAAACTGTGTACATATAGGGCAGGCACCTCCTGTTGTCTGTGAACAGATGGACCATTTGGAGCAGTCTTCCTTGTACAGATGGCAGCCATAGAAGAGTTGTGCTCATATTACCTAGCAAAGAGATTGTGCTACAGAGAGCACCAGTGAACATACAAATCCACCTAATGCACCTTCATATCCACCACAGCATTCCCAAGAGGACTGCCCTGTCTGAAACATCCTTCAGACAATAATTGTGATAATGGTGGTAGTAGACCAAGACTATTGCCTTTTAATACTCTACTAATGACCTGTATTTCTGCCAGGACTTACTATGAGCTTGGCCAAGATTTCTCAGGGCCAAATGGCAGTCTAAACTTTTCTACACAATCTCTCTTCTTTTAATTTTGTTACTAGTTGTGACAGTTGCATTACAGTCCTAAGACTCTTTTTATAGCCTTTGCCCTCTCTCTCCTTTACCCTTTACAGTGCTTCTCCCAGTAATTCTCTTAAACATCATATTTCATCATGGTGTCTGCTTCTCAGGTGACTATAATTCACAGAGTTGGTTAACCAGACGTGGTCAACAAAAGCATGCAGTCAAATGGGCCTTATTGGCTGACTGGATCACCCCCAGTACTGCACTGCAAGGAAGAACTCATTAGGAATGTCAGACACAGGGGGTGAAGATTTCACCAGTGATAACCTGGCAAAACATCCTAATTGCCAGGTAATTATTCAGGCATTACAGATATATGGGATTCACAATGCACAAAATCAGTCAAGTTGGCTGGTTACTACTAAGTTGTATGGACACCTGTAGAAATTGATAAGACATTGAGGGCAATAAACAGTTAATGGCTAAATGTGAGAACTAGTGGTTTTTTTTTCTTTTTTGGTGGATTACTAAAAGGTGTTTGTAACTTATGCTGGAACATCAGACAAGCCAAGAGCAGACTCACTTGGATATATTGGACTCTTCCCAATATAATCCAATAGAGTCTCCGTTCCAGAGAGGTTAAATGACAGTCAAGGCACATCTGTTATACTAAGATCAAAGTTAAATTTTACTGGAAAAAAATCTCTGAATCATGGGATGGAGACATCTGGGTTGATTCCTGTGAAGATCTTGCATATGCAGGTGCCCTTGGACCTTGTTCCTTATTAAGAACTAGCACTTGGTCCATGAGGAAAGATACTTCAGAGACCACTATTCTGAGGGTAGCAAATGCCTCCTCTCTTAGACAGCAGTCTGATGACTAGGATTAATTCTAAGCATAGTGTCTGTTTGGGTCCTGATGAGGGAGGAAAGACATTTCATCTTGGATGAGCGGAAAGAATTATCTCGAATACAGAATCAGGAGCCTATAGATGACGTCTGAGATTATGTTTAAAGGTCAAGGAAGCCATTAGAAATGTGCTAGTGAGGAGTGCCTGGGTGGCTTAGTATGCTGTCGGCTCAGAGCCTGGAAATGGTTTGGATTCTGTATCTCCCTCTCTCTCTGCCCCTCCCCATTTGCACTCTGTATCTCTTTCTCTCAAAAATAAATACACATTAAAAATTTTTTTTTAAACACAAATTAAAAAAAAAAAAACCAAATGTGCTGGTGAGTGGATCTCTGGCATCACTAAGTTCAGTGGTGGCTCTTCTCTTTTAGGTCAGGGCTTATAGCTGAGGCAGGAGGTCAGTTAGTCTTTTGATAGCCTTGAGGATGAGTAGATCCCAAAGTAATAGAGGCAAGGTAGTAGAACTTACCTGACAGAAGGAACAGGCCACAATTACAGAGATGACTGGAAGGACAGAAGGCCAACCAAGGGAATTTGACTGACATAACTTATAGAGATTGTTAATAGAGCCCAAATTAACAGATGATGAAAAAACCAGATAGAGAATGACTATGTTACCACAGGCTTGAGCAACTAGTATCCATGGTTACCACTGCTGCGCTACATGTGTTGACATTACTAGAGCATAAGGCTTCAGGTACAAGCTGTGTAGCTATAGATTGAATGAATGAATTCTTTTCTGTTCTTATCAGGAAAATTTGTTATATACAGTTTGTGCTCACTAGAACAGTCAAGAGTAAAATCTTCTCTGAGGCAATGTTACTTCTCTAACTTTTTCCATAATATAGTCGGAAGAGATTTAGACCATTACATCATTTCCCAGATCAAAACATTGATCCATTATATTGATGGCATCATGCTGATCCAGCAAGACGAGCAAGATATAACTGGTATTTCTCTAAACTTGCAATGGGTATCAGGAAATAAATATTTTAGAAAGACCATTTGTAAAGATACCAAAAATATGAAATAAGTAGGTAAAATTTTGCTATGGCACTTAAACTGTATTAGCAGAACAGATATGATAAATCTGAAGCACACATTTTTTTAACCTGAATTTATGTTTTGTAATACAGAACCCCTGTGGCATGACACAATTAGCTGTGTTTTCACATTTTTCCATTTCTGAATTCAGGATGAATCTTAAACTTGATGATATCCTAAGATGGTATTGGGTCATTTTCCCCCCGGCTTTTAGTATACATCTAAAATCAGGGAATATCTAAATATCACTGAAATCATAGACTTCATAATAACAGGAGTTGTTTGATTATACTCTCTCATATAGTCTTGTATGTTTTGTTCACTTATATGAATGAATGATTGATAAATACAGCTTAGTCTGTAGTGTTCTGGTCATGCATAAAATTGAGTTCTAGGTATTTCTATTCAAGATTTATTGCAACAAACTGGAACTATTATATAAGAGGTCAATGAATGATAATCTGAAAGGAAAAAAAGATTATACATACTACAAGGAATATCTGAATAGTATGGGATTCTTTTACTGGATAAGAAAAATTGAGAGATAGTCTTCAGATACTCAAGAAGTTGTCAAATGGGGGAATGGATATAGAAAAAGAAAGGAGGAACAGAATGGATATTTCTAATAAACAAATGATTTAACTTTCCTCAGCTCATTCAGTTATTTTAGCAAAAGTTCTGAAGCAATATTTTTAAAAGAATAAGGTGATATAATGCAGTATGTAGGCTCTTTAAACTTACAGTCCATGACCTGAAAGCATAATGGGTATAATCCAAATGGTCAGATTTCAACATGACACGAAGAAATAATTAAAAAAAATTAAGAGCCAAAATACCTGATCATATCTAACAAAACTGGAAATAAAAAGACTTTGCTAGTCTATTGCTAGACTATTCAGGATGATAGAGAATATCGGAATGTTAAGATTCATTGCAACCCTGAAATTTTGAGGTTTTATGGAAAAATATTTATTGGCTGAATATGTAATATTAGAGGATCTTCCTTATAACTCTTTATAAGTGGTGCATCAGTCAGGGAATAAGCAAAAAATTGGAAGTACACCTAAGCATTTATGCATACAGAACTCCATGCAGGAAATTAGTTATGTAATTGATGAAGGAGCTGAAAAATAAAACTGGATATAATGAGCAAGCTTAGAAAATCGCAGTGGAAAGAAAAAAAAATCTTCTAGGCCGGAGGAAGCTGTATTATTTAACAGGGACGAGGGGCACTGGCAGAAGATTCATTTTTTTACTGGAGATTTTCCCCAAGGCAGAGAGCAACGAAGAGAAAGAATGAAACAAGTGAGCTGGTCCCTTCTCCCTCCAGTGTCCTACAGTGACTCTGCTTGCTTAGCTGATCTGGATGCCTTGATGATGTAGTGATTAGCACTCCAATGTCAGATCAAACAGAAGAAGGTGGGGACCACACCTGAGGGGAAGAAGGCCCCAAACCTGAGCACTTAGATGGATATTGTGTTACATTTGGACTATCGGCAAAGAGCAATGTTGACTGAGTAACTTCTTATCTAAAACCATCTCTTTATTTTTGACATGGGAACCTTTACTATCAAAGAAGTAAGAAACTTTTCAGTGACACCATTTTTATATGTATTTTTTTGTGTGTGTTTAGATGGGGAAAATGGTAAAGAGAAGGTCTTAGCAGCCTACTTTTCAAATGCTGTTTGCTACATAGTGATTTCATTACAGTGAAATATGGTTTTGATATATCATCACTTTAAAATGAAATTGGTGCAGGGAGGCGAGTAAAGGTTGCATTTATACAGGTTACTAGGAGAACAGCGGTTTTCTTAAAGACATTTTATTAAGAAGTAATGAGTACATAACCGGAGTGCTACACCGGTGCTTTCTTTTCCAGTTTGTCATTCACCTGTCTTCCTCACTTGACTTCATGTGAATTCTCTGCCGCATAATGTGTAAAAAGCTTGCAGCAAAGTAAGAATGAGCCTGTTGTGCCAAGCAGGGAAGCAAAAGAGAAAAGCAACGTGGAAGAAAATGATTTCTCAAAAGGGGTACTGCAATCCAATCCTTGTTTTTTTTTTCTTTTGTAAAATAAGGTTCTAAACGAGGAAGGATGCAATGCTAGTGTAGGAAACTATGAACGTAAAAGCATTATCAGCCATGTTATTCATTAGTCAAAAATTTTATGGTGTCCCAACCTGAGGGAAAAGGAAATTCTCTTTGAGACAAATTGTAGAATGTAGGTAGAAAAAAGTAACATACGTCTCTGGAGATAGAGCTTTAGAGGAAAACTATATAACTATTAAGAAAATGGGGGGATATAGTCTACTATCTTGGTTAGAAATGGAAGGAATGACACTAAATACAATATACCACATAAACATTACGATGCTTCGTAAAGTATTAAGAGAGGAAAAGTACCACATATTGAAATACGTGGGGTCTTGGAAAATCTGATTTTTATATTTTGGAGTCATAGAGAAAGTACTAGTAAATAAGAACTAGGCACATTTTTATGAAAGATGTGAAATACCTCTTCAAGATTTTACTGATAATGAAGTTGATTTATACCGCTGAAAGTGAAAAATAAGAATAAAAAAGTAAAATATGTGTTTTTAGGTACTTTTCATGAATTTCCACTTTTATTCATCTAAGGATTTTTTTGTCTGTCGATTTTGATTCCAATCATACTACTTTGCAAACAACATCATTGATTCTATATTCTGTATATGGTTAGGAGGGAACATGTCAAATCATGGGTCAGTATTTATGCTGTTAGGAGCTGGATGAAGGAGTTGATTATAGGCAGACTCTAAAAATCTGTAATGTGCAAGTTCCTGACCTAAGTTTTATCCTAAAAGTTCTTTACCCAAAATCGTCTTCCTACGATCTCTTATGTAATGATTCCAGTTTGTTGCAATAGCTCTTAAATGGAAACACCTAGAATTCTAATAATTCTGTGTATGACTGGAAGAGTGAAAAGTAAATTGTTTTTATCAACTCATTTATTTATAAAAATGAAAATAACGTACAAGAGTATCAAAGCCTATGGGTGTCTTGATGTATTAAAAAGATGGATGCTTGAAGTTAGGATGCTAACTTCAAGAGGAGTTGCTGAACTGATCACTGGGAATGTGCTTCAAAAATATTTTCAGTCTAACATGGCCAATACTTCAGCGAAATATGCTTTGGATCAATATAAAAAGTTTTAATTCACACCTAATGGATCTTTCCTTTTATGTGAAAACCCTCTCTGAATTTTCATGTTATTATGGTAATCATACCATATGGCACAGTTTTTTGTGGGTTTTTTTCGCACTAATTGTAGCAGGAACAAAATTGCACATTAAATGTGCATTGCATTTAACCAAACGTTTATGTTACAAAGGAAAAATGTACCAAGTTATTTGAAATAATTTATTGCTGGGTTATTTGTAGGATGAAGAGTGCTCTGAGAATGAATTCCTCAACATATCAAAGCGCAAACTCCTGTTACTGAAGTTTGTGATTTACTCAGTAAGCAAAGTTTTCCCCACCAGCAATATTGTATCCATCTTTATAAACAGTTTTAAGACACCAGAATATAGGTATCATTCATTATATAGTCCCCTGATTGCTTTAAAGTGTTTTTAAAATACTACTAACACGGATAGGAGCAATGTAAAATTTATTGAGATGTAGCATTAAAAGAACACACACATAAATTTGGTGTTTATCAGTTTGTTGACAAATGTATAGCAGTCTTTTTAAGGTAGCCATATATATTTACAAACAAAGCAAAGCTTGCTATTGAAATAAAAATATTATGCATTTGTGACCAAGACAAAAAAGTTATTTTGAAACACTTTTCATTGACTCATAATTTAGAACATGACCTAATTTAAAAAAAAAAGAATAATAAAGGTAGAAAAGAAAGAACACATAATATGAAAATGAGAATCTAAAAATCATTGCATTACAATGTAGAACATTGTTTTGATGGTATTTGTTACTAATCTTTCACCTGATTATAAATAATAGTCAGATTTTTCAAGAAAAAAATATTACCTGAAGGAGGAAATAATCTTTGAACTTTTAACCTTTAAAGTTATTAGTCATCTAAAATTCAAATATCCTGAGCATTGATGAATCTAAATATATCCTAACAGTGTCCCAGTTAAACTAGCCCACAGGAATGTGGGAAAGGCACAGGCAATATATATCCCAGGTAGAAGTCGGCTTTCTCATGACTCTCTTAAAATAGTAATCCAAGTGTATTAGGTAAGTGACTCAAGTTGTTCACAGAGCTTAGAGTATCGTCCAACCTATAAATTCCATTTAGAGTAAATCGAGTACAAAATTCTGCAGAAGATTTGTACTATAAAGTAAGGTCAGATGAGGAGGATCAGAGGAATGTGGCCAAATGATTATGGTGTCACAGAAAAGAGAGAAAAAGAATCTTGGAATTGCCAGAAGTTAAGATCATCCCTTAACATCTCCTTTCATCAAAATGACAGAAGACATTCTCTAAAGCCAGGCAAATTTGACCACCAATACCAAAGATGAGAAGAATATTCATAGTTCATCAAATTTTAAATATCTAAATGACTCAGTGAACATGAGATTAGATTACTTTAAGTATTGATCTTATTTTCCAACAGTACAGGGATAGGAGGTTCCTGCTTGGGAGGTAAAAATGTCTAAGCACAGAATCCAATGATCTTAAACATGAGTAACCCTGTCACGGACAATCAGTGAAGGAAACTAAATGACTTTAGGAACGGCGACCACATTCTATGTCAGTAGTTCTCAGATTGTGGCCCATATCAGAATCATGTTAGATTGCCCCCACTAGCAGCCTGAGCTTCTGATTCAGGTGTTCTGGGGTGATAACCTGAGAACTTGCATTCCTAACAAATTCCCAGGTGACAGCGCTGCTACTGGTCTGAAAACCACATTTAGGGAGCCATTTCTCCCCAACACACAGGAGCTGGCAATGATATTTGCTTTACCTGGCAATGGTGGTGTCAGTCTGAGTAATTCAGAAATGTGGTCACTACAGACTTCTGAATAGAGAGTGTAAACTAAAGAATAGGTTGCTTCCTGCCCTTGAATTCCTACCTAATTCTTTACTAACTGTTACATTGGGAAAGTTACTTAAGTTCTCAAGTTTTTTTCTATATTCATCTACTATGTGTTGATAAAAATACTCCCTACAACTAAGGCTCCAGTTACCACTGAGATCATCTGCATGAGGTTCTTAGTACTATTGCTCGACCAAAGTTCATATTTAATAAATATTCACTACTCTCATTATCTTTTTGTATTTTTAATTTACTTTGTTTTCTAATTTACATCCAAGTTAGTTAGCATATAGTGCAACACTGATTTCAGAAGTAGATTCCTTAATGCCCCATTACCGATTTAGCCCATCCCCCCTCCCACAACTTCTCCAGTAATTTTCTGTTCTCCATGCTTGGTCCATAGAACAAACAGAAACATGCTACTCAGAATTTCCCAGACAATACACAATTTCTATAGAAATTTGTTTCCATTTTCTTTTATTACCTGTAACTGTGTCCTCACACAGATCCCTTCCAGTCTTCAGCAGGAGGAAAATATGATTGAAAGAATTTCATCTACTGATATCTACATTTAAAGTACTAGGTAAAATAGAAATAAGCAACCAATAAAGTTTCTCACTATATATTTCCCCCTACTCTCCATGAGTAAGTCAAACATAAACCTTTCATAAATAAAATTACATGGAACAGAAACTTATTTTTCTTTCCTATTGGCATAAATATTTGGATACTGAAATAGTATTCCTGACAACCTTCTCTATTTCATCTTTAAAGATTAGTAGTAAAAACAGTAGTTCTTTGTGTACAACTAGTCAGCAATTGAAACATTAGTCATCACTTTTAGGAATCAAAACAAATGCCACTCCAAGAACTAAACTTACTTTGAGAGATCATTAATGAATGAATTAAAACTCTAACCAAAAAAAAAGCATTCATTTAGTCTATGTTTAGCTCTACTTATTCTAAAATATTCAATTCTCTGCTGCTTTTTCCATCCCATTTACAGTTTACAACTTTAATGATTCTCTTGTCAATATCAGCTTTTTTATCCTATTTCAACTAAATTTATCCTTGAGCTCCCAAACACAATTTTTAAAAAAGTGTTTATTACTAAAGATTGAGAATATTCGAAATTTTGATCTGTTAATTTGGCCTTCAATATTACCCCCAAAATTTATATACCCATTGGTAGTCCATACTTTAATGTAGCAAAATTGCAGTATTTCTCCACTATCATCCAACCCTATTTCACTACCTCTATCATATGTCATAAAAAGGGAAATCCCTCAGTATTTGGTCACTAAATTTGCAACCCTACCTATACATTTCTTTTTCCTGCTATTATGGTGAAGGGTTTTCTCACAAACTAAGGTTAGTCCTTCCAAAATAAAATGGATCCAATTTTTTTTCCTCTTTCCCTGGGATATGCATTATTATTTTGGCTATCCTACATGGTTCCATGTTCCCTATTGATAGTTCCATAACATTAACAACCCTCATATATTTCTGGTCCAAAAATGAATATCCTCCATGTATGTACACACACACACACACACACACACACACACACACACACACACACACAGAGTACCTCATGACTTCATGTATTTTCTGACCGAATGCCCTTTATCCTTTCTTGACTTCTCATTTTTTCCTCAACCCACTTCATTGAGGCTTCTACTGCTACCACTAGGCCGAGGCCTCTCCACCCAATATACATAGCTCCACCCATCCACAACATAGCTCTCTTTAAATAAGTATTATGCATGTTTTGGTTTGGAATGTGCTCAACTCTATTAAAGTACCTCGAAGAGCAAAAACTTTTTCTTAAAGATTTCTACTCTAGGATTTAAATACTTCAACTTCATAATACATGTAGATACATTTCAGTTTTAATTGCAACAAAACAGCATATATTAAATAGGATGAGGTATTTATTCATTCACTCATTCCATAAATATTTATTGAACATATGTAATAGCATAATAGCTGGATTAGTCAGACTACAACAATTCCTGTAACATATGCAGAAATTATTAAAGTATAGTCATGGTATACTTGGTATACATGGACAATGAAAGTTGAGCCTAATACAAGCCTGCATAACTGGATTAACTATTTTGAGGAACCATGAAGGGCTTCTCAGAGCCCTGAAGGAGGTGCCACCATTATTTCAGTGAGGAAAGAGCATGAACAGAGTTCTTGGGGGAAACTGGCTGGAGGCACTAGCCAGGAAGTTGGGACTTATAAGCATGGGACTGGCTTGAAATGAGACTGGAGAATTAAGGAGTGTCTTGTTAATTCAGAGTCTAATAATGCAGGTGGTTTGGCACTTTATAGTATGAACTTGCAACAAAAGTGTATGCCTTAAGAATAATGGGAGCTCGCCTGTGGAAAGGAAGATTAGAGATTCACCGCCTCTGTGACATTGATGGAGGTTCTTACAGATTTTTGCAGTCAGGAAAGGGTGATAGTTGGTGGCATTCCAGGACACAGAAGTGTCATAAGCAAAGAAGTCAGGAAGAAAAGGACAGTACAGTGCTCAGTGGAGGTATGATCTCATACTCTTTAAAGTTGGTATTCTGCCAATGGGACATGATGACCATGTTCTGTGTTCTGTACTGGAAAGCATAATTAGACTTTAGACTATACTTTTCTTCTGGGAAAGACTGAGCAGTGAGCTTTTAGTCACCAGATACAAAGCAAATACCTACCCATTCTGCTAGGAAAAAAATCCAAAATGACAGGTATTTAAGATTATGTGTTAAATGCTATTTTATAAATAAAACTGGGTGAATACCAGGTATTTCATCACTTCACCTAATACCATGGATAGGTCCTCATTTAATATCTGAATGGCAAGTGACCCAATTACTCCCTTAACGCTTGCTTCTCAGGACCATTTCCAGTATCAAATGTCTTAGGCTAGGTTTTCCTAGAGGAAACCCCAAACCAGAGATTAAGGTACAAGTGGTACATTAAGGAAGTGTTCTTGGGAGAAACCAGTTGAGGACTGGGGGAATTGAATAGGGAAGAAGAGAAAAGCAAGCCTGCTTTTCAAGTTAGGTCCCAGACTCACCCTGATCCTGCAAGGAGCTGTGCAGAGTACATTTTCCTTATATACATCAAAGCAAAGAGCTGTGCTTTGTCCTCTTCTGTTCAGTTGGAGGGGTCAAGATAAAACTCCTAGCTCTTTTACATCTTTTAAAAGAGATTGAACAGAGTTTTAGGGTAAAATCTAGTACTAGATAAAATTGTGGGCCCAGATTTTATTTCCATATAATATAATCCCATATAATAAGAAATACTTCAAAATTCTATTCAAGTTCAGGTAGTGGACTGCCCCTACATGTTTGTATTTCCCCTATTAAATTTCTATTACTGTGACAGCAATAGAGTACATAGGACAAATTTATAATGATATGAAGGTTAAGAGGGTGGGCTATAGGCTAAGCAGAATTTTTAACAAATTTCTGGAATATAGCAAGTTCATAGATGTATCATTAAACATACTCCTGAGTTGAATTTCAGATATGTAGAGAAGAAGACAAAATGTATGGTCTATTCTGCTAAGTGGAAGAATGGGAATTCTTCAAGCTTAGAGTTTAGAGACAAGTTTTGGGAGAATTATTAATCAAGGACACTTCATGGAAAAACTGATTCAGTTAAACTCATTCTTAATGATTCACCTACCCAAAAGCAAATGTAAGCCATAAGACTATTTGGTTTTAAGCTAAGAAATTAAAAAAAAAATAAGGAAGAAAGAAAGGTTCATAATAGATTGCATAATTTGTCTTAGAAGAGCTAGGTCTAAAAGTGTGTTGGAGGGGCACCTGGGTGGCTTGGTCGCTTAAGTGTCTGACTTTGGCTTAGGTCATGATCTCCCAGTTTGTGAATTTGAGCCCTACATCAGGCTCTGTGCTGACTGCTTGGAGCCTGCTTCAGATTCTGTGTCTCCTCCTCTCTGCCACTCCCTCCTTTGTACTCTGTCTCTGTCTCTCAAAGATAAATAAAATGTAAAAAAGAAATTTTAAAGGGTGTTGGAAATGTCTAAGAAAAAAGGGGATGTGTCTATACCTAAGCTAAATTCTAAACCTCTTTTCTAGAGTGTCCCAATATACTGTCAGAAGTAGCTAAATCAAGAATTAGTGGTGGAATGACCTCAGAAATTTATTTAATGAAATAGAACTTACCTATAAGTAATTAGGAGAAAGAAAAAGACGGAGGGGATTTACTATTAATCCATAAAGAGTGCATACTGCTAAAAAGTATTGTCCCAAATGAATATTTAAAACCAGACAGAAAATTGTTTCTCTCTCAATGTCAGTTCCCTGGTGACTCTCTTGAGTGTGTTTCCCCACCTTTTGTGAGTCCAATATTTACAGACAATGTGCATTTAATTAAAATAAATGGAACCCCAACAAAAATGACCTACTTTGTATATATTGTTTTTTCTAGGGAAACCAGTACTTTCCAAAGCAGAGAGGGATAAAAAAGACATTATGAAATGCCTAAAATCTTAATTATGACCCCCTAAATGTTACTTACTCGAGAGAGTTTTAAGAACAGTTTTGACTATATGAAACTTTCATCTAGGATGACTTAACACTTTCCTCAAGATTCTAACAATACCGCTGTATTAAGTGTGTCGTTTAAGGCATACTGTGATGATGAAAATGTTTTATTTCTGATTTTCTAGTTATAGAACCACTTGTCACATCTGGCTAGGGAGCATTTGAAATAAGGTGATTGTGACTAAGAAGTTCAATTTTAATAAAATTTATTTTAATTGGTGTGAATTTAAATAGCTATATGTGGTTAGTGGCTACTATGTTGGGTAGGATGGTTTTAGGATACTAAGAACTGAATTTTGATGTGATAAAAATGACTACATTGGAGAATTGAGTATACACAAAGGGAAAAGAAATATATTTTTTTAATTTTTTTAAATGTTTTTTAATTTATTTTTGAGAGAAAGAGACAGCACGAGCAGGGGAGGGTCAGAGAGAGAGAGAGAGGGAGACACAGAATCTGAAGCAGGCTCCAGGCTCTGAGCTAGCCATCAGCACAGACCCTGACACGGGGCTTGAACCCACAAACTGAGATTGTGACCTGAGCCGAAGCCAGATGCTTAACCAACTGAGCAACCCAGGTGCCCCAAGAAATACTTTTTTGTTTAATATCATTTGGTACTTTAAATTGAAATTTATTACATTTTGTATTATGATATCTTATAAATTGGAGCACTGGGTGGCTCAGCTGGTTAAGTGTCCAACTGGGACTCAGGTCATGATCTCATGGTTCATGAGTTCAAGCCCTGTGTTGAGTTCTGTGCTGACCACTTAGAGCTTAGAGCCTGCCCTGGATTCTGTGTCTCCCTCTCTCTCTGCCCTTCTCTCTCTCTCTGTCTGTCTCTCTCTCTCTGTCTCTCAAAAAGAAAAACATAAAAAACCTATCATTTATATATGAGATAGACGTAACAATATAAATCATACGTCTTGCCTCTCTCGTATATAAATGAATCCAAGAGTGGTTAATGACTTGAGCCGTACACAGGCTCCTTTGGAACTGGAGAAGATGATGCTTTTTAGTGAAATAATTGGCATATAGGAATTATACAGAAGTTGGCTTTCTGATGAGCAAGTGATATATGATATAAAGAATTTTGCATTTGGAGGGTAAATAGGTGTAAATACAATACAAGGCATACATGTACATTTGACCTTTAAAAATATAGAACATACTTTTTATTAATCCATATCCTTCTGTAGTGGAGAAAAACAGCGACCAGAGAAAGCAATCTCGGGTAGAGAGAATGAGCCCCTTTTATAGGCATTCTCCTTGATTATAGATGAGGATGAGAATACAGAAATTGGGAAGTTGAGGTGAGATTTTATAAAGTTAAAAAGCCTCAAATATAGCCTAAGACACAGGAGAGGTACAGTGGATTGAAATAACTATTACATGATAGATAGACATACATATATATATGTATATACATATGTATGTATATTGCTATGTGTAGATAAGGCAATATAGATGGTATAAAACAGAATAGATACTGATGCATAAATAATTGCAATACAAATATTCTTTCTTCCATTAATTCAGAATTTGAAACACAATAACATGGTTATTTGAAACAGGGACATTTCCTGGTTCAGTGTAGCTGCATCAGGAAAAACAGTGCCTATATCTCTCAATATGTGATCTTGGTTTTTTACACTGATAATGCACTGACCTTATAACCTTATATTCCCGAACCTTACATTTAAATCTAATTTGTAGCTCCTTGATATTTCAGTATATTTTGCAGCTTTGTTTTTAAGATTCCCCTTATATTAAGTATATCTGTCATAGATATCCTGTCGCTGGGCATAATAGCCTCTTTATTTTAAAAATGAATCACACTGTATTATTGGCTCATATCTCGTAACATATCTCATTTCCTTTCTACTTCTCTCTGTTTTTTAGTGATTTTCAAGGCTGACAATTTAGGATAATAAGTTATTTTAGTTAAAAGCCTGTTTACTATCTTTTTTGAATCAATGTGATTGAGGATGTCATGGATGACTTTTTCAATATGAAGCAAATTCAGTACTTGTGATAGAGAGCCACGCGTTGGTGTCATGCTGGAGTTTTGCTGTAAGACTGTGCAACTCTGCGTGATCACTGAACTCTTTGTTCGGTTTCCTGGATATTGCTAATGTTTATGAAACGGCACTAGATGACGGTAAATTGATCTGGATTGAAATAATTTTTCACTCTTTTCTCTGCTTCTGAAAATGATGCTTATTCTTCAAAGCCTGTGTTACCACTACTTTTTATTCTCTCAGTATTCTTCTATTAACAAAATCATTTTTCATTTCAAGCATTATTGAAAATAATAAGTTATTAAAAACAATGTCTACTATATATTAACTGTCAAGTGCATATCAGAATCTAGATTAAGTACTTTGATGTGTGTGTGTGAATATATATGTAAAAGATAAGGGCCCCCAACTGCCTGTTTAAGGACATACACATCCCCATTCCATGACTTCTGGTAACCACTAAATTGTTTTCCATTTCTATAATTTTGACGTTTCACAAATGTTTCTCATATGTGTGTGTGTGTGTGTGTGTGTGTGTGTGTGTGTGTGTGTGTGTGTAATGGTCATAACTCAAAGTTATATCCCTAGGTAATTTATGTAGTCATTGTATTTCAAGTGATAATTTAAAAAAATCAGGTCTAGAAGTGCCTAGGTGGCTCAGGAAGTTAAACATCCCACTATTGATTTTGGCTCAGGTCATGATCTCATGGATAGTGGTTATTGAGCCCTATATGGGGCTCAGCACTGACAATGCAGAGCCTGCTTGGGATTCTCCATACTGATCTCTCTGCTCTTTCTCTTTCTGCATGCACATGTCAGCTCACTCTGTCTCTCTCAAAATAAATAAATAAACTTAAAAAAAGAGAAATAATTAGGTCCCATGCCCACCTACATGAGTCCACAATTGTACTAATTACCTCTAAAAGAAGTAAAAATAAAAGTATTAAACACTTTTTGAATTATGAAATGAGGAATTTATTTATATAAAGAGTCTAATAATGCTTGGGATTGTCCACATAAAGACATTGGGAGTCACCCCACTTTACTCCACTTTTTTTCATGCCTTGCTTTGTTTTACTGCCCAGTATTGTATGTAAGTTTCTAAATCTGTAATACTGAACACTAAACTGACAGGCAGTAACGAAGAACATGAAAATCACCTATAAATGTGGCAGTGCAAATATGGCTGCGATATGGTTCCACTGTACTCCATTATGGAAACAATCTACATAACGCTTTCTCAATTTCTTATAGGAGGGCTTAGACACTTTTTAAAATTTAAAGTGTTATCATTTTCATATTAAATACCTTAATTTGATATTAGTTGTAGATTCAGATGCATTTGTGAGAAATAACAGGGATCCCTATACACTTTACCTACTTTCGTACAATGATAGTATCTTGCAAAACTATAACTTAGTATCAAAACCAAGATATAGAAATAATACATCAAGATACAGAGCATCCCCATAATCACAATAATGCCCCATATTGCCCTTTTATAGACTCCTCCATCTCCCCCATCCTGCACTCCCTGAAGCCACTAACTTGTTCTTCATATCCACAATTTTACCATTTCAAAATATTAATGGAGTCATATGGAATGAAATATTTTACAATTGGCTTTTTTAAACATCATAATTATTTGGATATTTATATAGGTTGTTCTGTGTATCATGTGGATAAGGAAAATTTATCCATATTTTAAAATTTTTCTCAATTTTTCTTCCTTTCTGATGTTCCAAAATTTCTTTATGTACCACATTCTTTCTTTTTAGACAAATTGTTTTAACATTTTTTTTTTTAGAGTAGTCCCATTGATGAGAAATTGTCTTAGTTTTCCTTCATCTGGAAATTCTTGATTCATGTACATTTGTTGAAAGATATTTTTGCTGGATATAAAATTCTGGTTGATAGTTCTCTTTCAACCCTTGAAAAATGTCTGGACTTCCATTTTCCACTTTCCAGATAAAATGGGGTTTCTTTCATGTTGATTTCAAGATGCTTTCTTTCTCTTTAGTTTTCAGAAATGTGACTCAGTGAAATCATCCTTTTTGGAGTTTACTCAGTTTCATGAGTTTTTAAATTCTGTTTTTCTCCTATTTGGCAAGTTTAACTGATTATTTCTCTCGGTACCTTTTCAGTTTCATCCCCATCATCTCATCTTCTTTTAGGACTCACCTGACACAACCATTCAGATCTATGGGTATGGGGCCCATAGGTCCCTGATAATGTGTCTTTTTTTTTTTCTAAGTGTGTTTTTTCTCTGTTGTTCATATTATGTAATTTCTATTGCTGTATTTAAAATTCACTGATATTTTTCTTCTGTTGAAGTTTTGTCTCCCTTCTGTCTCTCTCTCCTCACCCCCAGAACATCTTTAAATCTGCAGGTTAGCCTGAGTTTCAGGCCCACATTTCCCATTAACTTCTACCTGAAGGCCACACAGATACCTTATGTACATCTAAAAAAACTTCATCTAATTTGAAACATGATCTTCATTCTGTTCCCTATTGAGGTTAATGTTATTAACATTCTTTCAATACTTTAGTACCTTCTAAGTTTAACTGACAGGAGGAGATGAACTCTGCCTCAACACTTTCTCACTCTCGGGGAAGATTTCTGCTTAAATTTTTCTAGTGTATTTTTCATAAGAATCTTGGATTTAAAATGTTGTTTATAATTAATTACAGTTTTATCTTTCTTGGAAGTAAAGATAGTTTGAGATTTCTCTTTTGTAGTTTGTTTACATGAATGCACCATAAATTAATATTTTTGTTTCCTTACATTTGTAACATTTCCCAAACATTAAAAATTATTCATGTGATACTTTTATTTCCTAACATTTCTTACTAGAGCAATTTGGTAATAAGTACTACTTAAAGCTTTGAGAAAAACAGAAAATAATTGTTTCCTTCATTTCCTAATTGTGCTTCTGTAAAATTCTGATTTTAGGCATGTCAATCCTAAGTGCTAATAAAAGAAAATTGTATCCCTCATGATCAGATGGTGGAGTGGGTGATTCTGTCTAGTCAAAAAAACAAAAAGCCATGAAAAAGGTTGAGGGTGTCATGGGGTTGTTACATGAGCTGTTCAACTGAACGCTGAACCCTGCCTCTGGCTGGTGTGGAGGAGTACGTGTCTGTGCCTCTCAGGTTTCTGACAGAGATTCTGATATTCACAAGTTCTATAACCCAATCAAGGCAATGTTCACTTTTCTCAACTGTCATCACCCTGAAATTATCAGACATATGGTCCCATTTTAGCAACTCTCCAAGATATCTGTCAATCTAAATCATTCGCTAGGACACTTGGGTATGAGCAGTTTGTGATTCTTTTCTATGAATTTTCAATCAGCATTTTATGTTTCCCTTTCTGTAAAATCCTCTACCTGTGGAATTGTTCTAAAAACTAAATGTAGAAAATATTATAGAAAGATCCACAATATATTTCAGATCACCTAGTTTTATAAATGCATTCTATCATTTACTGATGCTTGCAACTTTTATAGCTTGCAACTTTTATAGCTGCATGCCTCATTTGGCCTTAACATGGCATTTTTCACGGAAGACAATAGAACACTCAAACAGCTGCTGTGTAGCTTTGTTAAATCATCTAATTGGAAGCATGCAACCCCCAAAAGCCCTTTGGTCATGAATAGAAGCTCAATTTCAAAATATATTATATTGATGTATACAGGTAAAAAAAATCTATGAAGAAATGGCCTAAAATACCAAGGGGGAAAAAATTCCTCTTCCCCTTCTCCCATCACCTGTTCACATTCATACACACACACACACACACACCACTCAGACACAGGCATTTAACTCTAACATTTTTTAAAATTTCCATAACCTATAATTTATATGGCTTGTTACTGAGGATGCTTTACTTATTAATAGTTATAAAATCATTATGTTCTAACTGTTATTCTGGATAATTTATCTAATTCTACATCTACAAAATCAGAATACTAAACACTCCAGTAGATTAAGTCTAGCCAAAATATTTTTTTCATATTTCTTGGGTATTTTTTGGGTATTTCTTCCCATCCAGAGGGGAACTCTTCCCATTATTTGAAACTGGGCTGTCCTTGTGGTTTTGATTAAAAGAATTTGGTGAAAGTCACAGATGAGTATTGGAGCTTGCCCTCAAGAAATTTTGCAGCTATCATCTCAAAAACTTGGAGGGATGCTTTGGATATAAAGTGGTTGATACAACCTATTATTAAGTAGAACAAGAAAGCAACCCAGTTAACAACCAGTACTATTTATATGAAAAGGGTGAGGCCTTGTTGGACAGCTGACCAACCAGATGGATGCAATCACAAGACTGAAGTCTGACTAGGGGCGCCTGGGTGGCTCACTCAGGCGACTGATTTTGGCTCAGGTCATGATCTCACACTCTGTGAGTTTGAGACCCACATCAGGTTCTGTGCTGACAGCTCAGAGCCTAGAGCCTGCTTTGGATTCTGCCTCCCTCTCTTTCTGCCCCTCCCTGTTCACGCCCTATTTCTCGCTCGCTAGCTCACTCTCTCTCTCAAAATTAAACATTTTAAGAAATTTCAAAAAAACACTGAAGCCTGACAAAAGAGTGAGGAAATCATCTAACCAACCCATAGAATCAAAAGGAAAATCAGTTGATTATATTAAGCCACATCCTTTAAAGGACATTAACTGTGTAGCAAAAGTCGATAGAAATGTAGACATTAAAACACAATATGGAAGATAGTGCTATCTTAATTTTTGAATAATTTATGACTTACTATCTAATTCTGAATGGAATCAAGATAAAAGTTTCTTGCTGTCATTATCTATTCCCAGATGTATTTGAGGCTATCAATGATTTGGTTCAGTGTTATGAGCAGATCTCTGATGTAGCATTTAGAACTTCGCTAAAGTTATAAGGAAGAATAGAAAACTCAGAACCTGAAAACATGAATTATGATACTAATTATATCATATATAAATGCATCAAGATAATGACTCCTTCATATTTTTTTACAATAATTTGTTAATTGCTGAGGTAATATTTGGAAATATGTTTTGGAAATGTTCTTGAATTATCTCACAGGGAATATAAAGTTTGTGTGTGTGTGTGTGTGTGTGTGTGTGTGTGTGTGTGTACATATAAATATATACAAATAGATGTATATTTGAGGGATGCTGGGGCAATATTACAACTGTTCACGAATATGAAGTTTCTTTCAGGGGTGTCTGGTTGCTTGGGCCTCCAACTCTTGGTTTTGACTCAGGTCATGATCTCACTGTTGTGGATTCAAGCCTCATACTGTGCTCTGCGTTGACAGTGTGGAGCCTGCTTGGGATTCTCTCTCTCCCTTCTCTCTGCCTCTCTTTCTCTCCCAAAATACAAATAACCTTAATTTAAAAAAATAAAGTTTCTTTCAACTTTTCTGAAAATTAGGGAGAGTTTCATTTAATTGCCTCCTTAGAATAAAGTGTGACCATGTTATTTGTTCTAGTTGAAGAAATGGAAATATGTACTGCTTCCAGTTGGAAGCATACATACTTAAGAGTATGTGACTTTTCATCTTTCCTTTCTCCTATGTCGTTCAGAGATCTTCCAGTTTCTTATTCTTTGAGCGAATATATGAAACCAAACTCCCATCTGACCAGCATTAGACATGTAGTATGAATTAAAAATAAACCTTTTGCTTTAGGTCATTGGACTTTAGAGTTAAACCTGGTCACTAGGTCATCTGCCTGGCCTGGTGTAAGCAATAACATATAAGGCATATAAGGGAAGGCATATAAATTAGCACCGTTGTATATAATTTAATATTTTAAGCACCACTAAAATGTGGTTTAGACCCAACCTTGATTTCATGATAAAATAGTACCATTTATTTTAATTTGAAAACATAACCACATGGCCAATAAATTAAAATATTTCAATTATATATCTCAGTGGTGCATTACATTTCATTGCAAGGAAAAGCACTTTGTTTATATTAGTGTATCTTATGGTATTTCATATATAACACAATATTTTACTGGCATCATAAATTACCTTTTACTTTCATTAGATGAGTAAGACACAGATTTTTTTTTTAAGATTAGCCATATCAACATTATAATGATCCATTAGTTCAACTCAATTCAGAAATACTCTGGCATTTTGACTTAAATAAATTCTTCAGACCTTCTAAGATGTAAATTATTTTTTATATAAAACAGCAACATTTAAATGCATTTTGATGTTTGTTTATTTTTTGAGAGAGAGAGGGAGAAGAGGAGAAAGAGAGGAGAGAGAAAGAAAAGGGGCAGAGAGAGAGGGGAATACAGAACTCAAAGTGGGCTCCAGACCGTGAGCTGTCAGCACAGAGCCCCACATGGGGTGGCCCCATGGAACCATGAGATCACGACTTGGGCCAAAGTCAGAGGCTTCACTGACTGAGACATCCAGGTGCCTCACAAAACAGCAACATTTAGAACCCCTTTCAAGTTGTTTTGCCGCTTTGTTTATACCTTCTGTAATCAACCTCTGCAAGGTGTCAGGTATTAAAATATTAGTTTGAATGTATATACTTAAAGGAAACTTTCATTTTTAAAACCATCATAATGTAAATTGGATTTTTTGCAGTCATAAATCTTGCTTAAATTCTTCCAATTTTGGAGAAGTTATTTTGAATTGCAAATATTTTTTACTATTGTATTATTTTTAGAAATAATAGCTGAAAAACAGAATAAACACAAGGCTTCTTTTTTAAAAGAGATATATATTTTTTGAGTTTATTTTATTTATTTTGAGAGAGAGATAGTGCAAGTGGAGAAGGGGCAGGGAGAGGGGGAGAGAGAGAATCCCAATCAGGATCTGCACTGTCAGCGCAGAGCTCAGTGCAGGGCTTGAACCCACAAACTGTGAGATATGGTCTGCCACTTGCCTGGGCCATCCAGACACTCCTAAGCATAAGGATTCTTTCAAATAAAATAATCAATCATGTGGAATCAACTCACCAGTAGAACATTTATTAAACAATTTTTTGAATAATATTTGGCTATCAGATGAAATAAATTTTTTAAACGTTGCATCTTTTCCATGATTGGTTCCATATTCTGTTAAAACCATTTTTTAAAATAATTTATTTTAACATTTATTTATTTTTGAGAGACAGAGAGAGTCCAAACAATGAAGGGGTAGAGAGGAGACCCAGAATCCGAAATAGGCTCCAGGCTCTGACTTGTTAGCACAGATCCCGACATGGAGCTTGAACCCACAAACCATGAGATCATGACCTGCAGCAAAGTCAGAAGCTTAACCAACTGGGCCATGGAAGTACTTCAAAATCATTTCTTAACTAAAATGAATGTCCATGAAAGAGGATTATTAAAATGTATTTCAAATTGCATCTTTTTATTTTTCTTAACTTGACATTTCATAGTTGCTGAAATTTTTAACATTATGTTTTATTTTTTTCCTCATAATTTGAAGAATACTCATTAATTAACTCATCAATGTTAGAAACTCCATTATTTTTAGTGGTATTGTAACTTCTACTATAATTATAATTTATTTCTGTACATACTTCTCTTTTATCTCTAGATATTCCAGCACTTGACATTTTAAATGTCTTACTTTTCTAAAAAGTTTAAATATATAGGGGTGCCTGGGTGGCTCACTCAGTTAAGCATTCGACTTCGGCTCAGGTCATGATCTCACGGTTTGTGGGCTTGAGCCCCGCATTGGGCTCTGTGTTGACAGCTCAGAGCCTGGAGCCTGTCTCAGATTTTGTGTTTCCCTCTCTCTCTGACCCTCCCCTGCTCACACTGTCTCTCTCTGTCTCTCAAAAATAAATTAAAAATTAAAAAAAAATTAAATTTAAATACATATTTAAAACATTTATTGTTTATAGTTAAATATAATATATGATAAATATATAATACATTATTTTAATTAACATAAAGTATAATATTTACCAACCAAAAAGATATATGTAAAATTTGTATATTAAAGTTTTCCAGACAAAAATGGCTGAGAAAAAAATGAAAAATACAGTTTTGTATAAAGTAAGTAACAATGAACTATATTTTACATTGTTCTTATTAATGGAATACTTTAATATTTTCTGTTTGGTTACTACTGATATAGAAGAAAGTTATTGAATTTTGTAAAATAACTTTGTATTTGGCATCTATATTGAATTTTCTTGTGAGTTCTAATATTTTACGATAACTGATCATATCTTAGAATCATCTAAGAGAAAACTTATAATAACTTTACTTCAGTCTTTTGTTTTTGGTGTTTGCCAGGATTTCCAAAGTTATATTAGACAATATTGGTTATATTTATATAGTTATCTCCTAAAAGAAACATAAAATTCACTGTTTATACCAGTTTGTATATAGTGGGATGTAGGATAATAATCAGACACATAGCAAAATATCTATAGATGATTAAGACATGTGATTAGGTTTCTAAAATGCAATACATATTAGGCTTCTCTATCAGATATTAACATTTAGTTCTTTCTAATAGGAAAATCTGGTCAGCTACAAAAGTAAATAGAAATTATTTGAAAATCCCCAAATCTTGTTTTCCAGCACTTTATGACCCTAGACCTACCCAGAACTCTAAATGAGTGTCCTTTTAATTTTAAGAAACTTCGGTAGCAGCAGATTTCCATCAAAATTTTCTTTCTGATATATTCTCATCTCCTGGTACCTCATATGGCTTGTTTTTGGCTTCCCTCCTGGACCAGTATATGGAAACACTTAGACGTTTCTGGAATAATTCAGTGCCTCCACAATTTTTAGGAATGTCTGTCTTTATTCTGGAGTCTCCTTGAACAGTTGATTTATTATAAATACATGTGATTTTTCCTTGAAAAATGACTGCTACAAATCTCTTAAATAGCCAACCTTTACCACTTGTTCTTGTCTTTTAAAATTATAGTTATATCCCCTTTATCTATTGCTTCATAACAAGACACAAAAAATCTTAGTATCTTATACAACAAAAATGTCATTGTTAAAAAAAAATGAATCTGCAATTTGAGCAAGGTTCTGTGGTGAGAGATCATCTGTGCTCCATTTGGCATGTACTGGGTTGGCCCAAAGTTGAAAGGGGAGAAATCATTTGAATTCTAGTTCACTCATGTCTAGTGGTTGTTGCTCGCTATCATTGGAACTTAGCCAGGAATGTCAGCTGAAATATTTACACATGACCTCTTCATATTTCCTCACTACATAGTAAATTGACCTATGGTGAATTCCCAAGAGACAGAGAGCCATGTGGAGTTCCTATACTATTATATAATCCAGCCTCAGTGTCAGGCAATACCAACTGCACCGTATTCTACTTTTTAGAAGCTTGTTATTAAAGCTGGCCCGCAATCAAAGTAAAGGAAATCAGATTTTGTCTCCTGATCAAGTGTCAAATACTTTGTGAGTGTGTTTTTAAAACCACCATAGTGGAGATCTCTTTGAGATTTCATATAGTTATAAGTCACCAACATTGCTCAGTGAGGTGTTTTGGTTTTTGACCTCCCATGTCCTTGTGGCAGGTCCTTGTGTGTATTTTTTTTTCCAATCCGGTCCAGTTAACACTGTTGTAAATTAATTCATAGAACTTGATGTAATTATCTTATTTCCATCTCTATTGATTTTTTTTATATTTTACTTTCATTTATGCTGTTAAATTTGGGCTTAATTTGGTGGCACATAAATGAAAATAGGGGATTAGTGATACAAGCAGATGAGACAAACTGCTCTTACTATACTTGTCTCTGTCCTTCAGAAATGCCCTCTAGCTTTGGTTATTCTCTTCTGTTTAATTTCTCACTCAGATACAATATTATCCTGAGGAGTATTCCTAGGATGACTCTGTCACTCATGAAGAATATGAATGCCTTCATATCTAAGAGTACCATTCTGTTCCCACTGCCCATGAACAATGACATAATTTGGTATAGAATTTAGTGGTTGTATATTTTTTCTGAAAATTCTGAAATTGCCTTCTGCTACTTACTAATATGAAGGAAAAGCTGAGTCCTTATTTTCTTTCCATCTAATAACCACATAACTTATTTTTAATTGACTTTGTTTTGTGTTTTCTACATGTTACACATTATTTTAACCATGTTGTTTCCTAAAATTCACTGAAGACTTGAATTTTATGCTTCAGACCACCTTAAGTTTCAAAAATATTTTTGTTAGGTATCTGAATATATTCAATCCTTCTTATTCCTTATTTTATTCTTCTGTATTTGTCACTAATGACTAAATCTTCTAGATATGTCAGTAACTTGTATATTTATATTGTGTGGCCTCTTTAAACATAAATTTATGATATATTAATATCCTCATTTTGGTTATAATTTTTCATACTCAATTATAGATCTTTAAGAAAATGTTTATTTCTCATATGTAAAGCAGAACAGTATAATGGTTTAAGGTAGATATTTTTTGTTTCCTCTCCCATTTCTACTTTCTAGTCTTAGTGTCTGTGCCCCAGGTAGGTGAACTTGAGGACTTTCTTGGATCTTTTGTTCTATGGATTTTACTTGAGTTTGGATAGGAGAGTTACAGTTTTTCTAAATCACAAAAATATCTTCCTAATTACTACTGCTTTATGTAAAATTATGTAGTTAAAACCATAGTGCTAATGGGAAAAATGAACATAACATTCAAAACCTTCACCAGTGAAACATTTAGAAACCTACATTTAAAAAAAACCAGAAACCTTATAAAAATGGTAGCACATAGTTCTACATTTTCTTAAATGGTTAAGGAATGCATAAACACCACAATAAATATGGCCCTTTAGGAAATGCATAAACACCACAATAAATATGGCCCTTCCTATTGAAAGAGACTCAACATTTGCTTATGGAAGTAGATATGGGAGAGGTGCAAATTGGAAGTTATTGTGAAATAGGTGAAAGAGAGTTACCTGAGATGGGAAACACAATTGTAACACCAGGTGTAGATGGCCTGGCTTCTATCACATGCAATAAACCAAAGTTGCTGGTAGATATATGAGGTGTTTTTATGTGTGTGTTTGCATGCCCCTACACTGCTCTGTTCAGCTAGGTACAGTCTTCTGTGTTTACCTAGTGTTTCTTGCAAAGAAATTCTCACATAAGTAAATGCAAAATTCCCTGTTTTATCAGTTGGATTGGGACAAGTTCCCCTTTTTTCAAGAAGTATGGTTTTCTTCCTGGCTCTTTCCTTTTGTGATTATAGGCTGTGAGTTCTATGTTCCTCTACTATGTCCCCAGATCCATCAGGGAAATCTTCTCCCCTCCATTAGAGCCAAGTGTTACAGCTGCTTCTGGATTACAATCATTCCTGTCATCTTGTCCCTTCCAGACCTAGGGAGATAACGTTTTGCAATCATCTCCTGCTAGTTCTCCTTAGTCTTTCTCACATGTCTTTAATCAGTCCCTCATAAACTTCTACCATGAACATATTTGATTGTACCATCTGTTTTCAAAGGAATTCCTGCCAACAGAGATGAAATACAGAACTTAGGTAGCGCTGGTTTAATATTGGCTTATTCAATAAACTTCTGTATAACTGGGAAAATTATTTAGTCATTCTGAAATTGCATTTCCTCATCTATAAGATGGAACTTATGGTAGAACTTACCTCATCGGATCATTTAAGGTTTTAAAAGAGATAATACATTAAACTGTTTAATGTAATGTCTGATATGTAGTATGTCTCAAACACTGACAGTGTTACATAGCATACTTTATAGAATCTAATTCAAACTAAATACGCATCAATAATGCAACAACATTAGTGTTTACAAGAACTTTTCATCTTAATTTTGAGAGTGGTTTTTTATAATGCCGGTAATGGACACTATTTCTTCTTCTTGCGTAAATGATACTTAACAGTACTTATCATATTTTTTTCATTAAAATGTGTCATCATTCACCCCATCCAGAAGCCATACTTTGAGAATCACCTCTGACAATATGTCCAAAATTACAAATTTTGTCATTACTGCTTTCATAATTATAATCTAACTACATTTCTCTCCATCCTCATTTGTGAGTATTTAGCCTAGGGCCTCATCACGTTCCCCCTAACCTGCTAAACTGTGCCTTAATTATTCTCTTTCTAAACAGTCATACCAAAGAAATTATTGACCACATTATGAAAAAAGAATTTTGCAGTATGAAACTGGAGTATGAAAGCATTTATGTATTCATTTGAACATTCATCTACTTTCTATCTTTCCAACTTTATTAAGATACAACCTTTTGTTAGATTAAAATATACGGTGTGATGATTTAATACACATATATTGCAAATTGATAACCACAATAAGATTAGGGTGTTTTTTTTAAGTACTTGTGTTTAGTGGAGTCTTTATAAGGAAATGTGTAAAGACTTCCAATTGCCCTGGGGATAAAATCCAAAATTTTAGTATTCATGGACCACAAAGCTCTTTGTCATTTAGAGCTTTCTTAGTTCCCTGTGCGTAGGATATTCTAAGCCCCACAACCCTGCATACACAGTACTTGTATGTATTCATTTAGTAAAGGTGAATTAAAAAATCTCATTTTATAAAACTCCATTTAATTATAATATCAGTTATTAAGTATGTTAAATACCTTCAGTGAGTTATTTTCTGTCTCTCCCCAACCCCAATGATGGGTTGGCATAAAAAATTACACATTATTTTACCTTTTTCTTCTTTCAGGTAATCTCTAGAAAAGTTTCACTAGGTGGATTTTGCTCCATATATCCCCTATATCCTACTTGTAGGAGAAAGTTGAAAGTGAAATGTGTGTAGCAAAATCTACGAGGTAACTGCAACTTTTTGAATAGGAACAAAATGGAATATAAATATCAGTCTTCATGTCAGATCTGCCTTGACCAATGTGGACTTAGCATGAGAGAAGAGATAAGAAGTGGAAAAGTTAGGGATAGAGTTAGTGTACTTGATGGATTAAATGTAGGATGTGAAGAAAAGTGAATGATTAAAAGTAAGTCCTGGATTTGTGGTCTGATTATCTGAGAAAATGGCATTTATATTTTCTGAGAGGGAGAAAAATGGGAAACAAGCATACTGTAAATCATAGCCATCCAGCACTCCTTTTTGGTTTATCTTTCATTTAGTTTGTGTTTATGACAACCCTCCTTTTTTTTTTTTTTCTCTTCAGAACTCCACAGTATTTCTGACTTCTTTCTTATCCTTATCCACTTAGGTTTTATTTAGAGGTCCTGCTGTTTGTCTTCTACATTTAAGATTGCTTGTTCTCAAATTTTAATGTGCAAACAAATCAGCTCAGAAGTTTGTTACAATGCAAATTCCAAACCAGTAAATATGAGGCAGGACCTGAAATTCTGTACTTTCTGTAAGAGCAGAGGTGAGACTGATGCTCTAGTGATTCAGGTGAGAAGGATGTGTTGGAGTAATAAGACATCAGATAAAAAGAAAGTAATCCAAATTGTTTTATACCACGGATATAAATCTGAAATACTGTAACATTGTGTCTAGTGCTAGAATTCTTTCTTAATGATAAAAATAATTCCAGGCAACAGATAGGAGATGAGGGGCTTTAGTGGAACTCCTGAAACTATCCAAAATTACTCCATAAAGAAATTTTTTGTCCACATAGTTGTCTGCTCCCACTAGGTAGACTGTGTGAAATGAACTTGAAGTTATTTACCAACTGCATAAACTTGGCCATAAATATACATTTAGTAAGATAGTACATAGGTGCTTTCTTTCCCTAGTATTTTATGTTCTAAAAACAATTTCTCAAAATCTCACTTTGGATGATGATGTTCAACCATACTGAGTAAACTGCATATAACAAATACCCGCTGCCTGTCCAACAAAGGACCCCACCAGGCTTAAGTCAGTCTCTGTGGGCACAAAGGGAAAAAAAGAGGTTCAAGCTAAGCAATTTAGTGCAGAGTAAAATGATGCCTACTATACTCAATTGAATTAAAATTAATGATTTAATTGCACATTTTATTAAACAATTGTAGCATTACGAGCTAACATTATTTCCCTTTACTAATGTGTTGTATGTTTTACATGAAATATTTAATACTTGTAATCATCCAAGGTCAGTATTACTATTTTCACCATTTTCTCATTAATTTTCTTAAGATAACACAGTAAGAAGCCTGAATGTGGTTCAGGTATACTTGACTCCGAAGAAAATGCATTGTAGTTTTAATCTCTCTATCCCCTTCTTTCCTCAAATTCATATTTGTCATCTTCAATAGATGTGCTACCCATGAGAACATATAAAATAGAAAATGATGTAGACATTTACCAATCTGGAATCTTTGTTAGCATTGGTGGAAGCTTGTGAATCCTAAAAATTGTGCATTTATTTTGTCAGATTCATTCACTTTGAATCTGTCCTGGCTTTCCAAAACAAATATGGTGGAGTTTAAATTATTTTGATAAATTACTTTAAATGACATTATTAGTAAATCTATGTTTAGATTCTCTATCCTTAGAGCACATTTCACAGAAAGTAAGGCTGTGATTATTTTAAATGCCCACAAGTATATGTTGGCATATCCAAGTCTATAATTCATTCCATATTTTTGGGATGCTAAATTGAGTGTGTTAAAGTAAATACCTTGAGTCTTCATTATAAAAATTGAAAAAAGAAACCAAAAGCTCATGTTTATACTTTAAAATAATTAATTAGAAAATTTGGTTAATTGTATTATATTTTTCTCCCACTTACAAATCATATTAAAAATCAGTTGACCAAGGTGACATAGATATAACTAGATTCATTTTGTCATGTTTTATATTCTCCTGACTCAAAATCATTGACTAAAAAGCAGGCAACCCTGTATAACAGAATTACTTAATAACTACTGGTACAGGAAAACTAAATATTTAATAGTCTATGTGTAAAAAAAAAAACAAGCCACCAAATTTATGAGAGTGACTGGCAAGTAATTTTGGTGGTCTCTGTGAGAATTACTTAAAAGAGTTTTATTTTATTCATACAAATATATGTATCATGGGTATGTATGAAAGAATAGAATCATAAATGTGTTCTATATTCTGAGATATTAGTTTCAAACTGCTTTTTTCTTTGTCCTTTGCAAGTTATATTTGTTATGTCCATTGAAGAACTAAGCTAATTAGTCTTCTCCCTTTGAATTATATTGTATCGCATCATCCTCTAATGGTATATGCTGAGATACTCATTATATTAGCTAGACTTCTTACTGATTTTACTTTTCTGCCCCCTCCAAGATACTTATCTGTATTTATGATTTATCTTAATGCTGTTTCCTTAGATGCTCATCATTAGTAGTAAGACTCCCCCACCCCCACCATAGATTTACAAAATTCCTCCAACCATCAGGGGAATATTTCCTATAACCTCAGTGGAAGTATGGAACGGATTGAAAACCATATAGTTGACAGAAGAAAAGATACTCTGTGGGAGGGAAGGTAAATCACGACGTACCGCCCATGCTCCTATTTACACTCCTTTATTCTTTTCACATAAAAGAGAAGTGACAGCCATATATTATCATGGCAGCTTTTTCCTTTGTGGTAGAGTGGATGTCTTAAAGGCCAGTATAGCTTTCATTTATTCAACCAGCCATTTATTTATTCTATAAATAGTATTGGAGTCACTGTTATGTGAGGCATTATGTGAAAAACTGGTGATACATAGATCTCTTAGTTCAGGCTACTGTAACAAAAACATTTTAGATTAGGTGGCTCAAACAGCAAACATTTGTTTCTCACATTTGTGGAAGATGGATACAAGCTTCCTTGGGTTCTTCGTGAAGGCATCTTTCTGGTTTATAGATGGCCACCTTCTTGTGGTGTCCTCAATGGACCAGAGAGCTCATGTCTCTATACTATAAGGTACTTAAAAGGCTACTAATTTCATCACGGGGGGTTCACCCTCATGAACTCATATAATCCAATTACCTCCAAAGGCCTCACTTCCAAATGCCATCACGTTGGGTATTAACATTTAACATATTAATGCGTATAGGGACACAGACGTTCAGTCCACAACAAGGGCTAAGGAAAAATCAAGCACCCACCCTTCTGAGATTTACAGATTAATGCATGAGACAGGCCATTTGGCAAATATCCACACATGTATGCATGTACGCATACATATGACACTGCAACTGTGGTAACTACACAAAGGAGAAGAATTTTTGATATTCTGGAAACATATTTAGAAATATTTGACATTGTCAGGGGTTCACTGAAAGACATGTTAAAGAAATTGATCTGAAAATTTGGATCTGAGGTAAAAGAGAGGTATCTAAGAGAAAGGTGTATGTGGTAAAAAGGAAAGGGTCCTTTCTGAGCGGAGTCCACTTTGACAGAAGGCCTCTGTGGAGGAAACATGGGAAGGGTTATTATAGGAGCTGAAGGGAGATTACTGAGGTTGCAGAAAAAGCAAAGAGTGAAAGCAAATGAGAACGAACTTGTGGAAGAAGTAGGCAGGGATCTGTCTGTGAAGAATATTCTGGAATATCATGGATTCAGAGCAACAAGAAGCTGCTCAAGTGGTTTAAACTCTTGTGGATGGAGCACTGGGAAGAAACATGAACATATTTAAATAAGGCTATTCTTATTATTTTTTTTAGATAATTAAGCTAGATACAGAAGAGAAAACAGGAGTAAGGGAGATCCTAAGAGATGTAAAGACATGGGTTATCAAGTTAATTGCAATAGACAATTGTTGATAAAAAATTCATGATCTTAGTGATGGAATGGATTATTTATTCACTGAATGCTTATGTAAACCATGCTGTCTTTTTGGTATACGATACTTGGATGTTAAAAAATACATGGAAGTAAGTCTTTCTTAGGATTTAATAGGATAAAACTGAGAACCAACTAATAAATTAAAAAATAAAATTACAGTATACATTATGGCAATTACTATTATGGAGAAGAATAAAGAGAAAGGATAGAGAGTGATGATGGGGGGGAGGCTATTTTAGGTAGAATGTTCTGGAAAGCCCTTTCAGATGAGCGAACACTGGAGCATAATGATATAAAAACTGAGAGTGCACCATGCACCACATCAGGGAAAAAGGCTTTAGAGAAATCAAGAAGGGGAAATAGTTTAAAAGAGAGTGTCTGAGGATATATGAGGTCATAGTAGAAAAGTGTGATATAGACCATGGTAAGGAATGTAAGGACACTTTAAAAGATGTATATTTGATTTACAGAAATCAATGTTCTGTCAGTTGATGAGTAAATTTATTTTAATGTTAGCTAATTGGTAAAATATATTTTAACCACATCAGAGTTGACATTTATATAGCAGTTGCAATGAAGCCACAACATGATCTACAGGAATAACCAAAAATAAGCAAGCAAACAATAAAAATCAGAAGTGTTAGGAAGCAAGATAGTATACTATTAAGAATGTGAATTGGTGGCAACAGAGAAATTTGCTGTCAGTACAGTCAATTTTTAGATGTGGTTCATTTGGCAAATTATTTAAAACTCTTGGTCTTCATTTTTTGCAATGGATCAATGGGAATAGGAGTAATTACTTTATAAAGTAGAGGTAGATTCCATAATTACATAATCTTGACCAACTCAAACTTTACCAGTCATGCTATCCTCATTTCCATGGAAAACAGGAAAACAATCTTGTATCCCAATCCCTTGGTGCTACATATATTTCGGAATTCAATTTTATTTTCCTTGTTCCCCATGTTAGATATATAAAATGGCCCCAGCATGATCTGTAGCAGCAAACATATCCCTACCTTATTATGAAATGAATTTTCAAACTGGTCTGTCAGCTTTCCCACATCAATTCAGGTCAGTTTTGCTGCCTAGACTGTGGTGGGATAAATTTAAATTTTAGGAGACTTTTGTATTTCAGTATTGTGTTAAAGAAGTTATGGACCTGTAGCAAGAGTCACACAGCCTTTTTCTGTAGGAAATAGCAGTCAACTAGAATAATGTATATAAAAGTACATTCAAAATATTAAAATTCCAACAAATCTGGTTTAATGGCTTAGCTTTTAATTAAAGTGTTGTTGCCACAAGGCTACCCTAAAATCACCATAAAGCAATTTTAATCATTCCCATAAATAATTGTCCTTATTCATAGATGGAAGCTAGTGCTGAATAAAATGGTTTTTTTTTTCCTTTAGGGCATATACCCTCAAAAGAGGACCAGAGACCATAGTACATTTTAATAAGATTCTATTGATTACTCCATACACATTGTGTCAACATTCTAGAAAAAATTTATATCATGATGCATTTAGTCCCTATTTTATATCTTTATAAACATTGACATTAAGTATTGACTAGTTTGTGTTCTTTTATATAATATATAACAAGTGCTATTTTGCATCTTCGGATTTTTAAATAAGGTATTATGATACTGGAAAATGGTCATGATTGGCACATTATACAAGAACTTCTTCTTTTGACTTTCAGTTTAGTGTATTTTTATATCCCAAATACTGAAACTGTAAATCACTATTTTAGTCCTTAGGCTACAAAAAAATTGATAGAGGAAAGTTTTCTTCCTATTATGAAATTCTGTGCCACATAAACATTTTACAAGGCTCTTAGGAACTACTGTATGGCTACCATACTTGTTACCTGTAGGGTTGATTAAATCTTTATCTCTACAGGTTGTATGTGCTTATTCTCACTTTTCTTTTTCTTTTTTTTTCCCATTTCACAACAGCCTTTGACCTATAATATACTGACCTTCATGATGGCTTTAGAGAGAATCAATCAGGCTGGAACAAAACTAAAATACAGAAGAGTATTCATTTATTATATTGTTTAAGCCCTGAAGGCATGACAAGTAAAATACAGCTGATTGATTCTGACCTTTAAAGTATTTTGTATGTAAAATACACACATTCTGTAATGCCATGTGTTTAACACTAAAACAGTATCAAAGCTTAATGATACTGAGCATAGACTGCTATCTTTGCTTTTTGTTAAGATTCTTTTCTTTCACTCGCTTTCTCCTGTGTGTGTACCAACATACAAGTATAGTTTTAAGTAAAGAAGAACTGGAATGCCTGGGTGACTCAGTTGGTTGAGCATTCGACTCCTGATTTTGGCTCAGGTCATGATCCCAGGGTCATGGGATGAAGCCCAGGGTGGGCTCCAGGCTAAGGGTGGAGCCAGCTTAAGATTAATTCATTCTTTCCTCTCTCTCTCTCTCTCTCTCTCTCTCTCTCTCTCTCTCTCTCCCCTCATCTCTCTCCCTCATCCCTTCCTCTCTCTCCCTGTCCCCCACTTTTGTTCTCTCTCTGTCTCTCTAAAATAAATACAAACTGATTTCTTTTTTCCCCTCCTTTGGAGTTCTTTTACTCTCCTAACTAATAAACCCCGAGCAGTTTCTTTGGTAAAGCAAAATGGGGCATCTACCTTACCGAAGATCACCAAAGTCAATCTGATACCTTCGCCGTACTGCCTTCACCTCTAATCCCTCAGTATGAATCTCTATAAACTAATCAATAACTATTTTAATTTATGGACCCATTCACAAAACTGAATGATCCTACTATATAGAGGAGTGTCATGTATTTATTATAAAATAATAGATAATGATGAAGAGCCAATAAATTTTATTTCAAAAAATAATAAAGTTATTAATAATTGACATAAAGCAGCATTGATGCCCTATTGATGATGATCATTTTAAAAATAATCCTTGATAACAGAAGCATATGAGTCAACTGCTTGCATGACTCTTTCATATTCCAAGTTGTGATCCATCAGAAAAAGCCTTTGGATGTATATTTTCTCTTGTAATTTTGTGAATAGAGATAACTACAACTCAGTTATATTTTAGAGGCAAGAATGAATTTCCCAAAATGTTGTTAATGTTTACCTAGTCAGTCTTAATAAAATGATGTAATTTAATTAGTGGTTTTTATTATACATAGAATAATCCTTCTAATACCTTGCTGATGTTTCTTTGAAGCTCTACAAGATATGTCACTGAGTACCAAAGTTAAATACAACCCTAACTTCTTTTCTTTACAAAGGTAGTCATTTAAATATAATATTTGATAGCATTTTTAAAGGAGAGTTATAAATCTCTGCTTTCAGTTTCTTCTTGCCACTCTCATGCCTTTGCTGAAAATTTAAGGCATTATGTCCACTATGGGCTGAATTATGGATCTTCCAAAATGTTTATGTTGAAGCCCTCCACTCCTAGTACCTCAGAATGTGACATTTTTGAAGTACCAGATCCTTACATGAGTAAGTAAGTAATGAGAACATTAGGATGATACCTAATCCAATATGTTTGGTGGCATAAGGAGTGGAACTTTAAACACAGGCCTGCTGATGGACGGACGGTGATGTAAAGAAATGGGGAGAGGATCACCTGTAAGCCAGAGAGAGAGGCCTGACACAGATCTTTCCCTTATGGCCTTCACAAGGAACCTTCCCTGTGGAAACATTGATCTTGGACTTCCTAGCCTCCAGAACTGTGAAGAAATCTATTTCTGTTTAGGCTACCCCGTCTGTGGAACTTTGTTAAGGCAGCCCTAGAAAACAACGGTCTTTTAATTTGATATGACTATTGAATTGAATTTCTCTGTTCCTCTAAGCATAGCAAAAGATATAGCTACAATAGGCAGTCAGTTAAAGCCAACAATTTCCAGAAATAATAAAGGAGATTAATATCTTAGGTAATGCCATAGGTGCAGAAGGCAAATGACCAGAAGTGGAAACCATTTATTCCCCTTTAGGCAGCCAGGATGTATTGCTTTTTAATTTTTGCTGTTACATGTTTAATGAATATTCATTATTATTGAGTGCTTAAAATTAGAAAGGCAGCATGATTTAGTGGATAGGCTGATCACCTAAGTTTTCTAACTACATTTACTCCTGACTCACTATAGTGACCTAGTACAAGTCATTTTATCATCATTATTATCATATTATTATCATTATATTTTTATGACTCAGATGAATCTGGTTTGAACTCATTATAATAGTATGTTCCTCAGTGGCCTACACATTGCAATAATCTATTATTAGAATAGGAACATTCTGGTGATATTGCATGTATTTTTAAATGCTGATGCTAAATTGAACAATATCATAAATTTTCAGTTTCATCAATACAGTCAACCATGTGCTTAGAATTATCAACATTTGCCTTTATTTTAGTTTCTCATTCTTATATTTACTTAAATATGAATTATCTTTCAAAATCACTTAGTGTTCTAATTATGCAATATTAATCCAAAAAATTCATTACTTTACTTTTTTCAAAGGAGATTATTGATAGAAATACTATATTAAACATTAATTAACTAGATATTTCTTATCTTACTGTAAATATTATTTCTCTTAACTAATATTGTTGAACATGTACATTTTAAGAATGCATATCAATTATTTTAACTTTGACCAAAATTTCCCATTATTATTTTACTTAAATATATTTGTTAGCAATTACTTTCTTAAAAATCCTTATATAAGTGAGTATGTAATTTCTTTCACTTATGTAAATGAAATAGAAGGATGTTTGCAATTACATATCTTCATCTTTAATACATGATTTTATACGCTAAACTAGAGTAATTTGTTTTTGGCTTTTCATTTTGGGATTGTTATAGATTCACATGGAGTTTCAAGCAATAAAACAGAGAAGCCTAATTACCATGACATACTTTCCCACAATGCTCACATCTTGCCAAACTGTGGTGCAGTATCACAGGCAGAGTGCTGTCTTTATACAGTCTAGGTAAAGAACATTTCTATCACCACAAGGATTCCTTATGTGCTTTCATAGTCACACCCTCTTCCATCCCATTCCTCTCCTTCCCCCTTCACCTCTCAGAGTCACTAATCTGTTTTTCAGAAGAACAGACTTTGTAGAATATTACTCAGTTTTCTCTAATACCGTCATTTTAAGAATATTGTACAAATGGGAGATGCCTCGGTGACTCGGCTGGAGGTCTGACTTCTGATTGCAGCTCAGGGCGGCATCGTAGGGTCTTGTGATCCAGCCCTGTGTTGGCCTCCATGCTGGGCCCGGAGCCTGCTTGAGATTGTCTCTCTCTTCCCTCTGCCCCTCCCACTTGCGGGAGCATGTGCATGCACACACCCACACAGACACACACACACACACACACACACACACACACACACACACACACACTTGTACTTTCTCTTTCAAAAATAAGAATAAAAAGGGTATTATACAAATGGAATCTTACACTATATACCCTTTGGGAGATTTTTGTTTTACCTAGCAGAGTCCTCTAGAGGTTCTTCAGGTAGGTTGTTCCAAGTTTCAATAGTTTGCTCCTTTTTATTGCTGAGTAGAATTTCAAGGTATGTACACACCGCAGTTTGTTTGAACTATTTGCCTACTAAAAGACACATAGATTGTTTTTACATTTTGGCTACTGAAAATAAAGTTGCTATACAATTTTGTATACAGGGGCGCCTGAGTAGCTCAGTTAATTAAGCCTCCAACTCCCAATTTCTGCTCAGGTCACGATCTCACTCGTGGTGAGATCCAGTCTTGTGTTGGGCTCTGTGCAGACAGCACAGAGCCTGCTTGGATTTGTCTCTGCCTCTTTCTCTGTCCCTCCTCTGCTCTCTCTTTTTTCAAAATAAATAAACATTTAAAATAAAATAATGTCTTTAAAAAATTGTGTGTAAATTTTTAGATAAACCAAAGTCTTCACTGTCTTAGTATAAATTTCCAGGAGTGCAATTGTTGGGTCATGTGCATTGCATGCCAAACTTTTCCAGAGTGGCTTTAGTCTTTCACATTTCCAACAGCAATATATGAATGATTCAGTTTTTTTACATCATTGTCAGCATATGCCATAACTATTTTTTAAATTTTCTCCTATTCCATTTGGGCGGGGGGGATGGTTCAGGGACATGTTTTTTTTTTTTTTTTTCCTTTTCTAATATCTTGATAGGGATTGCATTAAATGTGTAGATTACTTGGGTAGTATGGACATTTAACAGTGTTTGTTTTTCCAGTCCATGAGCATGGAATGTTTTTCCATTTTTTTTCTTTCCTTTTCAATTTGTTTCATAACTAAGCAATAGTTTCAGAGTATAGATCTCTTACCTCTTTGGTTAGGTTTATTTCTAGTTATCTTATTGTTTTAGGTGCTATTGCAAGTGTGATCTATCCTTGATTTCTTTTTATGCTGCTTGGTTATTGGTGTATAGAAATCCAATAGATTTCTGCACATTGATTTTATGTCTCATGACTTTGCTGAATTCATGTACTAGTTCTAGCAACTTTTTTGGTGGAGTCGTTCGGATTTTCTACATAGAGTATCATGTTGTCTGCAAATAGTGAAATGTGGATTTCTTCCTTGCTAATTTGGATACCTTTCATTTCTGTTGTCTGACTGCTGAGGCTAAGACTTCCAACACTATGTTAAATAGTAATGGTGAGAGTGGGCCTCCTTGGGTTATTTCTGACTGTATAGGAAAGGCTCTCAGTTTTTCCCCATTGAGGAAGATACTACCTGTGGATCTTTCATATATGACCTCTCTGCTGTTGAGGTGTGCTCCACCTATCCTTACTTTGTTGAGAGTTTTTATCAAGAACTGATGCTGCATTTTTTTCAAATGCTTTTTCTGCATCTTTTGACAAGATCACAATGGTTCTTATTCTTTCTTTTATTACTGTCGTGTACCACATTGATTGATTTGTGAATATTGAATAGCCCTGCAGCCCAGGAGTAAACCCCACTTGACTGTGAGGAGTAAGTCTCTTAATGTACTATGGCTTGATTTGTAGTGTCTTGTAGAGAATTTTTGCATCCATGTTAATCAGGGATATTAACCTATGATTCTTCTTTATAGTGGATCTTTATCTGGGTTTGGAATGAAGTTAATGCTGGCTTTGTAGAATGAGTTAAGTTTCCCTTATATTTCTATTTTTTGGAACAGTGTGAGAATAGTTATTAACTCTTCTTTAAATGTCTGGTGAAATATCCCTGAGAACCCAGAACTCTTGTTTGTGGGACATGTTTGATTTCTGATTCCATTTCTTAGATGGTTATGGGCCTGTTAAAAATTCCTATTTTTTCCTGTTTCAGTTTTGGTAGTTTGTGAGTTAATAGGAATTTGTCCATTTCTTCCATATTGCCCAATTTGTTGGCATATGCTTTTCATAATATTCTCTTATAATTGTGTGTATTTCTGTGAGGTCACTTGTGATCTTTCCTCTTTCATGAGTTTATCTAGTTGGATCCTTACTCTTTCCTTTTTGATAAGTCTGGCTAGGGGTTAATCATTTTTGTTTATTCTTTCAAAGAACCAGCTCTTAGTTTTGTTGATCTGTTCTACTGTTGTTATTGTTCTGTTCTACTCTTGTTGTTGTTATTGCTTTTTATTTCTGCTCTAATCTTTATTATTTCCCTTCTGATGGCTTTCGGCTTTTCGCTGTTCCTTTTTTAGCTCTTTTAACATGTAAGACTAGGTTGTGTATTTGGAACTTTTTTTGCTTCCTGAGATAGGCCTGAATTGATATATACTTCCCTCTTAGGACTCCTTTTGCTGCATCCCAAAGTTTTTGGACAGTCATGTTTCCATTTTCATTTGCTTCCATATACTTGTATATTTCTTCTTTTAATGTCCTGGTTAACCCATTCATGTCCTAATTAACCTACCTTTAGTAATGTGTTCTTTAACCTCCATGTATTTGAGTGCTTTCCAGTTTTTGTGTGTGTGTGTGGGGGGGGGGGTCAATTTCAAGTTTCATAGCATTGTGATCTGAAAATATATGTGGTATGATCTCAATCTTTTTGTACTTCCGAGAGCTAATTTGTGACCTGTTATGTGATCTGGAGAATGTTCCATGTGCACTCCAAAAGAATGTGTATTCTGTTGCTTTAGGAAGAGATGTTCTGAATGTATGTTAAGTCCATCTGGCGCAGTGTTTCTTCAAAGCCATTATTTCCTGGTGGATTTTCTACTTAGGTGATCTGTATTGCTGTAAGTGGGATGTTAAAGTCCCTTACTACTATTATATTATTATAAATGTTTCTTTATTGACCCGGCCCGCAGGTCCGTCAACGCAGGTCCTAAGGGAGGGAGTGAGAATTGGGGGGCAGGGGGCACAGAGAATGGAGGCAAGACAAAGTTTCTGATCAAGCCTCAGTTTATTGAGAAAAAACATTCATCTTATAAAGAGCAGAAAGCACAGGTCAGTTGCTAAGAAATACGGTCACGTGAAGGGGCTAGGATAAAGAAAAAAAAAACAGAAGCCGCAGTTTTAGCACAGCGTCTGAGAAGCCGATAAGAAAGTCCAGCCAAGCTGTCTCCGGCCTTGAGCTGGGAGTGATAACACTGTCCAGCCCTGCAGGTGGCTGATCTTAGGTCAGGGCACACATCTCTTCCCCTGACTGCTCTTCTGGCAGCTCTCCACAGGTCCTCCTTTTTTTTATTTTCAAGAAAAAAGCTTTTTCCAAAATGTGATCGTATAGGCAAGGAAAGGACTGTGCCTGTCTTGGGTTGGGGGCCCACCAATCCTTCTTACCCGTCATGGGCATACTCAGAAGCCTATGCCTGAGTAGCCTGTTTTAGGTTGATAGGATGGTAAGGCCCCTCTTACCTGTCATTGGCTAACCAGCCCACGCCTCTTGCCATAATATAGCTCTTCATCAGCCTCCTGATCGGCCATATCGAGTTAGTGATAATGGACCTGGATAGGCTGCATTTTGATAGCATCTATTTGCTGCCTCAGAAATGCCATGACTTTATTAAACAGAACAGGGCCCAGAGATACCAGAATCAACAATCCCAGAATAGGTCAAAGAGGGGCAGAATATAAGGCAGAAGTCCATGGAATCCAGTGAAAAAGGGGTTATCAGCAAGCTCCCTTCTTCTTTTCTCCAAGTCCTCTCGAAGGTTTTGGATCTTGTCTCTGACAACACCGGATTTATTCGCATAGAAACAGCACCGCTCCTGTAAAGCCAAACAGATTCCTCCCTGCTTGGTGGTGAGTAAGTCAAGGCCTCGTCTGTTTTGTAGGACAACTTCTGTCAAGGAGTCCACCTGATCTTGGATGTCTTGAATAGTATTGGAAAGAACTTGTACATCAGCAATTAGTTGTCTAGAGAGCTTATTATACTGGGTCATGGATACACCCAATCCTGCAGATCCTGCAGTAATTGCTGTAGCCAGCCCTAGGCCGACCAGTAAGGGAACAATTTGAACTGCCCGTTTACATCGGCTGGATATGTAATCAAAACTGGGCAGGGAGACAGGCTCATCTCCAGGAATGATACCGATATCCGGGAGAAGGAAGGCCAGGGTGCACAGCCCCGTCCAATTGGCGGGGAGATAAGTATAAACTCTATTATTGCCACATACAAAAACAGTGTTATTACTAGAGCAGATAGGGGATGTATAGTTGTGAGTGAAGTTGCAATTAGCGAAAGAGGAGGCAAATCCTAGGTCTATCCCAAAACTGTCGTTGTGGGGAGTTGAGTAGAGGCAAGTGGCGTTATGGAATAATACTGGTTGCACTAGCAATGGTGGGATAATTACACAGGAGGCATTGCTGAATGTAAGGTCATGTTGCTGAGGGAGGGCCATGGGCACAGGCACCCCTATTTTTAGGCACAACCAACAATTTTGTGCCAATGAAGGATTAGTAGTGTTTAGGATTTTATGGGCACTTTCCAGTATGGAAAAAACAGAAAAGTCTAAAGTAGCATCTCGAGGTCCAGGAAGTGCTATAGGGTGATAATTAAACTTAGGATTTAATTCCTCCATTAATTTCTGAACTCTATCTTGGGTTTTGACCATCCTGTATTGATCTTGCAGTCCTCCTCCGTTGGAGATATGAACGGGAGGGGACACATTCCAACAAACAGGTTTTCCCACAGTGCCAAGGCAGGAGGACTGCATCACCATGTTATTATCGCTCCCTTTAGCATGAGCATTCTGACCTAGGATGGCCATGAAATATGTTTTATTTTCATTTTTACTTATACAATGCTGGACAGAACTATAGCAACTACTGTGCATAGTGTCATAAAAGGTGGTGCATGGGCAGAGCCCGGGACAGCTGTCTGCCACAGGAATAACCTGTGGTTTGGACACAGAAATATTTTATACTACGGCTACCGGACCCCGAAGTTACAACCACTTGATAAGCTGTTTTTGACCCACAATCTATGGTGGCTAGAAGAGGGTGTTGAAACACTCCATCAGGGCCTTGTACCCAATTAGGTGTGGCATTTTCAGTTCCACTGCGGCAATCGCAGGGATTCCCTGTCTGTTGTAGCAGTCGCCTGGCCACAGAAGGGTCCCCGAAACCGCCAAGTGTATGTTTTACCAGATATTGGAAAGCTGCCATCCAGAGGAGGTACCACCATCTCCAAAACATGGTCCCTAAAAGAAAAGACAAAGATGTTTCTCAAGGAGATTTCTCCTCCCTGGAAGGCTGAGTGTTATGATCAATTTGCTTTACTAGTCTCTCGGCAACAATCGGGCTGCATCTGCTTGTCGTGAGTAGATGCACACTGCCCCATGCCCCCAGATCAAGACGGGGTCAGGACCATACCACTTATTATCCAAGGGGTCCCTCCAAAGCACGGCAGCAAGTTTTTTGTGTCTCATTGTGCCAGAAACGTTCAGAGGCTGAACATCCTTCTTTATCCAAGGTTAAAAAATTTAAAATGAAGAATGAATGATGTAGAAGATTTCTGGGAGATCCCTTGATGGGGTACCGTTCCCCATTTTTTATCTTTTCAAGGGTATTTTTTAAGGAAAAATGTGCCCGTTCTACTATACCTTGTCCTTGTAGGTTATAAGGGATTCCGGTGATGTGTTTAATGTTTAACTGTTGACAGAATTTAGCCATCACAGTCCCAGTATATCCGGGTCCATTGTCAGTTTTTATTTGTTTTGGGATCCCTAACCCTGATATGGCAGAAAGCATGTGTGCTACGATGTGCTTTCTTGATTCTCCAGTTTGTAAGGTAGCATATAGGAAGCCACTGTAGGTATCAACATTCACATGGACATACTTTAGATTTCCAAACTCTAAAATGTGTGTGATGTCCATTTGCTAGATGGCATTGGGCACTAGTCTTCGAGGATTTACTCCCAAATGAGGAACAGGTAAATGCACAACACAAGAAGGGCACTGTTTTACTATTTGTCGTACCTGTTCACGAGTGACCTTAAATTGTAGCCTCAGAGCTTTAGAGCCTAGATGAATTTTGTGACTCTCCTGGGCTTCATGCACAGGATACATAGTTAAACAAGTGATTTTAGTGTGAAAGTCAGCTAAAGCATTTCCTTCAGAGAGGGGGCCAGGCAATTTAAAATAAGCTCTAATGTGTCCTATGTAAAAAGGCTCTTGGTGTTGTTGTACTTTAACTTGTAATTTTAAAAGTAAACTTGAAATTTTTGTTTTGTAGACAGGAACAGTTGCAGTTTTAATTGCTGGAAAGAGTCCAACCACATATCTAGAGTTTGAAGATAGATTAAACCTCTTTGGAGTTTCTTGAAATAATCTAATAACAGAAACAAGTTCAGCTCTCTGTGCTAAAGTTTCCCTAGTTTGAAAAGAAATAATTTTAGGTTTAGATGAGTTTTTATGAATAATTACAGAAGTCATGCCATTAGAGGACCCATCAGTAAATGCTAAAAGGGCATCCTCTAAAGGGTTAGTTTTTATTTTTGTGATGAAAATAAAAGAATTTAATTTGCCAAATTGTAAAATAGGATCCTTAGGTGTATTAAAGCCAAGATTGCCTGTATATCTAATCATGGCAACCTGAAAATTAGTAAATCCCTGTATTAATTTCTCAATCTGAAATTTAGAATATGGAAGGACAATTTTTGCTGGCTCCTAGCAAACAATTCTCTGCTTTTTTTTCTCCCCTTAATAATTATCTGTGTTATTAAGGATGGATAATCAGTCAAAACTTTTTTTAGGAGTAGCTGATAAATAGAGCCATTTTAATATTTTTTTTTGTCATAGGCAAGCAGTGGGAGAATGTTTAGTTGGCAAAATTATTAAAAATCAAGGCTTATTGTAATTAATCCTTGTAAGCATGGCCCCTTGTAAAATCCCATTGACTTTAGATAAGGATTCCAGGGCCAAGTGAGTTAACTCTAGTTTGCAATTTAGACGGAAGTCTTTATGCAAGATCTCAAACAGAGGAATAAGATCTCTAGTAGACAGCTTTAAAAGAGGCTGAATCCAATTAATATCTCCAATAGTTTTTGAAAATCATTTAAAGTACATAAATGCTCTGTCTTTAATTTTAAAGGTTGTAAAGTCACAGTTTGATTTTTAATCATTCTTCCCAAATAAGAGTAGGGTGGATCAATCTGAATTTTTTTCTGGGGCTACTTTCAAACCCTAAAGCTGTCAGGTCATACCTGAGTTTATGTTTGACTCTCAAATAGGACTTTCCAGTCAAAGCCTTGGTAAAATAACCAGTGTTTCCAATGGTGTCTTACTATAAAATGAACAGATTCTTATTGAATTTGTGCAAACAATTGTAATTGCCATGAAAGAAAGAATACTCACTGTAAGTTTTTGAATTTCAGGCGGCTTAAGTAGAGAGAATAGGTAAATGCTCTAGATTACAAACAAACACTTTATGATCTTTTTGTATATCACAGATATCTCACCAGAAAATTTCTTAATCTAGATAAGCAAACATTAAAGGAACAACAATGTTTTTAACAAGAGGTATAAAACCACAATTTCCCATGTTTTTAATTTTTGTTTAGCTTTAATGCAGTTTTTAGCTCTAGAAGTTTTTATCCATTTTAGTATTAACCTAACGGATGTCAAATATTGCATTTGTCCCAAAAGTGCCTTTTATAGCTTCCCAAAAACACGTTCTTGGAAAATTTATTAAAACCTTAGGAAGTTACAAAGCATATCCTAAATAGAATTACAAATTGTTATAAATCTGAAAACTCTATTTATTTAACCAAAGTGGCAATAAAAGATCTCATTTGCCTTTGGGATTCTTCAGCAAAACCCAACTCCTTTTTAACCTCAAAGAATTTTAACTAAGCAATCAAAGACCTGATAAAGATAAGACCTAAAGCTTTTGTCTTCTTAACAAAAGAGAAACCCTTCATTTACATAGTCTTATCAAGAGCAGACCAAAGGTCTGGAAAAACTTGTCTTTTAAAAGAGAGAAAAGCAGAATTTTAACCCTATACCAATATACTTTTATTATTCCATTCATCTCAACCTCACACATAAAATTCTTTTTGAATGATTTCCTTTCACGAACCTTCTACAACTTTCCTTTCCCTTAAACTTTGTCCCAAAGCCATTTCTTTCCAATCAACCAATCTCATTTAGGACAAAATTACTTTCTTTTACTCTTAACAAAAATGTTCATTTAGTTCTTATATTTTGCTTACATATCCGCAATTTCTTGCATACAGGATTTTTTTTTCTCATTTTCCCATAAGTGTGAACCTTAGTTTCCAAGTGAGAAAGTCAGTAACCAACCAGAGTTTTTCTTAGATGGTAAATTTATGAACCAATTAAGTGCAGAATAGATTTTTAACAGTTGTAAATATCCCCAGTTGTTTTGCCACAAGTCAAAAGCCCAAGCATCTACAGACCTCACTAGTTGTGGCTTGTGCTTTAGTTTTGATTTTGTTAATCTCAATTTATTATCAAGTCATAAGAACCTATTTGACTTTTAGCAGATTCAGATAGAACATATGTTTGTTTTTATCTCAAACCAACAAAGTTAAACTTAAACACTGAATAAGTTTTGCTTCAGCCCAGGTAAGACACTTTGTTAACTATAGTTAATTTTAACCTCAAAATTTGGTGCAAAAAACCTTATTTTTGTGGTCCTTTGCCTCTTATCACCTAAGGCAGAGGGAGAAGCTGGTGTTATGTAAATTGGCCTCTCCCCACCCAGCAGAAGGCGATGCAAAGAAGGAGAATTCCCAGTTTAAAATTTTGTCAGCTCTGACAGGGGAGCAGGTTTGAGGCTTTTGTTTTATTTTGTTTCATTTAACCAGTAGAATTAGGCAATCCATGTCAGTCCAAAGAAGAGAAAGAACCTTTCCCGGAACAAAATGAGTCCAGCAGCTGCTAGGAAATATTCTTTCAGGTCTCTGTCCTGAGGTAGACCAACAATATTTGGTTCCAATTATAGCCATCAACCTGGAAAATGAATGAGGGAGGAGCCCTCACTTCTACAAGGCAAAGGAACATAGATTCACTAAAGGGCCGACCGACGTCTAGGTGCGGTCCCGGGGTGGGAAGTGATGCTGCATGCAGCCTTTCACTCCATACCTTAAACAAAAAAGCACATGTGCATTTAAAATTTAGATGATGAACTAGCTTATCTCCGGAGATTTAGACAGGTGACTCTTAACAGATTACTGGCGCCATTTTTAGGGTGGAAGAAAATCTATATAGAGTCCTCTTTCTTAGACTCTATGTGGCTCAAAGCTTTTCGAGTTCTGACCTATCCATCACTCTAACTCTGCCTATCTCTACAGGAAGGGTTTGCAGCAACTCGAAACAAGTAAAACAGACTCTGTATTGCCCATCCCTTACTTTTTTATCCCTTATTTCTTATGATACGGTGACACAAAACAAAGGGTAGGGTGCCCCCTCTAATGAGGAGACCAATCAGATGCCTGTCTGGCCGTGTCCCGAAGGAGCTTAGTTGAAGCTTAGCCGTAGCGGACTCAGCATTGTGACTTACGACCGGAAACTATTCCAATGCCGTCATAGACCATATGCTTTTCACCACGGTATCACAGACCAGGCCCACTCGGGCTCCATAGGTTTTCTGGGGGCTTTAAGAGCGCCCATCCGTGGAGCCACAAACTCGAACCTCGTAGGCAAGCCAAACCGAGCCGCACATGCACTCACACACACACACCAGAGGCTATTACATACCCTCCCACAGAGGTTTTACAAACAAGACTGAGACATTAGAAAAGCAGTTAACTGGGCAATCTCTTTACTTTACTCACTTTATTTATTCTCTATCAATGTTTAGAAAAACACTTAAGGACAGACTTCATGAAGGAACTGAAAAAATTTTAATAATTGCTTTTTCTTAATCTTTACTCCCTGTGCCCTGAGGGTCTCTGTTTAGACCATTTGCTTAATTCCTGCCCCAGGAATCCCGATCACTCACTCAAGCACTGGACCACACAGCTCCCATGTGGCCGTCTCCCTATCTTGAGCACTGGACTACGCAGCAGAATTCTGTGGAGCCGTCTCCCCATAAATTCTTTTTACTTCGGCCACACTCACTCGAGCACTGGACCACAGCGTGGCCATCTCCTTATAAATCTTGAGCACTGGACCACAGTGTGGCCGTCTCCCTAAATCTTGAACACTGGACCACACGGGTAATTCTGTGTGGCCGTCTCCCTAAATCTTGAGCACTGGACCATGCAGCTAATTCTGCATGGTTGTCTCCTTTTAAATTTGGCCGTTACCTCTTTCTCTTCTTCTTTTTCTCTTTGATCGGTTTCTTCACTGGATCCCCCTTACTCAGGAAGTACTCACGATGGGCGCCACTTGACCCTGCCCGCAGGTCCATCAACGCAGGTCCGTCAACGCAGGTCCTGAGGAAGGGAGTGAGAATTGGGGGGCAGGGGGCACAGAGAATGGAGGCAAGACAAAGTTTCTGATCAAGCCTCAGTTTATTGAGAAAAAACATTCATCTTATAAAGAGCAGAAAGCGCAGGTCAGTTGCTAAGAAATAGGGTCACATGAAGGGGCTAGGGTAAAGAAAAAAAATCAGAAGCCGCAGTTTTAGCACAGCGACTGAGGAGCCAATAAGAACGTCCAGCCAAGCTGTCTCCGGCCTTGAGCTGGGAGTGATAACATTGTCCACCCCTACAGGTGGCTGATCTTAGGTCAAGGCACACATCTCTTCCCCTGGCTGCTCTTCTGGCAGCTCTCCACACTTTATGTCTGTGATTAATTGGTTTATATATTTTGGTGTTCCAAGTTGGAGGCATAAATACTCATAGTTGTTATAGTTTCTTGATGGATAGACTCCTTAACTATGATGAAATGATCATCTCTTGTTCCAGTCTTTATTTTTTAAATCTAGTTTGATAGAAGTATGTTTACTCTAGCTTTCTTTTGACATCCAATAGCATGATAAATGGTTCTCCATCCCCTCATTTAAATCTGCAAGTATCTTAGGTCTAAAACGAGTTTCTTGTAAGCATCATATAGATGGATCTTTTTTTTTTTTCATTTATTCTGATACCCAATGTCTTTTGATTGGAGCATTTAGTCCATTTACATTTAGAGTGATTATTGAAAGTGTCATTGTGTTACCTAAAGAATTGGTGTTTCTGGTGATGCCTTTTGGTCATTTGTTATAGTCTTCATTGCTTTTTGTCTTCTTCTTTTTTTTTTTTACGTACTCAAACAGTGCCCCTTAAAATTTATTATAGGGCTGGTTTAGTGGTCACAAGCTTCTTTAGTTTTTGTTTCTCTGGGAAACTCTTTATCTCTCCTATTTTTAATGACAGCCTTGCTGGATAGAGTATTCTTGACTGCATTTTTTTTCCCATTGAACATGTGGAATATATCTTGCCACTTATTTCTGGCCTGCCCAGTTTCTGTGGACAGATCTGCTGTGAAACTGATTTGTCTTCCATTATAGGTTAAAGATTTTTTTTTTCTGCTTTCACGATTCTTTTCTTGTCTGTGTTATTTTCTGAATTTGACTCTAATATACCTTGGAGATGCCCAGCGTTTGTTGAATTTACTGGGGATTCTCTTCCTTCTTGGATTTTCATGTCCATGTTCTTCCCGAGAGTAGGGGAGTTTTAGCTACAATTTGCTCCCACAGACTTCTGCTGCTTTTCCTCTCTCTTCATATTCTGGGACTCCTATGATTAAAATGCTATTATGTTTTAATAAATTGCTGAGTTCTACAGGTGTGACTTTGTAATTCTTCCTTTGTTTTCCTCTTCTTTTCAGCTTCATCGTGTCCTATAATTTTGTCTTCCATGTCACTAATTCACTCCTCTGCCTTGTCCATCCTTGTATTTATGACCTCCATTTGGGTTTGCATCTTTTTATAGCATTTTTAATTTTTGCCTGACTAGATTTGAGTTCTTTTATTTCTGCAGGAAGGGATTCTCTGGTGTCTTCTATGCTTTTCTCAAGCCCAGCTAGTATCCTAATAACCATTGTTTTAAATTCTAGTTCATATATATTACTTATATCAGCATGGACTAAATCCCTGGACATCATTTCTTCCCATTGTTATAACTAATAATATTACTTTCTTACTGAGTTGCTTCTTTTGTTGCTCTTTTTCCTAGAGAGGGCAGGCTTTGTTTGGACTATTTCCAAGTTTCCTCACTTCTCTTGTCTTATTTTAAGAATTTTCTTAAATTATTTTATATACTCAACATTTTTAGCTGTACTTAGCAGAAGGTGTAAGAGCAAATTAGGTGTATTTCATTCTTTCAGAGTAGAATTTAAATTCATATTTTAAGATACTTTTTGAAAGACATTATTATCTTCCATATCATATTTGTATGAATATTTTTAGCAGTTTCAACTAAAAGCATTATCATAGTTTTAATATATAATTTTATATAAATCTGAGACTAAGTAAAAATGAATGGAATATGCATTATTTGACATTATAGAGAGTGATACATTCAAGATATATTGATTTAGAGTGTTTGCCTTGAAATAAGAAAAAAGATTAAGAAATACAGAATTAAGAGTAAGACCATGCCTTAGGGTATATTATTTGAAAAGTCAATTTATTTAGCCAAACTATTAAAAGAGCAACTTAGTAAGCATTGAAAAAATTTAAATCTTGAAGGTGAAATATTTAGAAAAGAGGTCAATCTGGAGAGTTGATTATTATTTTTAATGTCACCTGAAATTCATTCAGATATGTGAAAAAAATCACTTGACATATAAATATTTGCTCAAATATATGAAAAATACAATTGGAATATGTTAATTAAAATATGGAAAATATTTTATTAGCTATAAAGAATATGAGATGGAAAATCTCTTAAGACATTTTGAACTTTACAAAGCTCTTCATTTGGCTACATTTATTTTGTCCTCTTGCACCATTATTTGTGGAAAGAATCACAAGAGAATAAAAATACTAACTTCCAGTTTTGTATGATCACCCAAAAAAGGAAAAGAAGATACATATTGCTTTCTAAATTATACGTTTTATTTTGAGATAATTGTAGATTCACATGCAGTTGTAAAAGATCATACAGAAAAACCCCATGTACCCTTTACTCAATTTCCCCTAAGGGTAACATCTTACAAAACTGTAGGACAATATCACAAGTAGAATATTGACATTGATATAGTCAAGTTATAGAATATTTCTAGAGTGCCTGGGTTCCTATGTTGTCCATTTATATAGCCATACCTTTTCCTTCTCACCTACCTTCATAACTTCTAGCAATCACTAACTTGTTATGCATTTCTATAACATTGTCATTTCAAGAATATTATATAAATGGAACCATACTGTATGTAAGGGTTAGGGTTTATTTTTTACTCAGCCTAATTCTCCAGAGATTTATACAGGTCTTTTAGTATCTTAAAACCACTTTGTATTGATGAATCATATTCCATGACCTTTACATGTACCAGAGTTGTTTATACAAATGTTAAAGAATATCTGGGTTGTGTACAGGTTTTGAAATTACGAATAAAGTTGATATAAACATTCTTGTACAGATTTTTATATGAATATAAGTTTGCATTTTTCTGGAATTAATTTCCAGGAAAATAATTGGTGGGTTGTATGGTAGTTGCTTGTTTACATGACACTACTTACCTTCCAGATAGGTAAAATTAAAAAACAAAAAATAGTGACAACAACAAATGCTGATAAGGATGCAGAGAAACTAAATCACTCAGAGATTGCTGGTGAGATCAGCATACTCACATAATCACCCTGGAAAATAGTTTGATAGTTCCTTCAATACCTCCCAAACCTCACATCAACTTTAAATCCCCTTTTTGGGGCTTAGAACAGGTTCCTAGGTTTCTGGAATTGTGACATTAAAGCAATCATGTAGACTAGTCATTTCTGTAATTTCCTTTTTATTTGGCACCACCAGTAAAATTTTTGAGTGTATGTCAATACACACATATGTATATGTAAATATTTTATACACCATACTGTACTAATATAAAAATGTACATTGAAATACATACAAAACATACATTAAAAATAAATATATGTCAAGTTCAAAATTATGCTGTAATTGTCTGTTTCATTTTTTTATGGCACTCCAGTGGCTTAGCCAGCATAGCTTCTAGTCCTGTCCTGAACTGTGGAGATAGCCAACTTAGAGTCACATGGCTTAGGAACTAGGGCAGAAAATATATGCATGATAGGATTTGAAATCCAAGACTTTTATAGCTACATATTCCTCTCTTGGTCTCTAATCCATTTGGCTTCTATGATGGTATTAGAATGGGACTATTAAAATTATCAACAATTGAAGGTTGATTCTTTCATGGAGTTTGGAGAAATCACAAATTTTCTGTGAAAGTCTGAGTCTTTGGCCGTGGCAGTGGTCCACCAGCCATATAATTTATGAAGCATCTCTTGTTTTGTAGTATATGAACAGAATCTTACTGTAGCTCCATTAGAAAAAAAAAAGAAATACTGGAGCTATATCGAGGCTAATTCCCTGGCTTAAATGATTTTCTGATGTATTACTTTCAGAGAAAATTAATCACCTCTTAGAGTTTATAGAAGTCAATGAGTAACTTAGTACCTATTGATCTTTCTTGAAGATCTCGTTTAGAATTAGAGCATGTGAGTTTTCATGCCAGAAAGAGAAGCTAGGACAATATTTTCAAGTGGAGAAAGTATTCCTATCAGAAGAGAAGGAGGCAAGAAAGTTTGGAAGGAGTAAATAGGCCCTCATTTTACCAAGACACTTGATATCAGTCCCAGCCTGCTTTATGGTAGTCCTTAAGAGGACATTGGGTTAAATAAAGTGTGTGAAGATAGGACAATGATTTTAAAGTTTATTTCTTGTGACAAGTAAGGGTTGTTGACCATTTTAAATTATAAAAGGTAACCAAGGATCAAAGAATTGTGAACTGCTGTCAGTTATGTCTGGCTTCTTCACCAAAGTGGGCCTTCACTAAAATGGGCCAGTCTGAGTGATTTTGAATTTAAGACAGTTGTTATTTGATGCCACAGGCAACTATAAACTGTTTAAAAGGAGATAATATATATAGTATGTTATATATAAATTATATCTATTATATGCTATATAATAAATATATTATAAATGCATATAGTATATATACATTGGGGGAGGCATCAAAGTGCCTTTGCCCAATAGGACTTGTTGATTTGGGGCTTTCATGGAACCATTATGAGCAGAAAATTTTTGAAATGGCTATGATTTTTTTTTGTGTGTGAAGGTCTCCAAACATGTTAGAAAAATGGAGAATAAGTTTCATAGTTAAAAAGACCCAGGGGCATCTGGGTGGCTCGGTTCGTTGAGTGCCGACTTCGGCTCAGGTCATGATCTCACAGTTCATGGGTTTGAGCCCTGCATTGGGCTCTGTGCTGACAGCTCAGAGTCTGGAGTCTGCTTTGGATTCTATGGCTCCCTCTCTCTCTCTGCCCCTCCCTTGCTTGTGTTCTGTATCTCTCTCTGTCTCAAAAATAAATAAACACTATAGAATTAAAAAAAAAAACGCTTAAAGAGCTATGTCTACTATTTCTTCACACATTTGGAAAAGGATTATTAGTGTTAGAGATCCCTGACCTGGTTAGAAAAACTCTAATCAAAATTGCCGCTGAGGCCATCCTTAGAGTAGAAGGGAAAGAAACACTGCCTTGTGGTTTTTTTTTTTTGATGTTTTGTTTTATTCATCAAGATATAATTAAAAAATAAAATTGTAATATATTTAAAGTGCTCAGTGTGATGATTCGATATTCGTGTAAACTGTGAAGGGATTTTCAACAATGAGTTAATAATTTCATGACTTTTTTTATTTGGTGAGGAGTTAAGTTCCAATCTCTTAGTAAATTTCAGTTATACAATACAGTATTATCAACTGTGGTCACTGTGTTCTACATTAGATCCTCAGAATGTACCATTTTGGTAAGTGATGCATGTGTAGAGCCAGAGAAATCAAAAAAGTTTTAAAAAATTAAAAAATCCTCCAAACATAATATTTGTGAGCATGTTGAAAATGAGACAAGTCAAAGCTTAGAGCACCTGTAAATGGACATTTTGTGTTCTTAGAAAGGAAACACAAGAGAAATAATGGAGACATTTTTCCTATAACAACTATTAACTGCTAACTAACAACATATATAGATATATAGATAACATACATGATACATATTTGTATAATATAATGCATAATATGTATGTAACATGTAATATATTGATGCAGATATATGGATATCTATCTCTCACTTTGTGCCAAAGAGATGACAAATTTTCATAGGTAAGGAAGTAGAATTTTGTTTATGGGTTAAGAAAAAGCAGTTGTGACAGAAATGGAAGGTGCCAGACAGTATTTAGGAGACAAAGTAGTAAAATTTCAGAGTATAACTGACAACATTTATAGCTTTCATTAAGGTAGCTGATGATTCTATTATGAGTGATATGGATGCAATCAAGTGAGAGAATTCAAAAGTTAGCAGTAACCAGCCAATTTCTCAAAACTCATTAGGTTAGCTAAAATATTTTTGTTATCAAATATAAGGTGACTGAGAACATTGTGTTATGTAAGTATATAATTAGAAATATCCAGTAGTGATAGTTTGCATATCACTTGCTGCATCATGATATTGACAGTGATCCCTTTACCACTGGAACTAGTGTTATTAGTGATTTTAAGACTAATTAGATTAGAGTAACAATTCTAAACTTTTTTTTTTAATGTTTTTAATTTATTTTTGAGAGACAGAAAGAGACAGTGCTAGCAGGAGAGGGTCAGAGAGAGGGGGAAGCATGGAATCTGAAGCAGGCTCCAGGCTCTGAGCTAGCTGTTAGCACAGAGCCCGACGCAGGACTCGAACCCACAAAGTGTGAGATCGTGACCTGAGCTGAAGTCGGACTCTCAACCGACTGAGCCACCCAGGCACCCCTAGAGTAACAATTCGAGAATTCTAGAAAACCCTGGAACAATTCAGAAGGCTCATCCTTAAGATTCTCTTCCTTTAGAACCATTTCTGCAACCAAAATCTGTGTCAGGATTCTCCAAAGAAACAAATGCACACATAGTAGTCACTGTTCTAGCATACTGGTAAAATATGTATATGTCAGAGGGTAGGAAATAAATCTGACATGTATTCAGGAACTTTCAGCTTCAGTGAAATTTCTGTAAGAACAGTGGTGCCACTTCTAAGGTAAAAAGTAAGCTGTGACATTTGTTTTCTAATATAGCCAGTAAAGATGCACACTACCTAGTGGGCCTCTGGGATTTTTGTAAGCAACATATTCTCCTTTGTGTTTGCTATTGCAGGCCTTTCACTGAGGGCCCCAAAAGCTGTTAATTTTGTATAATGTCCATAACATATGGTTCTAAGAAAATAAGCCAAGGACAGCATCAATCACAGAGGCAGAGAAGTGAGGTCTTGGTAAGAAGAGGTGCAACATATTGGTGGTGGAACATTGTGAAATAGATGACAGAACGAAGTTTATGGAGAGATCTATGTGGTGTCCATGGGAGGGTGAAGGGCAGGGATTTGAAGCAGTTAAGCCTGAATGAATTAGGGGAAAAAGTCTAGAAGAGAGAGATGAGTGAAGTTCAAGAGGTGAACTTCAGTATAAAACTATTATTGATATAAGGGAGTGAGCTGACGAATAAATAGAAAAAGATTTTTGCAATCTCCATGGATATTCTGTATTATAAATTCTTGTAATTTCCAGAAAGATTGTGTTTCCTATGGCAGTTTCATCTAAGAGACTAATAGAATTCTTTTAGTACCTAGAAGGATTTTAAAAAAAAATTTTAACATTTACTTATTTTTGAGAGACAGAAGGAGACAGATCATGAGCAGGGGAGAGGCAGAGAGAAAGGGACACATAGAATCCCACGAACTGTGAGATCATGACCTGAGCTGAGTTGGACGCCCAACTGACTGAGCCACCCGGGTGCCCTAGAAGGATTTTTTTTTAATGTTTATTTATTTTTGAATTTTTAATGGTGTTTTATTTATTTTTGAGAGAGACACAGAGAGAGACAGAGAGACAGAGTGTGAACTGGGGAGGGGCAGAGAGAGAGAGAGTGAGAGAGAGAGAGAGACAGAGAGAGAGAGAGAGAGAGACAGAGAGAGAGAGAGACAGAGAGACACACAGAATCTGAAGCAGGCTCCAGGCTCTGAGCTGTCAGCACAGAGCCCCATGTGGGGTTTGAACCCACAAACCCTGAGATCATAACCTGAGCCAAAGTCCAATGCTTAACCAACTGAGCCACCCAGATGCCCCTAGAAGGATTGTTTTTTAAGTTGCCAGATAGTATACCATTTCTATAAGAGTATTTGAACTGAATGTGCTATGAAAAGTTGCCTCTGAATTTCAGAGTGCATGAAACAATAATTATGAAAAGATACGAGCAATAGCTTAAGTAGAGCCAATTTGGAATATACAAGTTTAATTGTCTGTCATAATATAATCTTGATAGTTATACTTGTAATGAACGCCCTTGTGTTCCTGGTTTAGAAGAGCCCAAAGAGTAAAAAGATGTGACCTGATCTAAATATGTGCTCTAAATTGGTAAAAAGAGGTTAAAAGGGAGACTTTCCCTTGTACTTCCCTAGCCTAGCTGAAACATAATTTCATTTGGGGAGATATAATTTCATGTCTTATGACATCGGATGCAAATTATTTTTTAAATGTGTTAGTGTTTAGAAGAAACCTTTATATAAACTACACATAAAAGTAAGTTCTATGTATTTGGACATCCTCTTGAAATTTTTCAAGTCAGAAAATACTGACCCAAGGAGTTAATGCTATGTACTTTTTTTCCCTTCTAAGCTCTAAAAATTCCCCTTCAGTTAGTAAATAAATTATTTGAACAGAAAAATACATTAATATGGTAGCAAAAAAATCATAAATAAAAAATGATCCTATATGCATTTTTACTTGAAGTGTGTTAAATGAACTCTATTGATGTGGATTTTTGTTTATTTTCCTCATGGAAAGATAATTTATGTCACTTAATAAATTCCATTCCTTATTACTAACTTATGACAATTAAGATTGTCCTAAGAAAACATTCATGTAGCACAAAGTTGTTTATTATATGTAAGATCCAAAAAAACAATTGCAAATAGATTAAAGAAATCCATCTGGTGAGAAATAGTAGATGTTTGAGACTTCATATTTTCAGAGGCTATTGAATTTCACTCTCATGATCAAAGAGAGATTCATCTTATGTGCACCAGAGGCAGATTCATGAAAGTGGCTAGGTAAAAAAAAAATAAATTTTTTAGTCATAGGGATACTGCTTTGTTTAAAATTGTATCTGCAGTAACACAGCCCATTAGTGATTATTTGAATCTAATACTAGAATCTACCCAGGAGCGTGAAATTTTTATAAATCATACTTCAGTGTTGTTGAACTTGTATCTGGCTTTTAATGGATAGTTCCTAGGGAAATGTAGCTATTTATGAAACATACTTCTATAGAAAGCCCTGTTGGTAGTCAATTATTCACTAACATGTAATAGGAAATGAAAAAAAATTCATAAATGTATATATTCTATAGTATAAATGTTAATAATATATATTGTGTGTATATTTAATATATCACATGTTTTTTACATGGTTGCATGTAGATGGAGCAACCTTTAATCACAAATATTACATATAGTATTTGAAAAATCATCAATCTTACCACATTTACCTACCCAAAACGAAAGAGATGTCTATTATCTGTGTAAACAATAGCCATAAAAATGGAACCTACCTAGCCCAGCTGATCAGCATGGGTAACTGAAAGAACGTTTTCACAAGACTCCACCCAAGAATACTTTTCTCAGAGGAAAGTGCCTTTTGAAGTCTGATTGCCTCCTCTTACATGTACATCACGGAGTATGATAGTGCATCACTCCTAGTATAGAGTCCGTTGTAATAAGGAAGTTGTTCTATACAAACCTATAATTAAACATAGTAATTTGAAGTACACTAATTGGGATTATGATTCTTTAAATGCTTGCATTGAAGATTACCTTTAAAATTCACATGCCCTACATATATATTTCCTGTAGTGCAAGGACATATATACCATTTTTAGGGAAATGAACTATCCTCAATTCTCTCAAGCGCCCAAACACTTGATAGTAAATAATGGGCATGTGGTTACCTCCATGGACAAGGCTCTTAAAATTTTGTGTATAAAAATATTGTTGGGGCCCCTGGGTGGCTCAGTAGGTTAAGTGTCTGACTTTGGCTCAGGTCATGATCTCACAGTTCGTGGGATTGAACCCTGCATCGGGCTCTGTGCTGACAGCTCAGAGCCTGGAGCCTGCTTCCCATTCTGTCTCTCTCTCTCTCTCTCTCTCTCCCTGTCCCTCTCTTGCAGTCTGCCTTTGTCTCTCTCTCTATCTCTCAAAAATAAACATTAAAAATTAAAAATATTGTGAAATTTTTCAAGTAATTATATACATGAACAATAAATTACAGAGTCTATTTGAAGTTTTCTTTAAATCAAAGAGTTGAACTAGTCAAACACTACCATAGTTAGAATTTTTTCTAGGAGACAGATGAAGAATTAGCCAGCTATTCTTAATGTTAGTAGTAAGGTGCAAAATAAGAATTGACTAACATTATGAAGGGGTTATTTTGGCAAAATGAAAAATCTTTTGTTCACAAGATTTAAAACCATGGATACAAGCAGGCTTTTATATTCTGTTTTCAGTAATTATGTAAACCGTCCAGCTTTCATTATGTCAAGAATGTGGTACACCTTAGGGCAGGAAGAAGACCTGGATAATATCACAAAGTGATTTATTTCCTTAAATCTTAGTGATCAGCAGTAACTATGTGTTCTAAGATAGCTATAGGTATGCTTTTCAATTGGAAATATTTCCCATGTTTTTCAATGTTCTTTACTTCACCTCTTTCCACTTTCAGTGATACCATTTTTGTTAAGTTTTTATTTATTTTGAAAGAGTGAAAGAAACCACTAGTTGGGGAGAAGCAGAGAGAAGAGAGAGAGAGAAGAGAATCTCAAGGAAGCTCCACACTGTTGGCACAGAGCCTGACATGGGGCTCGAACCCACGAACCATGAAATCATACCCTGAGCCAAAACCGTGTCAAATACTTAAATGCCTGAGCCCCCCAGGTACCCAGGTGATTCTAATTTAAAATAAAAAGACTCTTCTAAACTTGCAAATACATGATACATTTATAATTTTCTGGCTGAGACTAAATCCATAAAAAAATGGGCCAAAAATATTAAGCTTTAAACATTTAATTGCTGTAAGTCAAAAGACAGTAGAATATTGGCAACTTCATTCATTTCAATATAATATAATCCTATGAGAATTGCATACTTAGATGATAACTATACTGGAATTAAAAAAAAGAATTGTACACTTTGAACTGAGTCACAAAGAGATTGGTATGTCCAGTTTTCGATTTCAAGTGAGGAAAAAGAGTTTCATTATGTTGATGTGACTTATCAAAGATCACAAAATAAATGATGAGTCTGCATAAATATAAATTCAAATAAGAGAAGCGGATTTGGGTGGAACATAATGTTTATGCCAAACAAAATTAATCCCTTTAGAAATAATTCAGGCAGTGTCTCCTGGTTTATGATATGGTTTCTGAGTCTAGTGAGTACATGGAGAGAGACTCAGTATAGAAGATATTTATATATTTGAAAATGTACTTAATATGTTTTTAGCTAAACTAATTAATAGTTAATATTTTTAAAAATTTAAATGTTTTTTGAGAGATACAGAGCATGAGCAGGGGAGGGGCAGAGAGGGAGGGAGACATAATCTGAAGCAGGATCCAGGCTCTGAGCTGTAAGCACAGAGCCTGACGTGGGGCTCGAACCCACGAACCATGATATCATGACCCGAGACAAAGTCAGACACTTAACTGACTGAACCACCCAGGTGCCCCCAACCATAGTAAATACTAATTTAATTATACTAATACTAATTGATTAGTGAAGGCTAATGTGGTGTCCTTCCTAGTATACCTCACATTACATAATATAGATGTGACACTGAATTTCTTAATGTCTTCAGTTACACTAGTTTCATGTTGAAAAAAGTATACTTATTTATGCAACTATACTTCTTTATTGTTCCCTATGAGCAAATGTATATACCTCATCCCAAATTTTTAATAGTGTGTGGTTTTTCTTAAGATGTCTAATAGTGTGTGGTTTTTCTTAAGATTCTGGACTGGTATAAACTGCTTACTTCCTGTGTCAGAATTACCCCAACCGAAGACGGAAATCATGGCAATAAAGATAAACTCTGAACTAAAGTCTGGGAGATAAATGGTTCTTTGAAGTGTGATTGGGAGGCAGTTTCTCCAGACTAGATACATCTGTGAGGGAATGATACAGTAAAGAAGCTTCCAATTCTGCTCTTGTTTCTCTCCTAAGTTGTTTTAGGATATTAGGGACCTGTCCTTTTAAGTGAGGTCTTAGCCTTCAGTTTTTAGAATACATAGGGTTAAAGTAAGAACTACTCAGAAGCCTGGTTAAAGAGAAAGGCTGAAAAAAAACAACACTGTGGATTGACTAGCTTTGTAAAGTCCATTTCCCACCTCTAACCTCTACACACAGGCTGAGGAATCTATGGACAGTGGTTCTTACACGTCGATTGTACATTGGAGTCGCCTGGATTTTTTTTTTTTTAATTCCATACAGAGCTACATACCAGACCAGTTAGATCAGCATACCTGAACTATCTCCTCATATAGTTCCAATATTCATCGAAGATTTGAAAACACTAATAACAAGTACCTCTTCCTGATGTTGTTTTTCTCTGGGAGAATGAAAGGAAATCCTCCTCCAAAGGAGTTATTATGTGTGATGAGAAAGGATAAATTGTGTGTGTGTGTGTGTGTGTGTGTGTGTGTGTGTGTGTGTGTGTGTGTTTCATCTCTGGGGCTCTCTATTTCTGGAGTTATTTTCACCTACTTCTTTTCTGTGGCCACAGGGTTAATACAGAACACAGTGTATCCTTTGGTCCCTATCTAATTCTTACTGCAAGAAATCGGAGATTACAAACAAATCAGTAAGCTCTCTGGGGAATACCTTTATTTCAAAAGAAATCAACAAGCTGGATCAAAAATAGATGTAGTGACAGGCAAATATTTTGGCAGTTTTGAAGAACAGTAATATCATCATCATTATAAAACTTCATACATTAAATGTAGTAAAGGAGACATGTACTAATACTCATATATGAGCAGAAAAAAATCCAGAATATATATGAGAAATAAAAGAATTGAAAGGAAAAACACAGTAGATGGGGGTGATTAGAGAATGTTTACCCTTGGGAAACAAATTTGAAAATTTGATATTTTCAGGTTGAAAACTTCTCCCAGAAGTACCGAGAGAGGAAAAGTTAATAAATAGTATATAAGACAAATGAAAAAAGTAAAAAATTATGTAGACATATTAACAGCTGGATTATAGGATTATAGAGTGAAAGAAAATTTTAAAAATTGGGTCTAAAAACTGTTTGATTAGATGATATTATTAAGTGTCTTAGAGTAAAAAATAAACGGGTGAGCCTTCAAAGTTAAAAAAAGGAAATAAGGAGCATTTCATATCTAGACACCTATAATAAAATTATAAATTATCAGTGACAAAACTAAAATTATAAAAGCTCACAGAAGAGAGTATTTTGATTAAAATAAATATCATCTGGCCATTTGTAGGAAAGTGGATGGATCTCGAGGGTGTCATGCTAAGTGAAATAAATCAGGCGGAGAAGGATAGATACCATATGTTTGCACTCATAGGTCTAACAGGAGAACAGGAGAAACCTAATGGAGGACCAGGGGGAGGGGAAGAGGGAAAGAGAGTTGAGGAGAGAGAGGGACACAAAACTTGAGAGACTACTGAATACTGAAAACGAACTGAGGGTTGAAGGGGAAGGGGGAGGGGAAAAAGAGGTGGTGGTGATGGAGGAGGGCCCTTGTGGGGAAGAGCACTGGGTGTTGTATGGAGACCAATTTGACAAACTACTTAAAATTTAAAAAAAAATTAAAAAATAAAAATAAAAATAAACTGAGTAAAAAAATACATTGTCATAAGAGTTTTCTGTGACAGTATTAACTAAATGAATGGAAATTTTATATAGGGGAGATAGAATTTTAATAGAACTGTCATATAAACATAAGATTTAATTAAAAATACTCTTGGGCATATATGTTTTAGAATATCTGACATATGTGGATAAATATAGAAAAACAATTTTAGACAGAATATTTATATAAGAAAATAAATATAGTCAATATTATTACAGGAGATGTTTGACCAAAATTGTTCAAATTTTTAAGCATTTGCTATTATATTAAAAATAACTGAGGTCAGAGGAAAAAGAGATAAAACTCAGAAAAAAACTTGTAATAAAAGTCAACCTATGTCAGCGGCAGTGAAAGAACAAAGGATGTGAGGGTGTGCTTAATTTCTTACTTATAGAAAGACAATTTTTTTAAATTATAGAAAAACAATGGGTGCTACCTAGTAAAGTTAAAAATGCACATATCCAAAAAATTATGTTCTGGTGTATGTCCTAAATAAGTTTGCATAGGTCGCTAGGAAGCCTGTATAAGGATGATTTTATAAATACTGTTCCCAGTAGCAAAACACAAGAAAGAGTGCAAATGATAGAAGAT
>NC_043703.1:46749492-46756897 GCF_006229205.1 Suricata suricatta | reverse complement strand
ATCTTCTATCATTTGCACTCTTTCTTGTGTTTTGCTACTGGGAACAGTATTTATAAAATCATCCTTATACAGGCTTCCTAGCGACCTATGCAAACTTATTTAGGACATACACCAGAACATAATTTTTTGGATATGTGCATTTTTAACTTTACTAGGTAGCACCCATTGTTTTTCTATAATTAAAAAAATTTGTCTTTCTATACGTAAGAAATTAAGCACATCCTCACATCCTTTGTTCTTTCACTGCCGCTGACATAGGTTGACTTTTATTAAATAATGTTGAGATAGGATTACGACTAAGGAAGTAGGAAGCCATGCTCCTTCCTACATATAGAAGGGATTTCTAGAAATAATGATGAAACTCTATTTCTTTGAATGAGTGGTGCTTATTAAATTGAAAATTATATATATTGCATACATTTTAATATGTGGGAAGATAGACTTTGGAAATACATTCAGAAGGAGAAGGGGATGAGTGTGAAATATACAAAAACATTCCTACCTATTCTCCTTACTGAAGTTGGATTCAATAGGCAGTAATTAAAGTTTACTTTTCCATTTAAAGATGAAGGCTATGCTCATTCAGAGTCACATTCATTTCACTGAACTAGCATGACTTATGAATACAAAGAAAATGTTTCTTTTTTCTCCATCCTAAGTCTGAGGGTTGAGACTCAGATTGGAGATGCGCTCCTTGGGGCACATTCACAGGTTTCCAAGTTTCTCTTTGAGGGCAAGCAATAATTGTGTAGATTGGATGGGAATGTTGTCATCAGCAGATCACTGCTCTAAAATAGAAACTCTACCTTAAGAAATTCTCTCCCAGCCAACTTGCTAGATACTGTAATTTCTTTACTTTCTGCATGTAATTATTTTTCATCTTGCTAATTCTTGCTTAAGAAAGACATTTATGTAAGATTTTAGCTTGAGATTTATGTAAGACATCTAGCTTAAGATTTATGTAAGATTTCTAGCTTAAGAAATACATTTATGTAAGAGTAGAAATAAGAAGTATGTGTGTGCATGCATGTGTGTGGTGCATGGAGGCGTGAGGAACTGGCAAACAAGGGTTTGCCCATCATCAGCAGATTACTAAAATGTCTATTAAAAATTATCTAGTAACCAACAGTTAATGAATAAAGTTTAAGTGACACAAGAGAATATTCTAAATATTTCTTTCCCCTGTAGTTTATATCTATCAGATAATAAATCTGTGGGCTGACATCAGTGAGAATGATAGAATGAAGCACTCCAAATACCGCCTTTTATAAAAGGAACCAGAACAATGGCAAACATGGTGGAATCAATATATTCAGAATTCTGGAAATTAAAGTCTTCCTGAAATCTGGGGAGAATTTATTAAGAAAAACTAACTGAATCTCTGTAAGAACAGAAAGATTTGTGGCATTTTTACTTTGCCATATTCTATCTCTTCACCCCCAGCTAAATAATTAAACTCTAACAGCGATCATGGTGAAAACCAACAGTCTTCTTGCCCCTATAGGGGAAGGATTGGTTAAAGCTGCTTCAAAGCCCCATCCCATAGAATTGTTATTAATAGACCTGTTTACTGATTTCTCGAAAGACCTCACTTGTGTTAGTTTTTATTTGACTAACTTAGATCTTGCCTATTGCCCAAAGGCATTTATTGGAAATCATTAAAGGCAATTGATTCAAACCAACCAAATGCCTGAGATGGCAGATAATAATTTGAGCTAACAGTAGGCTAGTCAGAAAGCTTAAAAGGAAATACCAGATAATGAGATATTTATTCATCAGGGTCTGTCAAAACTCTGAAATACTCCTGGGAAGCTAGAAGGCCATGTACATTCATAGGACTGTGTTTATCACCAGGGCTGTGCTCATGCTTAAGAAAACTGAAAAGTCCCTAAATTTTTACCTCTGGATGACTTTGAGTCTCTGTGCAATCAGGGAGTAAATCGACGTCAAAGTTGTAAACTGCCTGGCTGAATGTTGAAGGTGTCCCTCAACAAATACATTGAGCCCTTCAGTCCTCATAGAGGTACTGGGAATTTAATGAAATTCCTTCCCATCTCTAGCTGACTACTAAACAAACTGAGAAGAGACTTTAGTGATCAAACATGACATATAGAGCACAGCCATTAGAGAATTAGTTCATAAAGTAACTAAACAAACAAAAGATGGCAAAGAGCAACAACAAAAATGCTTGTCCAGAGGTGCCAAATTATATTATTTAAAACATCCAGTTTTAAAGGGAAAACAACCTGCAAAGGAACAAGAATATATGGCATATGGAGAGACAGGGGGGGAAAAGGTCAATACAAGTCCCCAAGGAAGTCCAGACATTAGACATACTGTACAAAGACTTTAAATCTTAAATATGATCAAAGAAGCAAAGGAAATCATGTCTAGAGAAATAAAGGGAGTATGAAAATTTATCACTAAATAGGGAATATCAATAAAGAGAGAGACGTTATAGAAAGAAACCCAATTGAAATAATATAATGAAAAAGTGTAGTAAATGAGGGCTGTCTGGGCGGCTTAGTTGGTGAAGTGCCCAACTTTGGCTCAGGTCATGAACTCGTGATTCATGAGTTTGAGCCCTGCATGGGGCTCCATGCTGAGAGCTCAGAAAGCTTCAGATTCTGTTTTCCTCTCCCCTGCCTGCTTGCTTTCTCGCTAGCTCTCAATAAATAAATAAGTAAATAAATAAATAAACACTAAAAAATAAGAAGTACAGTAAATGAAAATTGTATTAGGACCTCAAGAACAAACATGAGCAGACAGGAAATAAAATACAAATCAAAATGAAGGTCCTTTGAGATTACCCAATCTGAGGAACACAGAAAAAAAATAAAGTGAATAAAAACTTAAAAGTACCTTGAGACCTGTGGGAAATGAAGAAGCATCCCAATCTAAACAAAATGAGGTCTCATGGGGAGGAAATAAAAAGAGGTAGAAAGAATATTTGAGGAAACAATGACCAAATATTCCCAAGTTTAATGAGATGTATTAATTTACACTTCCAAATAACTCAATGAATTCCAAACAGAATAGACTCAAAAAGTGCTGACAGCTCAGAGCCTGGAGTCTGCTTTGGATTCTGTGTCTGCCTCTTTCTCTGCCCCTCCCTTCTCTCTCTCTCTCTCTCTCTCTCTTCCCTGGTTCACATGCTCAAAAATAAATAAACATTATAGAAAAAAAATTTTTTTCAAATGGCTTTAGACCAACTCCTTTATAAAAAGCAAATGGAATTCCTTCTTTTATATAGCTATATAATATCCCATGTCTTATGCCACATGTTGCTATAAATAAATATTCCATGAACATTTAAGTACATATTTTTGTGTAGACAAATGTTTTCCTATGTTTTGAGTGTATAACCAGGAGTAGAATTGCTGGTTTATGGTAACTCTATGTTAAACTTTTTGTGAAACTATAAAACTTTTGTAGATGAAAGATTTTACACTTCCACCAATAGTGTGTGAGGATTCCGAATTTCCTCATATGTGTTAATACTTGTCATTTTCTTTTTTACTGTAACTAACCTGATAAATGTCCAGTGCTATCTCACAACTTTGACTTGAATTTTTCTAATGACTAATGATACTGAGCATCTCTTCACATAATTACTGGTCATTTGTATCTATCTTCAACCTTGGACAACATAGTTTTGATTAATGTAACTATTTAGTAAGTTTTGAAATGGAAATTACGTGCTACAAAATTTATGAATCTTGTATATGGTAAGCCAAATGAAAGAAATCAGAAATACAAGGCCAAACATTGCATGATTTTATTCATATTAAATGTCCAGAATAGTAACTTTATACCAATAGGGAGTACATTAATAGTTTCCAAGGGAAGGTGTGGAGGAAAAGAACCAGGTGTTACTGTTGGTGAGTATGGAATGACAAAAACATTCTGCAATGAGATAGTGGTGATCACTGCAAACACTGAATTGTACACTTTAAAAGGGCCAATATTATGATATGTGAACTTCATCTCAATAGAAAAAAAAAAAAGAAAAGGGAACTTGTGGCTGCTTAAAGAGAAAGAACTCTTTTCAAGTGACTTTATTCAATAGCTATTTAAATGGAATGTTAAATGATCTATGCTCTAGAGGCAATGGCATTCTTAGCAGTAAAATAAATTAATGGTGATAAGCACTTACATCTAATGATAGTGCCAGTAATTAGCCATTGCTTAGCTGCCCTGTCATAGTTGTGGTGGAGGTAGAAAAGGAATTATTTTTTTTATTTGCAAATCAATGAAGACCAGTAAAATACTAAATTACCCCCAGATAAAACATGCCTAAACACCAAACTCTGGCACTCTTTTTCAGTTTTTCCTTTGATTTTGTTTTTTTTATGTCATATCTAACCATAAGATATTTTAAAAATATAAAATAAACAGAGAAGGTAAATGATCTTTAAGCCTTTTCTTACAGGTTGCCCAATGTCTGAAGGTTGGAAAGAGTATACAAAATTAGAATTAAACTGGTCCTTCCTTAGAGAAAAAGTTGATTCATTGGAACTTATTTAATAAATGAAAATATAGCTTAAGAAAATAGTATACATAGTATGATGTATACTTAAAATAAAATTCAAGACGTTCCTAATAAAGTAATATTTGGAATAAATGTTTGCAATGTACTGGGTTTCATGACAAACATTATCATCTCTTTTGGTATATATTCTCTTTTTAAAAAATCCATCAACAACAAATTCTCGGATGATAGGTGTCAGAAACACCTACAAAAAGAAAACAAATAAAACATTATTCAACAATGTGATACTTTTTTATATGTAACTTTACATTCACTGGATTATTAATTTCTCTTCCTTATAGGCATATACACCCACTTTGAAATAATAATGGAAATAGCACCACAGAGACGTATATGTGCATGACTTGTACTCTCAAGTCTGTAAATGATTCATATTTTTCATTTCCTATTAAAGATTTTAATGTTAAATATTTATACCATTTATAAATTTAACTATAATCTTAAATCATTACATGTCATTTTTTCTTAAATATACTAAATGTAACAGTATAGATCATTGAAGAAATCTCCTAAATTTAAATTAAACCAAGAGTTTATTATTTTATTTTCCTTTATATATTTTTTGTGGTTTAAGCACCTTTTTTCAATTATGAAAAATCAGTATATAGTGATGAGATAAACTTGGAGAATGTACTCTTCTTTTACAGTTATTAGGTAGGACCAATGTTAGAGTTCAAGATTTTCTGAAAGACGTATGTTGGATCTCTGATTATCTCAGAGTCAGATTGGAAGCAAAAAGAGGATAATGTTTCTATCTGGTTTTGAATTATATATTTTACTCCTTTTTTCTCTGAAATAGTTTACCTAGCTGTATTCAGAACCTCTCCTTGCAAAGACACACTATTTAAAAAAATTAATAATACGTTCAGATCAAATGAATCATCCATAACCAAAGTTTTAATACTGGATCCAAAAATGTTTAAATTTAAACCTGTTGTATCTTCAGTATCACTCATTATTCAATCACACTCTTTCTGAGAGAACCATCAATATTCCTTTTTCTTAGTTTAGAAATATCTCACCAAACAAGGAAACTGTATTATTGAAGTTATGTTCTGTTTGGGAGAAACAAGTTAATTTTAAAACGAAAAGGAACCAAGAGCAGGTGCAACATGACAAGTTAGAAAAAAAAAAAAAGAAATACAAGGAAGCATGGTCTGACCAGTCTATTCATCTGTACCTTTATGTTTATACCTAAGGGTCCCAACTATAAAATAAATTCCCTGAATACTCTGATTAATGAACTACGGGGTGGCTTGGGACATAAAGCAGTAACTTTAAGAGGCAAGCAGTAACATATTAGCATTCAGTGATCTCTTCCTACAAGCAGAAACCTAATAAACAAAGAAGTATGCAGAAAAAAGATAAAATAAAGACAGCATGCATTGAAACAATGTTTTTTTAAGATCATTTAATGACTTCTCTAATTTTTGCTGTATTTGAAGTCAAGGAACTGTTGTGGCTCTCTGCAAAGGAGTAAGAGTTATTTTGGCACATGGTTGTTTCAAATTTCATTTGCCTACAGCAAGGTTTTGAAAACAAACTATTTTATGGAACGTAAGAAAGTGGTTTTCTAATTTTACTAATTTTACTTTTTATTTTACTAATAAATGTCATTCTTATAGCTTCACTGATCAAATCTCATCTTCTCAGGCATAAACTAAAAGTTTATCCTACTGAAATTTATCTCACATTTCTCTGCTGTCAGAACATAGTAACCATATATAAAGCATAATGATTTCATCATATACATTTTTTTTTAACTCCAGATCCCCACTTCTGGGACAAACGGTCTTATTTCAATCATGTGTCATTTTTCAGTGTCCTAAGAAAGTCGTTAAATTTTGTTTGTCCTTCTTTCATAAGTGGATGAAGTAGTTGCTCCCAGGAGGCTTGCACTTTTTTGTAAGTGGGGCTTCTTTTCCAGGCATGGGATTTGTGGGAGATGTCCCTGCATAATTGTACTATCGCCAAATAGCAATTTTGAAAAAAATCTATGGTAACTGTGTTTGCATGTATATGGAGCATGGTATGGTTGTGATATTGTTGTATGTATGGTGTGTGTGTGGTTTTGTGTGTGGTTGTGGTATGGCGCCTTCAAAAGGAACCAGTCAAGTCTATTCTGCGCTGTGACGTTTCTCTGACAAGACTCTTCAGTCTGTACGCTAAGGTCACAGACTACATGCTAGTACTCTCAATGAGTGAATGAAGTACTCTGAACGAATGAATATAGACCATAGTGAAGGCGGGAGCATGTGGCAAGTAGAGTGCATACTTTGCCAATAGGGAGTTCTCTTTGGTTGTTGTCTTCAAAGACTATCATATCTGAATTTGCATGTTTTCAAGAGAATCTATAAATCCACTTTTTTTTTCTAAGGTTTAAAATTGGGGGGGTGTAACAAATGTGAGCTATTTTAAATTTATTTAAAATAATATTTTGGCTAAGCAAAAAACATAATAGGTCAGATTTACCATATGGTCTCATATTTGCTATTTCCCCCTAAACTGTTTTGAACAATTTCTATTTTGACAAATCCTAATAGTCCTTGATGATATTACACTGAAGTTCTCCTGCATGACACTGTCAAAGGTGGCAAATTTATTTTAACCAAGAAGTTAATGTTAGTTAATGACAGGGTAGTGCTAAATGTATGGGTTAGGGCCAACCTATCCATAAATTCTCATCTTTTACCTAATAAATTCCCTCATTGTATTGTTTCTATTGAATAATATGCTTGGATTTCAATGCAAAATATTCTGTTGAAGAACGTAACACTCTAGGAACATGAACAATATTTATCCTTTGGCTTCATGCAGCCCCTGGCATAGTATAAAAGAACTTGAATGGTACAT
>NC_043703.1:46744144-46749392 GCF_006229205.1 Suricata suricatta | reverse complement strand
TGGAATTTAAGGAAAGGTATTAAGCAGGCTGTGTTGTAGCTTATGGGCAAGTAATAAATTGTATCATGTATCTTGAATGTATCATAGATAAGCTGCTATATAACGATCGCCACTTCAGATAGCTGTGAAATTAGGTGATTAACTAGTTGGTACTTAACCTTCTAATTTCTGTATAAGTCTAATTACATGAAACAGAAGTGGGTGTTTTGATTTTTTACTTTGCTTTTCTGTTTGGAGTGTCATTGCAACTACTGTATTGTAAATGATGGAAAATAATTGCATATGTTAAAAAATATGAAACTTTATAAAGTAAAAAAAATAAAATAAAATTTCAAAAAAAATAAATTAAATAGTTGCAAAGTAATCCTCCATTTTGGGTTAAATTTACACAGGGAACAAACTTTTGTACTGAATTACTGCTTATGGGACGTATGAAACTGTATCTTCTTCCTTTCATTTTTGAATCACACTTACTTCAATATCTCATAAATGGAGCTTGATGTCCTTAGCTTTTTTTTTACTTTATAATTAAATAAATGTATGTAGTAAACAGTCACGTTACACGAAGTTCAATTTAACATGAAATATTTGCATTTAAATTTTTTTTTTTTTTGATACTGAGAGAGACAGAGCATGAGAGGGGGAGGGGCAGAGAGAGAGGGAGACAGAACCGGAAGCAGGCTCCAGGCTCTGAGCTGGCTGTCAGCACAGAGCCCGATGCGGGGTGAACCCACGAACGTGAGATCTGACCTGAGCCGAAGCCGGAGGCTTAACCGACTGAGCCACCCAGGCGCCCCTGCATTTTATACATGTGGAACTTTTAATTTAGGAAATTTCCAGCCTTTATAAAAGCAAATACAAATTCTGTATGTATTTCCCATTATTTTAATGTAATATTTAAAAATTATTTGGATGATAATTATGATGGACTTAATCTGTCCTAATCATTAACAGTTTGTGCATATCTGTCTGTATCATTACATATATGGAAGATAAGCTCATTAGGTCACTCCTCTACTTATAGACCCATACTCCAACTCATAAACCATGAGATCATGACCTGAGCCAAGATCAAACACCTCACCGACTGAACTACCCAGCTGCCCCAAATTTATTTTAATTCTAAACCATATTTCATTAATGAGAATACAGTAGTACATATATTATGTGTGCTAAAAATATAAACGTTGTATACTAAACATATGGTTGGGTACTAAAAATATGAATATTTTATCATTAGTTTTTCAAAAGATTACCCATAGAATAACCTCAATCTGTTTCATAATAAACTTTATTATTATAAATAATGCACTTTCATTTTCAACAATTATATCCAAATTTACAGAAAAATATGGCTAATTCCAAATTTTATAATAAAATAATTTAATTGTGAAATGTGTGGCCCTATACAATGAAACTATATTTGAAAGGAAAAGCTGAAATTAAAGAAACATTTGTTCAAAACCCATTAGGTATTGGACTCAGGTGATGCCCAAATACATAATACAGAGTCTCTCACTACAAGTTTGTTAAAATATAATGGAGAGAAAACATGTAAAAACAAATCATTATTAAAAGATATATTAAGTATTAAATAAATAATAATTGACATTTAGAGACTGTATCTTTATATCAAGGTAATAACATTTTTCCATAAAGGAATCAGCATTTGTCCTTGTTGTTGAAATAGACAAATAATATTTATAAGCCTTGCCAAGTACAAAACAACAGAGAGAGAAGGTAGATTAAGAGTCAGTAAAACAGAACACCTACCGTTTAGCCTCAGCCAAAAAAGAAGTCACCAAAGGATAAACAGCATGGTGGGGCTTTTAAAACTAAAGTCATAATCAAGAATTTATTCTCAAAAGCTTTTAAAGCTGATGTCAGAGATAACAAAAACATGGCTCAAGTTTTAGACGTGCGCCAGAGCCAAATACGGCTAATGTTACTGTGGGGACAACAAAGTAGTTATCCTAGAATATCTGGAACAAGATGATTAAAGAATACCACAGTGTTTGTGAAAGAATATCTAAATGGCTGTGAACACAAAAGAGAAGAGCCTGTAAGCTGCGTGTCACTAATAATCAGTGAAGAATTCTTCTACAGAGTTTTCTTCCTAAGGCCCTTGAAAATACTTGTTAAGCTACACGACACATTCACATTTTATTAATATTCAAAGACTGAGAAATAGACCCAGATAATAGGTGTAGTTTATTAAGAATAAAGTTTTTTAAAATTTTTGATAGAGTATCTTGAAAGAGTTTAAATTTGAGAAAACCGGGAGTTGCATTCTAAATAAGGAGAATATATTGTAGTTTGATTCTGTCCCATGAAAATTTTGCCCACAAGAATGAATAAGTCAGTAAAAAACATTAAATAGAGAAGCTTTTGTTATCACAGAGATTCAAATAAGGATCCTCGTTCTACTATTTACTAGACAATTAAAATATGACAATTGAAAAATTAGTACAGCTCCTTAATTTTCAAGTTTCTTCACTTTTTTCTGACAGCTGTGATTATATACTTTATATTTGTATATATAAAATGATATGTAGATATTTAATATATATGGTTGTAATATATAACTACATATAGAAAAGGATTAAGTGAGAATTATTAAGCGAAAACATTTAGAATGTACACCACCAGCTAAATAGCACTGAATAAATTAGTGCATATTATCACTATATATATATATATATATATATATATATATATTAGCAAGTATAGCAATTATTTTTGTAAATGAAGTAGTGGCTTTCTGGTTGTTATACCTTTTATAACTATAGTGTTATTAATGGCTGTTGGAGAAATAAACCTTAAGTTATTAGTTTTCCTGTGAGATTAGTGGAAATAATGTGTGTACTTCTTGGAACTATTGTGGTGTATTTGTTGAAGTACTAATAAGTATTTCACTGAATGATCAGTGGGAACAGAAATAATTTACATATTTTGTCCATTTTACCTTTAAACAAATGAGTGTGCATAACCAAAGATATTTTGGTTGAAACAGATCCCTCAGTGGAAAAACACAGACTGTCAGGTTTCAAAAAATTTTGATTTTATTAAGTTCTTACACCAGAGTTCACAGGTTTTATAATCTTAGGCCATTTACTTAGCATCTCTTGGTTTCTAGTACATTTCAGGGCACGGACATGATGAATTGGGCAAGGGTGTGTGTGTGTGTGTGTGTGTGTGTGTGTGTATATATATATATATATATATATATATATGTGTGTGTGTGTGTGTGTGTGTGTGTGTGTGCGCGTGCGCGCGTGCACGCACATGCGCGCGCCAAAAAAATGTCTTAAAGGTTTTTCTAAAAAGTAAAAAAGGTTAATATAATTTGCACCATTGTAGACATCATATTTGTTATCTGCAGGTAAGAGCATCTTGTTAATCATGAATTCTACAATTGGTAAGATGTTGGCAAACTTAGTGTTTGGTGATTACATAAACAGTCGTCAATCTTAAATTTCAGATCTTTCTTGTAAGAATCCAGATATCCAGCTTCTCTTAAAAACTGTGATAACTGATAACACTGATCCAATATGTTTCAAAGGTAGCAAGTGAAATCGGTAGGAGCTGAATAACAGTTGTTCCTGTTAAGAAGGACATGGTCCCTAGTTTACCACACATCCTGAATCTCTGTGGTTTCTGTGAAAGAATGAGAAATTCAGTTGCTGTTTATGATTGTACTTGATCTATTTTTTTTCTTAATAGGTCTTACAGAAAAGTAAAATAGTTTGGTACCCAATCTCTGCCAAAAGTATAAAGCCAACATATACAATATGAGGACTATAGTATTTTATAAAAGGGGAGAGTAGAATACTCAGACAAGCTTAGTTTCATTAAAAAAAGTATCTATGTTAAAATAACAAACTCTAGACATAATTATTAACCAATCTTCATATCTTCACCCAACATCTTACTTAACTTCTCTAGTCATTTGTTACAAATTGTTTTCAGAAAATACAAATATTAGCTGAAAACTCACTAATTTATGGGTGAAAGGATAAAACAATAAATTTGCTTAGTTTGCAAAGACATGGCAGAGAAAGAAATATTGGTACTTTCAGTAATCATAATGAAATGTTCAATGTCATTCCCACCTCAGCACCTCTAAATATGTTGAAATTCTCTTTAATTCACAATCATTCCTTTAATATTGAATGGGAAATATCTTTATATTGTAGAACATAAAACATTGTACATTAGTATATGACTTTTGTTAGTAGCCTTGACTGGTCAGGTATTTTTACTTGTGCAAAGTTTTACATATCCAAGTATCTTTTGCAGATCCATCCTTCGACCTCAAAAATTATCTCTGTGTTTTAAATCAAAGCATGCATAAAGAGGCTTTGGAAACCAAAGGGGGTTCATTATTCTTGGCTACACTTTGTGGAAATTTTTTTTTCAGGCATTTCTGATACTGAGATTCTTTCCTGGGAATCTAGATTAAGTTACACTTATTTTTATACAAACTGCATAGTATGCTATTCTAAATATAAAGTGCTATATCTTTCCAATTTCTATCCTTCAGATCAGTATGTCATTTACATAATTAAAACATATTCTTTGATTTCTTTATGTATTGTAAATCACTCCTTTAGCAACAAGGATATTTTTGGCAAAATTTATAAAATGATCATACTGCAATAGTCAATAATTCATCTTTCTGTATAAAAGATAATTTAATTAATAAGCAAACAACAAGGTACAACAGAGTATGTTGATACGTAGAAGGCAAGAGCCACAGCCAAAGTTAGTATATTATTCAGCATTCATTCAAATTGCTTAAAGATGTATAATATTGTGTAAAGATGGTATTCCATACAATGTTGTACAATGTATTGTATTCCATACAACAGAATATTATTCATCCATAAAAAAGGATGAAATCTTCCCATTTGAATAATATTTAGAGAATAAGCAAAATAAGTCAGAGAAAGACAAATACTGAATGATTTCATTCATGTGTGCAATTTGACAAAATACACGAACAGAGAGGAAAGAAAGAGACAAACCAAAAAACAAAACCCTAAAACAAACAAAACAGACTCTTAACTATAGAGAATAAACTTATGATTCCCAGTGGGAAAAGAAGAAGGTTAATGAATGAAATAGGTAAAGAGGATTAAGAGTATGCATATCTAGATGACCTGAGTAACACAGAATTGCTAAATCCCTATATTGTACATCCGGAACTAACTTAACACTGTATATTAACCATACTGGAATTAAAAAT
>NC_043703.1:46727083-46744044 GCF_006229205.1 Suricata suricatta | reverse complement strand
AAAAAAAAAAAAGTAAAGAAAATAATAAGGGAAAAACCCAAGACACACTTCCTATGGGGGAAAAAAGGTATTTAATATATAGTAGCAGAATATTTACTATTGAAGCTTGAAAAGATGTGAGTTCTTTGTGTGCAATCTTTCATTTATGCAACTATTTAGTTTAAATCTAAGGAAGAAAAGACCTATTTGTTACATCATCATCCCCAAATGTGAGCTTGCAAATCAAAATGAACTTGACATAGTATGGTATTATTTTTAATTTTTGGAAAAAATATGGGGTGAAAACAATTTATAACACTGACCTAGCTGTGACATCACCACCAATTACACATCCAAGAATCATGGATTTATGGTAGAACACTTTGGATAGTCTCTCTCTCTCTCTCTCTCTCTCTCTCTCTCTCTCTCTCTCTCTCTCTCTCTCTCTCTCTCTCTCTCTCTCTCTCTCTCACACACACACACACACACACACACACACACACACACACACAAGCAAAGGGAAAAAGCTGTAATATAAATTCTTGAAAGGATAGTCTTTGGAAATTTTGTTCAATAAAAAGTTTAAAAACCTGAGCTAAAATGTCAAGAAAAGTAAACTAAGGTCTAGAAATGTTTAAACATTTATAATTATTCATACTTACCAGTACATGACATTTTAATTTGATGTTATTTATTCATAGATCCATTGACATCATAAATGAAATTACTCATGGATAAGCCATTATTAAATGTCATTAAAACAAGAGAGAGCGAATCTTTCATTATTCTTCTATGATGAATATTGCAACTGTTTTACAAATCTGATTTAAATATTTTGGTTATTATTTTAGTCATAATACAGAATAACTGCTTGTTGAATAGATATATCATAACATTAGTAGTTGAAAACCATGCTTTATAATTAGATTTAATAAATCATTATTTACATGAGTGGAAAATGTTATTTATACTATTTCTAAAAATGTTATTTATTTTCGGTAGAGAGAGTGTGTGGGTTCACAGGCAGCTGAGAAGGGGTAGAAGGAGAGGGAGAGGATCTTAAACAGGCTCCACACCCGTGGGGAGCTGGTGGCATGGCTCAGTCTCACCAACTATGAGATCTTCACTGGAGCTGAAATCAAGAGTTGGACTTTAAACCACCCAGGTGCCCCTCTAAAAATTTTCAACTGTTTTTACGTCTTGTAATCTACCTGCAGTTACCTGTATGTAAAATGCTATCTTGTAATAGTGCTAAGAACACACACACTAATTTTTGTTTTAATTTCCATTACAATTGCAAAAGCAATGCAATATATTTAAATTTCACCACATAATCATCTGAATATATACTTCCTCATGATGAAAGTGAGATTCATATGTAAGATATAGAGGGAAGGCTACACAAAATCACAACTCCTGAGTTCTGATTTTATTTCATTATACAGGAAGGAAAAAAATATACTGTTGAAAACTTCTGATTTTTGTTTTATTTTTTGTGGGATTTTCACCAAGTTATCCTGCTAATAACATTTATTATTGAGCCTGTGCTCACATTAAACAATACTGGCTTATATTTCTAGCTCTAAGACAAAAGTGTATGCCAACCAAGTAAAATATATTATAAATTTATACTTGAGAATAATGACAGCCATCTAGCATCGCTCTACTATTTGATTCCTATTTTCTGAATAGGACATAAAGCAAAGCCAAATTCACAAATTCAAAGAAAATACAAATGACAGATAATCTTGCTAAAAATAAGTTTGTATCATATTGGTTAAGGACAGATATATTGTCTTAAATATATTTACACATAAAGGAAAAATATTAAAGACAAGTTACATTTTTGTATGTAGTAGAACATTTATTTCCAGAAGAGTTATTGCAGTTTGTCCAGAACTTGTATGATCATAGCCATATATATTATTTTCATTTATCAATATTGCCTGACTTGAATCCCACTAACATTTCACTGCTTTTCTGCAGGCTGAATATAATAATTTGTTTTTAATTACTTTGTAACATTTTACAAAAAGATGTATTTTTTAAGACAATTCAACAGTCAATCAAAACTAGTAGGATGAAAGACTATGCATTGGGTTTTTTTCTCAAGAAGTAAAAACCTATCTATGAAAAGTTGTTCTTGGAATGTTCTTTTATTCTGTGGGGACTAAATCCATTTTCTTGACAGTCATGTTTACTGGCTATAATGTTAAAAATATAATAATAGCGATTAAAGATAACTCCCCACTAATAAAAACTCAGAAAGAAGCTATTTGTCTTTATAAATGTTTTTTCCTTAACATTAACTCAAACTGGCATTTGTCATTGTTGAGGTCTGCTCAGGCTGAACATTGCTTATTATTACAAACTTTCAGATAGTTAAAAAAATTGAGATTTTATGTTTGGATAAAAAAATTTGAAACACTTGTAAGGACAAAGAACCTGAGTATACTTACAGGAAATGAAGAGTCAAGATTTTCAGTTAGGAATATTTGGTGAGTTAAGTAACTTTATTATAATAAACTCAGTTACCCTTTCACTCACCAATATGTCATTGGGATGATTTGGGAAGAATGAAGATCTGACAGATATCTTAAAGGAAATACTTAGAGACTTTAGTTTTCAAAAGTTGCAAAACACTACTTCCAGCATGCTGACATTAATGTAAAGGAAATTTTAAAATCCAGATTATTTAAGAACAGGAATGGACATGATGTAATTAACTCTGGAGAGGGAAGAGAGAACAGGATTCAATGATGCATTAGTTTTATTTTCAATTTTTTTTAATTTAACAGTATGGGGGAATGTAAAATATTTACATCAGTTAACTTATATTATTTTCAATACAAATTTGTATGTTTCAACACTTTATTTTAAAAAGAAAAAACTTTAAGCAGTAAAGCAGTAACAGGCTAAGTTCACTTGTAAGTAGAGTAAAATCAAATTCCAGAGCTAAAGTGTGTGGCTTAAGCTCTTTGATCAGGAAGATTTCCCTTTATCACTCACTGCTCCTTAGGGCAAAACTAGCATTTAAACTCCCGAAGGAAAGTGTTGTCTCTCTTGAAATACTTCCTACAGCTCCCTGCAAGTTTAATGCCATATGATGGGGAGCACTTGAACATTTATTCAAAATTCCTAATTGGGCAGATTTCCAATTATGGATTTAATTAATTAATAGAGGAAATTCCCAATGAAGAATATTTATTTGTTTGTTTATTTATTTAACCACTGACATATTTATTTGCCTGGAAAGACAAATGGTCAGAAATAGAATCCTATTATTCATTACATATAGCTAATGCTTTGACTAGATAGTCAAGGGTTCAAATATCAATGGAGAAAAGTAAATGCTAACCAAAGACTCTGTATCCTTTTATGGAGAGGGGCTTAGTATTTTTTTTATTATCTGCTAGATAAGTGTATCTTTTCAGTGGAAATATTGATTTGTTATTGTCTGTATTTGAGAATTAAGTACTAGTTACAGAGATTTATGTGGGTGGTAAATCGACAGCATGGACTGAGATGAGTAGGCATCTCAAATTAGGTTGGCTAATTTATGTGCCTTATATTTCTTTTTCTAGTATGTTTAGGTAGGATGGAATATAAAAGATACTCTTTCATGAGAGTTTAAGAATAAAAGGGAATCAGGGGACACGTGGGTGGCTCAGTCAGTGAAGCATCCAATTTCAGCTCAGGTCACAATCTTGAAGTCAGTGAGTTCGAGCTCCACATCGGACTCTGTGCTGACAGCTCAGAGCCTGGAGCCTGCTTCAGATTCTGTTGTGTCCTTGCTCCTCCCCCACTCACACTCTGTCTTGCTCTGTCTCTGAAAAATGAATAAACCTTAAAAAGAATAAAAGAGGATCAGTGGCCACAAACCTCTCAGATACCGGAACACACACTGGCATAGGCGCTTCTATGAAGGGATTTTTTTTAAAAAGTAAAAGTAAAATCCCCAGTCAATTGACTTTAAAATAGAAAGGTTATCCTGGATATGGTTGATGTAGTTAGTTGTAAGTTCTTAAAAGTGATAGTAGCTCCTCTGAGAAAGAACTAGATGCCCACTTGTTTAAACGTTTTGGCCCATGTTTCTGTGGTTCTCACCTGCTCATGACCTTTCCCACTTTGAACCTATTGAGTCAGCGCCCATATTTGAATCTGTTGAATAAATGCCCACAATTTCTTTAGCATCCAGTTTACAATAGCGTATCATATAATAATATATTCTCCCACTGGTTCTGCTGGTGAACCCCAGCTATTACAGTATTTTGATACCAAAAGTAATTTGAGAAAAACAGAATCTTAAGGATGTGTTATTTAAAATTTTCTAGAATTTGTTTTCTTATCTGATTGTTTTAAATAAACTAATGGTCCTGTTTCCAGTAGTAAGGAGAGTAATTGATAGCCCATAATATGATATAAGAAAGAAGTTTAAAGTGTTACCTTTGGATCCTTATAACTAACTGATTACCTTTAGAAGATGAGGCTCATATGAGTCTTTTAAAAGAGTCTTGAGATCTAAGATTGAAGAAATCAAAGTTATTTGAAACAGTATAGATGATTTTCCTGTTGAATTTGAAAAAGCAAACTATCATGTTCTAGAAAGAGCCACATAGCCGAAATAATACGCAGTCTTTTGGATCTGAGGACCTCAGTCATATATCCACAAAGAATCAAATACTTCCCACAATCTTTGAGCTTGGAAGAGAACTCTAAGCTTCAAATGAGACTGGAGCCTTTTCCAAAAATCTTGATTTTAGCCTAGTGAGACCCTCAGCAGAGCACTCACCTAATTCATGTCCAAATTCTTGACTCCAAGAAACTGAAATAATAAATTTGCATTGTTTTTTCTTAAGCTGCTATGTTTAGGTTAATTTTTATGTATCCATAGAAAACTAATACAAAGGATGATATCTAGGTATCAGTAATCAGTTATTATATATACACATTGGTAAGTTATATATAAATCTACATGATTTATACCAGATACCATAAATACACGTGTATTATGTATATATGCAGAAAAAGACTAAATATACTTATTTATATTTTCTCTTCCTTGCCAAACAAGGTAATGGCATTTCCCAGTCTCTTACATTTATTATGGAGGCTATATGGCTGTGTTCTATTCAATAGAATAAGAGCAGAAGTCATATATGAAATCTCTCATCCTGGCCATAAAATATCTTTTAGGATACACTAAGTTCTCTACTTCTGTGGAGGAATAACACATAATAAGGTGCTCAGAACTCTGGGTTACCATTTGTAAGATTAGGCTCAAGAGTGTATTCTCAGCTACAAAGTATTAAGATTTTAAGAAGCAGTGGAGTTTGGAAAAGATACAGTTTACTCATGTTAAGCCACAAGTATTTGGATTGTTTGTTACACAGCTGGCATTAATTTATCTAATCCACTACAGTATATGTGTTGTTGCCTGAAAGACAATATGATACCTTGTATAAGATCTGAGTTAGAAGTTTGAAAGCATGGATTGAGTATAGCTTTCCCATCTGTGAGATATGTGACTTTGTATAGGGTATCAATGCCATTACCAAATGTAAATGCTAGAACAGTTTTCTTTCTCCTTACCCTCTATCTCCCCTTCTTCAACCCTTGTCTCTCCCTCTCCTTCTTCTTCTCTTCCTTTTCCTCCCACACTTTGTTCTATTTGTTATTAAGTGTGCATAATTTTTTTATTTATGGTTGTTTATTTTTTCATTTGAAAGTTTTTACATTGTCTTAAGTAGATTGATCAACTTATACCTCATGAGATATTCTCTATATTTACAAAGAGTACTTTCCACTTGGATGACATATCTGTGGACAAATTTACCAAGGCACAATGTGTCCAATTTTGGAAGTTTCTGTTAGATTTTTTTCACCCATGAGAATTCATAAGCAAGCGAAGCATCAGCATTAGGTGATTCTGACACACATAACACAGCCTACAATCTGTATTACGTAGTCTTTTTAAAATATCATAGGCAGTGGAAGGGAAAAATGTGTTTCTTATAAAATTTTAAGGAAAAAGATACTTTTCCTCTTTTATTTATAAGGCAGTTTTTAACAAAGGCCAACACATAGTCAAGTAAAAGAGTGCAGACCATGAGGTTTGGGCCATGCAGTGCTTCAGTAGGTGCTAGAAATAGGCTGAGCCATGTCAGCATCAGTGTGCATAATTTTTACTGACTTATCTTAAATTTCACAGGTTCTTTTCTCAGTCAAGTCAAGCTACAGATGAGTCTATAATGACAGTCTATCTCTGTTATAGTTTTGTTGTTATTTGCAGAATTATTACTCAATTCCTTCTCAAATCTACATCTCTGTTGAAACTTATCATCTGATAATGTGGGTTATTCACCTTTGCTACCAGAACTTTCAATATATTATTATTATTTAATGTTTCTTTTCAAGAGAAAGAGAGAGAGAGAGCGAACATGCAAAGGAGGAACAGTGAGAGGGGGAGACATAGTTTTAAGCAGGTTCCATGCTGTCAGTTTGAGCCTAACCTGGGACCCAAATCCACAAACTGTGATATCACCATCTGAGCAGAAATCAAGAGTTGCATACTTAACTGCCGGAGCCACCCAGGTGCCCCAATATATTGTTATTTTTAATTCTGTGTTAATTCCATCATCAATGGTACATCTGAGTTTGGTCCTAATTATACTTTATCCTCAGTATACTTGTTTCTGCTTTTTATATGTTTTTCTTTTCTTATTTTGAAAACTGAGTATCTTGTAGTAGAGAGTAGAGAATGATATAAAACTTTTTTAAATTGAGATGTAATATACATATCATTACATGGATTCATTTAAAATGTATAATTTAATGATTTATATTAGAATCACAGATTTTTCAATCATCACTGCTACCTAATTCAAGAACATTTTTACCACTAAAAACAAAACGAAACAAAACAAAAACCCTGCCATACCCATTAGCATTCACTTACCATTCCTTCATTTCCCTTTACCAGGAAATAATATTTCTTGTCTATTTATTTGCCTATTCTGGACATTTCATATAAGCAGCATCATATAATTTGTCCTTTTGTGTCTTCTTTTACTTAGCATGATGTTTTCACGGTTAGTTTGTGTTGAAGCATTTACAAGTATTTCATTTCTTTTTGTGATAAATATTTCATTACATGAAGAGAAAATATTTTCTTTATGGATTAGACTATTGATAAACAATCCAAGTGTTCTTGACTAATATACATAAAGCTTCTATGAACACATTTACATGTTTCTTGTTTACAATATGTGGAGATGCTTTAAATTCCCTTGGGTATATACCTAGAAATGGGATTTTTACGTCACATGGTGACTTTGGTTTTTAACTTTTTTAATTTTAAAGACAGCATGTGAGTGGGCAGAGGGAAAAAGAGACAGGGAGAGGGGGAAAGAGACAGGGAGAGAGAGAAAGAGTAAGTTCAAGGGAGGGGCAGAGATTGAATGGAGAGAGGGAATCCCAAGCAGGCTCTGAATTCTCAGCTCAGAGCTTGATGTGGGGCTTAAACTCACCAACCCTGAGATCATGAACTGAGCAGAAATCGAGTTGGAAGCTTACCCGACTGAACCACCCAGGTGTTCTGGTCATCTAAGTTCTTAAAATTTTAGTTATTGTAATAGATGTGAATTGAGATTTCATTGTGGTTTCAAATTACATTTCCTGAATGACTATGATGCTGAGCATTTTTACATGTGCTTAGCACCCATTTGTAAATCTTCTTTGGAAAAACCTCTAGTTTTATAGTCAATTATTTCTCTTTTGTTGTTGAGCCTTAAGATTTTAAAAATCGTATTCTGGATACTATATCCTTACCTTTATCAGATACATAATTTTCAAATATTGCAATGTGTTTTATGAATTCTTTTCACTTTCTTGATGATGTTATTTGAAGACAGTTTTTGAGAAAGTTCACTGTATTTTATCTTTAATTGCTGTGCTCTACATATCATATAAAACATGTTGAGTAGTCAAGGTTACACAAAATTATGTTTTCTTCTGTTCTTGAGTTTATCTTATATTTAGATTATTGATCCATTTTGAGTTAATCGTTGCATATGGTGTAGGATGAGGTCCAATTACATTTTTCTTTTCTGCTTTTTTCTTTTATTTATTCATTTTGTCAGTTGTCAGAGCAACATTTGTTGAAAGAACTTAGTTATCATAATTTTTTATTGAAGTATAATTGACATACAATGTAATATTAGTTTCAGGTTACAACATATTGATTTGATAATTCTATCAATTACTCAATGAAATGAGTATCTATCATTACTCAATGAAATAAGTAATGTATAGAACTACATTATGCATAGAACTGCATGATAAGCATAGTCACCACCTGTCAACATAAACATTATTACAATATTATTGACTATATCTTTTTAACTGTACTTTTCATCTTTGTGATTTACTTACTTTGTAACTGGAAGTTTGTACTTAAATCTCTTTTACCTATTGGCCCATTAACCCTAAAGTATCTTTCTGTCAACCACCAGTGTGTTCTCTGTATATGAGTCTGGTTTTGTTTGTTTGTTTTATGTGTTTTTTTCCCCAAAGATAAGTGAAATCATATGGTATTTATCTAATTTATTTCACTTAGCATAATGCCCTCTAGGTCCATCCATGTTGTCACAATTGGCAAAATCTCACTTGTTCTTATGGCTAATATTCCATTGTATACATATAACACATTTTATTTATCAATTAATCTATGAATGTACACTTGGGTTGCTCCCATATTTTGGAATTATAACTAATGTTGCAATAAACTTAGGAGTGCATACATCTTTCCAAATTAGTATTTTCATTGTCTTTGAGTAAATGTCCAGTAATGGAATTACTGGATCATATGGTATTTCTAGTTTTAATTTTTTTAGGAGCCATCATACTTTTCCCACTATAGTCGCACCAATTTACTTTCCCCTCAGCAGTGCATAAGAGTTTTCTTTTCTCTGCATACTCGCCAACACTTTTCATTTCTTGTCTTTTTGACCCTATACATTTTTGAGTAGTGTGAGGTGATATCCCATTGTGGTTTTAATTTGCATTTTCCTGATGATGAGTGATGTTGAACATCTTTTCATGAATCTATTGAATATCTGCATGTTTGGGAAAATATCTTTCCAGTCCCCCTTCCCATTTTTTAAAATCAGGTTGTTTGTTTTTTTAATGTTGGGTTATATAAGTTCTTTATATAAAAGACTACCTTACATTCTTTACCTGTTGAATAGTATTGACACCCTGATGAAAAATCACTGATAATAACATCTATGGGTTAACTTCTGGAATATCCGTTCCATACCCTTGATGTATAGGTCTAGTCTTAGAGTAGTTCCACAAATTTTTGGTTGCTATTACTTTGCAGTAAGTTGTAAAATCAGCAAATGTCAGTCCTCTATTACATACTTCTGTCTTAATCTTGTATTGTGCACTTATGTCATTTGCATTTCCAGAGGAATTTTTTGTTTAGGTTTTCAATATCTGCAAAAATAAAAAAAAATACAGCTTATATTTTGTTAGGTCTTGTGTTGAATCAGTAGGTCAATTTAGATATTATCATCATCCTAACAATAATAAATATTCAAGGTAAATATTCTTGTCTATTTTCCTGATCTTAAGGGCAATTTCAGACTTCCACCAGTAATTTTGATACTAACTTTGGGTTTTACATAGATGCCTATTATGAGGTTGAGAAGTTCCCTTCTTTTCCGAATATGTCCATTATTCTTATCATGAAAGGGTATTAGGCTTTTTCATATTCTCTATCTCTCTGTCCATTGAGAAAATCATATTATTTAGCACATTTTATCCCAGCCTTTGATTTCTTACCAGAACATTTTATTTTTCATAGAATCAAAAAATGCTTCCATCAAAACAAAAACTTGAAATGTTATATGATTTACTCTCACCCAAATTTCCAGTCATTTTGGAAATCTTATCTTGTGCCTACCATGTGGCAGATGCCATGCATACATTATCTTTCTAGATCTCTTTCCAGTAGCTAAGGAACATAATGTTAGTGCCTCAGTAGAATTAGAGTTAATAGATCACTTTATAAGTAGATTAAAACCTAACCTTCTCTCAATGCCAAAATCCATAAGTTCTTGCCACTCTGTCAAGATTATTCTCTATTACGCGGTTTCTTCTCATCTATATATTAAAACAATCTTTTAGTTTGTTGTTCATGCATTGAATAAGTAAGTTGTTACTACTCACTTAGATACTAGGGAGATAAAGAATTGGTGGACATACAAAAAACACAAAACAATGGAAGCCCTTCTGATAGGATTTTTAAAAATTGATGCATAATTTATATGCAATGTAATGTAAGTTTAAGGTGTGTGACATATTTATTTGATGTATTTATATGCTGTATTATGATTACCACCACATAATAGATAACATCTCTACCATGTAGTTTGTGTGGGTGTGTGGGTGTGTGTGTGGTAAGGATAAGGTAGATCTAGTCTCTTAGCACCTTTGAAGTTTATTACGTAGTATTGTTGACTATAATCACTACTCTGTATGTAGTCCTCAGAACTTATTTCTCTACTAGTTGCAAGTTTGTACCCTTAAACAGCATCTCCACAATTTTCCTCCTTCCTATACCCTGGAAACCACCATACTATGCCGTTTTTATGAATTCAGCTTTCTTAGATTTCATATATAAGAGCTATCATGCAGTGTGTCTTTGTCTTTCTGACTTATACCTTTAACATAATGCCCTAAAGATCCATCTATATTGTCACCAATGGAAGGATTTCCCTCTTTCTTATAATTGGAAAGTATTCCATTGTGGGTATATACACATATATATAGTATGTATGTGTTTATATGTATACACATAGATAAAGCCACTACATGTGTATATATGTTTATATACATACACATACATGTGTGTGTGTGTGTGTGATCTTCATCCATTTATCTGTTGATGGACATAGGTTGTTTCCAAATCTTTGCTGTTTTGAATACTAGTGCAATAAACATGAATGGTATATAACAAATGGTGGTTTTGAACTTCTGAAATTTTATTTGGCATTTATTGTCATTTAACTGATTGATTATTTGTTTACAGCCCATTTTTCTTTACTACTTTATATGATCCTCATGTTAAGTAAAGTATTGCACATCAGGAAAATGTTTCTCATAAGCCTGGGTATCTGATGTTGCCTTCTCGGAGCAACTAGAAGAGGGCAACTCAGAGAGCTCTGGTGGATGTAGTTTAAGTACAAAAGACTTAACTCACACTGCTTAAGTTATTTCTCCATGTACTCTCAGATTAGCAATTACTAATAGTTTCTTTAGCATATTAAAAAGTATGATTTTTCATTAATGAGTTCATTTAAAAAAGTATCATTGTGTGATTACATCATCATTCTTTAAATGATAGAACCTTATAAACAAATGAAAAACAGCAATTAATATTTGTATTCCCACCAAAAGAAAACTCAGCTACTTGAATAATGTTTGTCAAAATTTATAGTTACTTTTAACACCCCAAATTAGAAAACTGATAATCTATGTAGTTCTCTTCTGTTAATTGAGTATCTTCCAGTTTATCAGAGTAAGAAGCATGCAATTCTGGACACATTTTCAAGTCCATTTTATTATTCTACCATACATAAGAGAATATCTACAATTTCCCAAATGAGGTGATAAGAAGCAATCATCCAACAGATGTGTTTTAAAGTATCTCTTTTTTTTCCCAAAATAGACATTCTAAGTATATACATTGAAATAAGGTAAAAGCTTGAGACAATCAGAGATCTAGGGGAGCTTCGTTAGAGAAAACATTTCAGAAAAATGTTGGCTCCAGTGCAATGAAACACATTTTGAGTTTAATTTTGGATTAGGATTTAGTCTTAGATCAGACTGCTATTGCAAAAATCTCCCACTGAGTGAATACTACTCTGTGTGCTCCACAGTCACCACCATCCCACAAAGTGCGGAAAGGCACTATGTTTTTTTAGATTATTGAACTTTCATTTTTTCACACCTCCTTCATATGCAGCTGGAGTGGCTTAAAGTCTCAGTATTAGGTTTGATTCATTGCTGCCGCTATGAAGATGGTTTGCATATTTTTAGATTTTCACCAACAGGGATAAAACATATTAAGTGTTCATATATTTTGGAAGGCATTTTAGAATATTATTGATCCTTTTAAATATTTATTTTTATTAGAAATGTCTGTAGTTAGAAATAATGATAAAGTAATGCATTATATTGCATTTATTATTTAATTGTGTATGTATACCTGACCACTTTAAATTTGATATGCTATATAAATACATGTATATAAATAGTTCTGTCTTGTATTATATATATTATATACTAGTATATACATATATATATAGTATGTGTGAATATATCTGTGTATCGTGTGTGTGTGAATATGTCTATGTGTGCATAACTAATTTAAACTCCCATGATTGGAATCAATTTGAATTAAGATGTAGTAGTGAATAAATATAAATCCAGTACATTAATTCCTATCTCAATCAGCTACACATCTACATCTAGATATTGGATAGAAACATATGAATTAACTCAGTGAAGACCAAAAATAATGCTTTTTATTTTCTTTTGTATCACATCTTATTAACCCTGTAATCTATTTGTCAAGGCTAAGATTGAATAGAATAATCAGGGCACAAAATTAATGATTATATTTTTCTCTTGTCTAAATACACTTATTAATATGCAGATTTTGTGTCTTTAGGAAGCATTCATAATTTATATTTTACAAATCACTGTGACTGCAGAATTTCCTAGTTAAGGATTTGGTTTAAACATTAGATTTTAATTCCTGTTTTAGTACCTGTATATAAATATTAAAAATAAACTTGTAATTGGAGAATGAAACTTTTAACTAGTCTAGTTAATTGTATATTTAAGACTATGTGATTGTATATTTAAGACTAAGCTAATTTTTTAAATGTTTGTTTATTTACTTTTGAAAGAAAGAGCAAGTGCAGGGGAGGGGCAGAGAGAGAGGGTGAGAGAGACTCCTAAGCAAGCTTTAGCTGTCAGCCCAAAGCTGAATGAAGGGCTTGACCTCATGAAAACCATGAGATCATGACCTGAGCCAGATCAAGAGTCAGATGTTTAACTGACTGATCCATCCAGGCACCCTCAACTAAAATGTTTTATGAGGTTAGTATTTGTGATCTAGACTACATTAGGATGCTTCCTATAAGCTACGACTTCTATCATATATGTTGTATATGAATTATCTTATGTATACATATATTGAGGTGGGTTAAGTCACCCTGCAACGGGGGTGAAGCACCACCATGCAGAATTTGGTTCAAATGTTAGAATTGATGATGCCACATATGCACCAAGAAGGTATGAAGAGGTTTATTACTCCTATATGAAATTTCCTGAGGAGAGTAGGACAGACTCGTAAGCTGGTCTGAAAATGATTTGAGAGAGGTAGGAGAGGCGACTAGTGACTTTTATTGTAGACAGAGGGCGGAGCTGAGGAGAGTTCCCAGATGGGAAGGGGCTTGCATATTTTAACCTCCCACTGGTGCCTTGAAGGAAGCACCCAAGCTCTTACCAGGACTAGCTGTGGGAAGGAGAAGGAGGGAGAGCGGGGCTTGAAGTCTGTCAGTGTCAGACGTCCAAAATGAATCGGACTCTATTACAATGTGATATAGACTACCTGCGATGAGGTATTATTTACCCAAAACAGAAATCTTGTTTTTATTTAACAATAAAGAACATGCTTTAAAATCGTTATTTATTCAAAATATGTAGCTATACTGTTTATCACAAATAATATAGGATAATTTATGTATCCCATGCATCATATTTTAAGCAAATGTAGTTGAAGAACTCTGTCTATCACTGTAAGACTCTGATTTTAACAGAAACAGTATGTCTGTCTTGTTTGCTGCCAGTCTGCTTGGCATTTTCCAATTTTCTTAAGCATCTCTGAGTTTCGTCTTTAAGAAATAAAGTTTCATTATTCCGGTTTCTTACAGGGTATCACCATCAGATGGGTTTTCACTCTTATCTATGTGGCATTCTTTCAAAGCAGATGGTAACACCACGTACATTTCTCTTCAACCTAAAATTATTATTCTTGTCTTTTCATGTCTTTCATAGACCTCCTAATAGGATAAAAAATTGCTTTACCTGATGGATATTCACAGTGATGTTTCCTGCTTCTTCAAGATATGCCAAACATATCTTCTGGGCAGTGCAAAAAAAAAAAAAAAAAAAGAAATAAACAAGAAAATATATGTTACAGGATATCAGTTACTTTTCTTCATTCATGACTTTTCTCTGTTTCAAAATGTGTGCAATGTGGTATTTTAAGGTCCTCTGCTCCCTAATTAGGCTGCCAAAATTTAAGTTGTAGAACTGGTATTTTTATAAACTCATAAAATCTATAATAATTTTAATGAGCCTAAATAATTTATTTATAGTAACATTAATCGTTAACTAGCTTAAATCATCAAAAGATTTCCTGAGATAATTATACTGTATCCTTATTTTTATGAGATTACCATGTCTTAGATTTCATAACATATATACCCAGTAAATTTTGATAAAATATTGTATATTCACAAGTAGTTTAGTACTGTTGGAGTAAGAAATGTGTTCAAAGAATGACAGGAATTGAAGCCAGACAGGTAAGCAGCTATGACAGTATAAGTGGGCCTGTATGTTAATCACAAAAATCATAACATGTATCTTGAAAAGAGAAATGACATAAAATTTTATATGCAGAAAATAGCATCATACAGTCGTGGATTAGAAATGGTGGAACAAGAAATTGGGAGACTACAAATGAGGCTTTTTAAATATTCTAAAAAGAGGTAATACTTCTTTACATAAGACAGTGACTTAGTGATGGGGAGGAATATAGAATACTGGAATCACATAGGAAATTATAATTCAGATACGTATTCCTTATTTTTGCTTCTGGAGTTAGGATATGGAACAAGATAGTTGGTATGATGTTCATGAATTTGATGCTAAAATTTTAGAAAAACATGTGGTTTCTCACCTTGAGTTAAATGATGAAAACACTGAAGTTGAATGGTCTCTAGGGCCTGCAGGTGGATGTAATGTACCTGGCTTATGCTAGTAACATTTGAATTAGAAGTCTGTTACAGCTCAGTCTATAACAACTGTGGTACATTGAGATTTGTGGGCAGATAATTCTTTGTAGTGAAGGGAATGTCCTATACATTATAGAATGTTAGCAGCACCACTGTCCTTGACCCACTAGATGCCAGTAGCACTACCTTCTATTTGTAACAAAAAAATGTCTATAGACCTTGCCAAAAGTCTCCTGTAGGGAGCAACAAAATCATCCCTGGTTGGGAACTCCTGTGCTAGAGTAACAGTGTAATTCATAGGATGTGGGTAACTGGCATGTGGTGAACATGAAGAGCATGAAGCAAAGAACAGAACTCTGAAAAGAATGGCATAGAATGGTAAACAGAGGTGCCTTAGTCTGTTTGGGGTACTATAACAAAATACCATAAACTAGCTGGCTTATAAATAGAAGAAGCTTAAGGCTCTGATTTTTAGAGACTAGAAGCCCACAGTCAGAATGCCAGAGTGCATGGTCAGGTTCTCTGGAGAATCCCCTTCCAGCTTGCACACTGCTGCTTTCTCATCCAATCCTTACATGGCGGAAGAGAGCTGTCTGGGGCCTCTTTTATAAAAGCTCTAATCCTATTCTTCAGGGCCTCACCCTCATGAGATAATTATCCCCGAAAGGCCCCACTTCCTACCTATCACTGTGGATATTATAGGGCGTTAGGCATTGAAATAGAAATTTTGAGGAGGACACATTCAGACCATAGCATAGAGAAAGAGGAATCTGAAAGATGATAAAAATGTAATTTGAAAAGTGCTATGTTCATGTCTTTTAGTCTCCTGACATAATGATGGGATTCATGTGAACCAATGTTGCATAGGAGGAAGTATTGTCAAGAATCTCATGATCATTTTAACAGTATTGAAATGCTCATTTCTTTAAGTTTATTTATTGAAAGAGAACAGAGGAGGGGCAGAAAGAAAGAGAATCTCAGACAGGCTCTGTGCCATCAGCATGGAGCCTGACACCTGGTTCAGTCTCACAAACCATGAGATCATGACCTGAGCCAAAATCAGAAGTTGGACGTTTAGCTGACTGGGCCACCCAGATACCCTGAAATGTTTAATTTAAGTTTTGTTATTCTTAGTGGCATAATTATATCCTAAAATGTGTCTGCCTTATAAGAAGGATAATACCTGTTAGTAATAAACTCAGAAATAAGTGGGAGGAAATCATAAACAGCTTCAGTGAATATTTAGGTAGTACATAAAAATAAATGTCTCTATTTTTTTAAACATTGAATTGGCTCTTAAAGAGCAGATAACTACAATTGAAGAATATAAGCTATAAATATTTCAAGTATCTATTCTATGTTATAAAAGACCTTGGTTTGAATATTTATATTTCATTTTGTAGAATTGATATGAGTAGTTCTCTCAGAAATCCAGAAATATTTCAGTATAATAAACACATTAAGTTACACTTAACTGTTCATTTTTACACTATATTTTATGAGAATCAATGTTATTGTTTTAAGAGAATGACAAAAAATATTTTCTGGATGAACAACAAGAAAAGACAAAACTACTTAAACATCTTTAGCACCTCTGTTCATAGGGGACAATGAAGCAATGCAAACATGAGAATTTGCCATAAAATTATTTCCTTTGATTTGGAGAAGTTACACCATCAAGTATGACATGAGTCAAAGATTTTCTTTAGCTTCTTCAATCCTACTTATGGCCCTCACTTAAGATAGTGAAGTGTGGAGGTTCCTCAAAAAACTATCCATAGAACTCCCTTATGACCCAGCAATAGCCCTGCTAGGGATTTACCCAAGAGATACAGAAATGCTGATGCATAGGAGCACATGTACCCCAATGTTCATAGCAGCAATGTC
>NC_043703.1:46667595-46726983 GCF_006229205.1 Suricata suricatta | reverse complement strand
TATGAACAAGTAATAAATTGTATCATTTATCTTGAATATCATAGATAAGCTGCTATATAACGATTGCCACTTCAGATAGCTGTGAAATTCGGTGATTAACTAGTTGTTACTTAACCTTCTAATTTCTGTATAAGTCTAATTACATGAAACAGAAGTTGGTGTTTTGATTTTTTACTTTGCTTTTCTGTTTGGAGTGTCATTGTAACTACTGTATTGTAAATGATGGAAAATAATTGCATATGTTAAAAAAATATGAAACTTTATAAAGTAAAAAAATAAAAGAAAAATTAATGAAAGAAAAAAAAGATAGTGAAGTATATTTCTACTCCAAGTTGTTTAGTTCTCCTCTACACATTTGACTTTATTCTGTTGTTAGTGTTGATAGTGATTGGAGGAAAATATATTGTGCACAACTGTACATTTTCTGCCAATGGAATATGTGACAGTTTCACGTGAAAATGTCCTTATTTACCTCTGTGGTAGATAACGTTCCATTTAAACTACACTTTGCTGTGGAAGGGAAGAAACTCCACATTTAGCTCAGTTTAAAAGTATTCATTAAGTATGCTTCCAATGTCATTTAAGTACTGGGCAGAATAAATAAGTACTTATTTATTAACATACAAACTTTATTTTTATTAACTACATAAACTTAATTTATGTACTGAAATAGTTTCATATTTTGTTAGACATCCAATGCTCTTAAAACCAATGAAAATTTTCCTTTTCTGTAGTCAATTTTTCTATTCCAACATAAAACAGATTCCTTTTTTAATAATGGGGGAATTTTTAGGATTCTATTCACTCATTATATCTCATCAGATTTAGAAAGTTTAAATCATGAAGAAGCCCACAGAAGCTAAGATTGAGATATTAATTAGACTCGATGAGTTCAAGCAAATTAGAGATTATAACAGGTATGTAATAACAAAAAAATGAAATGGAGACTATGAGAGCCAGTGCATGAGAATGACTATTTCACTCCACCTACAAATACTTAGGTATAGTGAAATGAGTATAGAAAAACTCATTTATATTTTTGAATTTCCTTTGTTGTTGTTGAACAGTTTTATATTATTAATCAATTTATGGCTTTTCTCCTTACCTTCTATTATTTTCTTTTTCCTTTGGAAATATTGGTGTTTCCATTAATTTTCCTAAAAGTAGGTAATGCAGATAGCTAAATCAGATGAAGAAAAAAAGTTTCAAAGTGAGTCTAATCTACATAAGCAAAACAAAGGAACAGGAAAAGGAATGAGCTTTATATGCTAATTGAAGTGCTGACATTGGTCTGACCTGAGTCAAGGAGGCCCATTGACAGAGAAGGAAGTTAGTTAAAAAGGAGAGTATGATCTAAAGAGTCTTTTTCTTTTAAAAATTTTAATGTTTATTTAATTTTGAGAGAGAAAAGAGAGAGCAAGAGCAGGGATGGGGCAGAGAGAGAAACACATACACAGAATCTGAAGCAGACTCCAGGCTCTGAACTGTCAGCACAGACCCTGATGTGGGTTTCAAACCCAGGAACCATGAGATCATGACCTGAGCTGAAGTCAGACACTTAACCAACTAAGACACCCAGGTGCTCCAGATACAGAGAGCTTTAAAAGAAGGCCAAATTTTCCATATGTAAATAAGTGGATATTTGATCTGTAAAAATTTTACAGAATAGAATAGATATAAGAAATGTGATCTGGTGGTTTATAAAAGTAGTTTAGAAAAGAGGAAATTGTAAACTAGGAATCCAGTTAAAGAAACACCTATTGCAGCAATTCAAGGTAAAGGTTATTATGGTCTAGAATAGTGAGGTAAACTTAGTAATAGTCACCTAAAACATATCCTTATTCTAATCTCTGGAACCTGTAAATGTTAACTTTATATGAGCAAGGAAGGATGGAAGGAAGGAAGGAAGGAAGGAAAGAAGGGGGAAGCAGGGCAGGAAGGAGGGAAAGAGAAAAGAAGATTTTTAGAAAAGATCTGTATATGTTAAGGATGTTGAGGCATGGAGATTTTCCTGTATTATCTGAGTGGGCCCTAAATGCAATCTCATATATCTTTATAAATAGAGGGAGGGCAGAGGAACATTCAAAAGAGGAGAAGTCATTTTGACAATAGAGGCAGAGAGTTGAGTGATGTGTCCACATGGAATTACTACTGCTGGAGCCAAGGGAGAATTCTCCCCTGACCCTCTGAAGAGACCATGGCCCTGATGACAGGGTCCGGCAAAATTTATTTCGTTCTTTTGGTGTCCAGAACTGTAAGAATAATTCTCCGTTGTTTAAGCTGCCATAGATATAGTAGTTTGTTAAAGTCATTTTAGGAAATTAATATCAATGGGGTGTTCCTTAATTCCTTGTAAGAAACAGTGTTCGCAATCTCATATGGCAAACATGGCATGACGGTAATACTAACGAGTTAAAAGCAGATACTTTGAAATATATCAGATATTTTAAATCCCAAAATGCAGCCTATCACTGGAATGTAATGTCTCTAAACATGAATTTTCTGGGGCGCCTGGGTGGCTCAGTAGGTTAAGCGCTGGCTTCAGCTCAGGTCATGATCTCGTAGTTCGTGGGTTAGAGCCCTGTGTCAGGCTCTGTGCTGACAGCTAGCTCACACTGGAGCCTGCTTCAGATTCTGTGTCTCCCTCTCTCTCTCTCTAACCCTTCCCTGCTCACACTGTCTCTCTCTGTCTCTCAAAAATAAATGAAAGACATAAAAAAAATTTTAAACATGAATTTACTGTACAATGAAAATACTGACCCTTAGTTCACATAATAATGAAAAATAAATAAGAAAGCATATGTAAAATACTTTATGGATTATAAATGTACCCCAGATGATAATGGAAGTATGGCAGGATTTTATGTGTCTTCCGTTCTAGACACTTAATTTCATATAGACAGAATTTTGCTATATTATAATCTCTTTATTTCACATACTTATATAGCTGGAGTTTAGTATATTTATTTTTGAGTAGATAGATGAATAGGTAGGATGAAAAACGGAAATCATCTTTTACAGAGTTTAGTTACAAGCTAATATCAGGTGGAAGATAAATATTTAATTTAATTTTTCCCATTTTGTTTTACCTTAAAATGTCACTTTCTAATGCTGGTTTCAAAATACAAAAAAGAAACCTTTAAATTACTACTAAGAATTGCCCATAGAAAAAAGTGGGAGTCCTTGAGATCTACTTAGTTTTGTGAATGTTAAATTCTAAGATGAGGGGTGTAATCATACCCAAAGAGAGGGCCTGATAACAGTTTTGAGAAAAACGATTCTGATCATGTAAGAAATGTGGAAATAGTTACAAAAATACATACCAAAATTGTGTTGCCTTTAGCGCCACTTCAAATGATATTTTGCTGTGTTTATGATGATTAGATTTGTTTCTGGAAAATTACCAGATGCTCATAACATTAAGGTCAATTCAATGTTTATTCTGTGTTGAGGAGGCCATGCATCAATTCCAATTTTCTCTATTCCTTCTTTAGGCTTTCACTTGCACTTGATAAAAATTCTATCTACTGTTAGATTTCTAATTAGCAAATGTTTTGCCAACAATGTATATATCAAGTCTTCACACAGTTAAGATTTCCTCCTGGTGAATCTCTGAAGCACATTCCCAACACATAATGCTCCATGCAGGCTCTATGCATGTATATGCTCTGTGTTATCATGTGCTTGCCTGTTCAGGCTATTTTGTTTTAGATCTGCAGATAGTGTTATGAAGCACGGCCTTGTCTTTTTCTGTCACCTGTCCATATACTGCTGTGCAAAGTGTCATTTTATCATCTGGGTGAAAATGTTGTTAAGATGGAATGCAACTGTTTCAAGCTGCTATAAGCCACAACCAATATCTAAAACAAGTAGAAGTAGATGAAGACAACACAACACAACTATATTTCAAATATTTTAGATATTTGATAACTACCTTTCTCAGTACCATGTTTCTTCTTTTTATTTTTTTAACATTTATTCAAATTTGAGAGAGACAGAGTACAAGTCTGGAAGGGGCAGAGAGAGAGGGAGACACAGAATCAGAAGCAGGCACCAGGCTTTGAGCTGTCAGCCCAGAGCCCAATATGGGCTTGAATTCATAAGAACCCATAAGCTGTGAGATCATGACGTGAGCCTAAGTCGGACGCTTAACCAACTGAGCCACCCAGGCACCCCTCATTACCATATTTCTTTGCTTCATTCCTATACTATAATGCAGTATAGGAATGAAGTATACTGTAACTGCATTGTAATGCAGTTTTTCACATGCATTACAATGTGTCTCCTGCTTTGAAGGGACTAACATGGAAAGAAAGAAATATCTGAAAATAGAATGCATTTTTTTAAGAGAGAGAGTGCAAATGGGGTTGGGGCAGAGGGATTGAGGGAAGAAGAGAGAGAGAGAGAGAGAATGAGAGAGAGAGTGAGAGAGAAAATCTTAAGCAGGCTCTATACTGAGCTCAGAGCCTGATATGGGGTTCAATCTCACTATTATGAGATCATGACCTGAGCCAAAATCAAGAATCAGAAAATTAACTGACTGAGATACCCAGGTTCCCTGGAATGCATTTTTTATATGTAGTCATATTACTTTACACTTAAATATCACACATTAGAATTATTTCTATATTAGATTAGCCATCCTAAAAAAAAAAAAAGGATGATATGTAGTCTTATATGTGGGTCTATACAAAAGATGACAGTCCCTATAGAAATTTAATGTAGGTTATGGATTACATAAAATTTACATTGAATGATGCCCATAATAAAAGTCATTATAGCTTTATTAAAAGTTATCAAATTCTTGTGAAATGAAATTTCAGCATGTGATCATCAGAAGAAACTGGTTTAGAAACTTGATTGCCAATTATGAACTGTTTAATCCACAAAGCCCCACTGTGCATTCCACCATTTAGGGGGTTTCATATTTTTGCTAGGGAAATTAGATGCTAAACTACTTCTGTCAGCCAGTCCAAGTAAGCAGTTTCATAACACCAAGGTAAATTCCTTTATGTGGCTTCAACTTCATTTTTAAATCTGCTTGAGTCATTTGTTTGAACTGAAATAAAGTCATTTTAAAAGACTGTCACAAGATCAATATCTTTGAAACTGAGCATTTTTGTAGAATCAGAGCCTATTATCTGGTGATGTGATACCAAATCTGTTGACATTTATTTTCCATTTTAAGCATCACCATAATATATTTTGCTATGCTTGCTCATTAAATATGATATTAATTCTTTTGTCACATGAAACAGTATTAAAATGTCTTAATTTGATTATTTATAGACATATATCCTCCATAGTATTTCCCTGCTTAATGTCACAGCCACATGCACCAAAGACTCTACGAGTTATATAATAAGATAACCTATATAAAATGTTAATTGAGCACCAATTACATGAAGAATTCATAACCTAGAATGAGAAAATATAGATTGGGACTCTTGGGTCCCTAATATCACTGCCTGGATGCCAAGAAACTGAATCTGATGTGACCCTTCCCTACACATGAGTATCCTCAAATCTACATTGTGACTCAGTTTGTTGTTGCTGTTATTGTTTCACTGTCTCCTTAAAAATGCTTGCTGAGTGCCCCTGATACGTTTGGAAGACTTTGTCTCCATGCTAAAAATGTAGCTTGCAATCCTAAACTTATCTCTGTTCTTTGAGCGAAATAGCATCGTTATGGGGTTGGTGACACTCAGCCATTGAAGAAACTACAGGTCCCTTAGATCTCTCTATTCTCTGCCTCAGTATTTTTACTCATATTCTTCGTCATGTCCTTCCAGGTCAGAGTCTCACTTATGTCCTACTCCTCTGTGCATCATCTAGATTTCCCATACCCTTATAACAAAATCCCATTCTCATTCTCTTCCTAGAAAAGTTTCTTGGAGCATCTGGGTGGCTCATTCAGTTGAGATCTAACTCTTGATTTCAGCTCACATCATGATCTCACAGTTCGTGAATTCAAGCCTTATGTGGGCTCTGCACAACCAGTGTGGAGCCTGCTTGGGATTCTCTGTATCCCTCTCTCTCTGCCCTTCCCTTGCTGTGCTCCCTCTCTCTCTCTCTCTAACAACAACAAAAGTTTCTCTCCTTCCTTGCTTAAGTAAATGGGTCTCTCTCATTGATGTTTTTCTGAGGACTTGTCAGTGAGAAGCTATGCTTTCTCCCATAATCTGCTTCATAAACAGCACAGAGGTGGAATCAGCTTAGTATTATTTGCAGACAGCTACTTCTGAATTCACATAGTATAAACTCTGCTCCTTTGGGATTTTATGCAGGCTCATTCCATCACTTTCATTATGTGCTGTCCTTGACATCTTTTAACTTGCAGCGTCAATGCTCTACATTCATTGAGAACATAGGTAAAAAGGATTTCAGTTTTATTCCCTACCACTAGATATGTGATTACCCAGGACCATTTTAAAATCTATCAAGAATACTAATGAAAATATAAAAGAAGTTCCTGGACTTCATTAAATATAGTTGTTTTTCATTCATACTCCATAGGAGTGATCACACTCTACCTTTTTAACACAAACAACTGTACTACTTTGAAAATACTAAAATCCATTAGCCACACATTTAATATAAATTCTTCTCTTTTAATGGTTTCCTTTCTTCACATACTAAATCTGTTTTTTGAACAATTTCTTAAGGCCTTCATTTTCTTTGGTCACTATTTAAAGCTTCTTATATAAGGTCTAAATTTCATGTGCCTTCTATGCAAACATATTAAGTTTTACATAGGAAAGTGGGAGGAACAAAGTCAAGAAGGACAAAAGGCCTACAACGTGTTCATCTCACAAGCGGGAGATGTTTGAAAAACAATATCTTATTCAGAGGTAAGTTGATAAAGTATGTGGACATATGTGTTAGGCCAGTAAAGTAAGGAAACAAAGTATTCAGACATGGGTTTAAAAAGAGAATTAGTTAAAAATTTTTTGAAGAGCTAAAGAGCAAAAATGTTATGTTGGATCCTCGAGGAATAGGTAAAAGAGGAATAAGAGTATCTGATCAGGAGGCTTCTTAAACCTCTCCCTGGGAGCTCACCAGCCCACCCTGACCTGTCCACTAGTGACATTGACTCCTTTCAGTGCTTGAACCACTGAATAAGTGTTGTTGTTCCTGCTACTCTTCTACTACTAACTATTAATATTATTTGGCTATCATACATTTTTAAATTTTTATTTGTCATTTATATTTTTGTGTTTCTTTTTGGGGGGATTAAATAATCCCCTATGTTTATCTGACTAATACTTGGAAGAGCTAGGTTTTATGTCCAGTGTTTCTTTATTTTTATTTCTTTTCAATAATATATGGTGTTGTATTAGTTTCATGTATATAATATGATTCAGCAATTTTTTGCATTTCTCTGCACGCCATTCTAAATGTCCCCATCAACTTGCTGCCACTATTTCTGCTATTATAATTAAGATATTTCTATTTCCCTCCTGATTATCTTCTAACAAAGCCTTTAATAGGAAGAATTAAATATGAATCTATCACACAATGTCCTATGAGACATAGTTTATAGATTTTTCAGCTCCATCACTATAAAATTTAGCACAGAGGGATATGGATAAGGGTCAGGAGACAGTAGCTAAATAACCAATGCAAGACTTAATTGTCAAAACCTAGCAAAAATCAGATACAAAGTAGAAATTCATTTAAATTTATTCATACATTTTACAAGGTTCTTCAGAGTTTATGTAAATTCTTCCCTCTCTTTTCAAATTTCTTGACATAATCGTTCTGGCAGTGAGTGCCTCTTCCTCTTATGGAGGTACCATTTTTGCACTTGGAATTCAATGGAACTGTGATTGGCAATTGCTGCTTTTACGTTGCATCCTGAGGCCCTAATACTTTAGAATTCATGGCACATTCAGACTAAAGTCAGGACAAATAGGCCCTAAATGGAGCAGCCTTTGCCTTAGATAAACAAACTTGTGTAAAGCAAATCAGTTCTACTGAAAATTTTGTCAAGAAAATCATCCTACTGAATGTGAATAAATAACTTTATGACAGTCTTAGATAGCACATTGGGAGATTAGAGCGTTAGTCCTACACATAAGAAAATATTTATCTTCTCACCCAGTTGTTCCAGTACCAGACTTATCTTGATATTTCCTTTTGATATCATTGACATGAGAGAGATAGTCAGAAAGGTATCTTTAAAGCTTCAATTAGCCTATTACTTTACCAGAAACAATTAGTGTTATAGAATTGGTAAAACAAAAGTTGATGTAATATCTCTTCCCACCTCTCCATCATTGTTCCTATTATTTTTATTTTATTCATTCTTTATGTTTAATATATAGTAAAATATATTTCATTACTTTATTATTATCTGTCAATATATATTTTCTTTGGGAAAAATCAAAATACTGTCAGTACTACCAAATTATACAATCTAAATCACACACACACACACACACACACACACACACACACATAATTTTAAATAAGTTAAAACTGTTGCATTTCCTCAACTTCAGAGGTATAAAAGTTAAATGTCTTTTATATATGTAGTAGACAGTTCTTATGGCTAGCATACGATCTGATTGTTTTTCCAGTAGAAATAATAGCTTTACATGGATCAATCTAATCTCTAGCCCTTTACTACCAAGAGAGGACTTTTTCTCTGAAAAGTGTGGCTCAGTTTCTGGGGAAAAGAAGGAAATCACACAAATAAGTTTTATGAAAAAGCACCAGCTTTATTCCAAACGTTCTCTATAACAGACCAATTGAGGTCCCTGTGTTCTTACTTATTCACGGATTCTTCCTCATTTATTCTTATTCCAGGAATTCTCCTGGGAGAACCAGACCTCAAACTGCATAAGGAACTCTTGCTTGGCAGGAAATATTTTTTAAACCCCACTCAGGATCTAGAACTGCTCTAATATGTTCACCACTAGCCACCTGTGACAATTTAATCAAAATTAAATCAATCTAAAAAATTTAGTTGCACAAGCTATATGTCATATGTACCATAGCCATATATAACTAGTGGTGACTAAGTGCAAATTATAAACATTCTATCATCATTGATAATACTATTTGATACGGCCAATTTAGAGCAAGATAGGAAAAGAAAATATGGTAGTTTTGCAGTTGTGATCACAGCTACTCATCAGAAATTTATTTTTCCTCTTGATAACTAGTAAATATGTTCTAAAATAAAACAGAATATACTTTCAATACCTACCTAGAGATAAGCTTATATTGGTACAGACACAAGTAGAAATTAGGAGATACTAAAGTCAGAATTTATGTCAAAAACCTAATGTCTATTCAGTTAAAATCAAAACTTTCATGTACATATTCTTAAAAATAATCATGATTTGACACTTGTGTGCCTTATGGATGGAATCAAAATTAAAAAAATACATAAAGGAACTATTAATCTTATGGTTTCTCCTGTAGGACCTTTTGCTTAAACATAAAATAACCCCACTGAAATATACACTATTATATTATATTAGCATGGTAAAACAGAAGTAAAAAGCTGTCTGTTGCATCACAACAACTAGTTGGAAGCCTGAAGCAAGACAGATTAGTTGAAAAGTAATCAGGAAATTAATCTGATTTCTAAAAATTTATTATAAACACTGACATTTAAGAAGTTTCTGTTTTGACCACCAGTTTCAGGGAACTGTTTCCCTCTTTATTCAATTCTCTTTTTCTATAGTGAAATATGAAAACATAACCCATGTCTCATACAGATTCCTAAATATTTTTGGATAAAATTATTTTCTGTAAATTTGACATTCTGGGGGAATACTTGCTGAGATCTTTAATATTCAAGGACTTGGTTATCAGTATTGCAAGTTCATTTCCTCAGTTCTGAAAAATGAAAAATGGCCATAATATCTTCTCCATGTGATTATTTGGGGTTATTAAATTAATACTCCATCAATTGAAAACAAAGTGAAGCAAATGATAGTATCTCTCACTTGGTAATTATCTTATTTTAGCCTAGGAGACTGAAAATATGAATTATGTATCATAGAACTTCAAGAATATTTTTAATAACTCAAAAAGGTTAAATTAGTACATTTTAATGGTACAAATGTTACAAAAATAATTTAGTGACTACTCCTATAAATCAGGATATAAACTTGTTAGAAGTGGCACAAAGTTTCACATGCATGTAAACTCTGTGTATGGTCAGTGAATGGATATGTAGACTGAATCTGTCAGTATATATACTCAGGAACTGGAGAATTTATGGGATATTTCTATGTGAAGGAGAGATTACAAGATTATCTACATGGGTAGCATTGAGAAGTAGAGTCTGCAATGCACATATTTTATATTGCAAAAGAAAAGTTGGGTATGGTTGTTGACATGCAAGTTCTGTAATTTTGAATAGAATTTCTAGTGTCTTCCTACTAAGTGGAAAAAAATCAGTTTTGCTTTCATTTACATATTTATTTTCAATATTCTTGATCTATAAATATATGCATTCTTTCAATTATCTTTTGAATTGGTTATCAAATCTGCCTAGTTCTTTCATGAGTTAAGAAAATCTTTAACACATATTTACTTTTATGTCTATATGATAGGCATGTTTTTTATTTTTTTTCCAGAAATTATCTTTAAAGTAATCACCCTTTTGGTCAGTATCCTTCCACTGGGATTTCTTTTCTACATGAAACATGTTGTAGCACCCAACATGAAACCTGCTTCTTTCTTTCCTTTGGTGTCATAAAGAGTTAGAACAGTTTGCTTTATCTTTTCTCACGCCTCCTCCTCATCTGCTGGCCGAAATAAACAACACAATTTTTCACTAACTATATATAATAAGTAAGAGTGTGTGGCCTGCTTTCATTAGAAATACAAGAAGAAATGAGTAAAGATGAATGGCTCTTTATTTGAGAGTTCCAGATACTTTCAGGGAAGTATTCCAAGTTGGAAACGGATGTCAAGGTCATTAATTCCTTTATCAGTAACAGTTGTTGCCTAAAGAAACTTAGAAAGGGTTTTTGGTGTTTTTACCATTTCCTGTTGCTTGACAAGACATTTTAGAACAATGGTAGAGTCTCCAATTATGCCATCACCACTAAATACAGTGGGACTCCTGGCCCCTTAAACTTATCCATGCAGGATAGGTTCCAAAATCCCCAGTGGATGCCTAAACCATGGATGGTGCCAAATCCTATATATAATATGTTTGTTTTCTTGTTCTTATATACTTAAGATAAAGTTTAATTTAGGAATTAGCCACTATTAGAGATTAATAACATAACTAATAAGAAAATAGAAAATTATGATAGTACACTATAATAAAGATATGTGAATGTGGTCTCTCAAAATATTTTACTGTACTCAACACTTTTCTTGCGATGTGAGATGATGAAACTCCTGCATGATGTGATAAAGTGAGGGGAATGACATAGGCATTGTGACATAGCATTAGGCTATTGTTGATCTTATGATATGTCAGGACGAGGATTATCTGCTTCTGGACATGATTTACTGTGGGCAACTGAAACTATAGAAAGCATAACATGGATAAAGGGCTAGACTGTTGTACTTCAAATTTATTATTTAGCAATTTTATCAAAATATCTGATTACTTGTAGATATTATGTACATTTCTATAAATTAGAGACTTCTATCATATGTATTGAGCATTACACTGTGATAAATGTTCTAAATGCATTGTAACCATAAGCAAAACATAAAAAAATATCTAAAGATACTATAACATAATACCAAGTAGTGCTAGATGTTATAAATAAAAAAATAAGGTTGTGTGTATATGATGGATATTAAAATCAGATGATTAAATAAGTCAATGGAAACATGAAATTTGTATATGAATGCAAATGAAAAGGCATGAATTACTTAATAAAAAGATTCAGTGTAACTGCTGACTAAGTGTTCCCTGTCTTTATTAGCTCACAAGGGGAGAAAATATATTGAAAATGGCACAAAGGACCAATTCTTAGTCATGCATGATGGCACTGAACTAATCCAACTGCCAACCTCCCATTGATTTCAAGGGATCTGTATGCTCAGATCAGCTCTGCAGAGATGCAGAGGAAAGTGAGAAATTGACTCAGAGATATTTGACATCCAATATGCTTGATTCAGTTTTTCTAATACAGATGAAAAAAACAATCTCTCAGGTTAAAAAAAAAAGTGGGGGGGAACTTTCTGTATGGTTCCATTGAGCTTGAATTTCTTTTACAAGCATTCCCTCTGAAGAATTGTCTATTAAAGAATTAAATAATTGTAATATTTCTTCTAATAAAGCGTTATTGGAAACTTTCATAGAAAATAGCAGAACTCTGGGGCACGTGGGTGGTTCAGCTGGTTGAGTGTCCAGCTTAGGCTCAGGTCATGCATGATCTCATGGTTTGTGGTTTCGAGCCCCGTGTGGGGCGCTATGCTGACAGCTAGCTCAGAGCCTGGAGCCTGCTTCAGATTCTGGGTCTCCCTCTCTCTCTGACCCTCTCCTGATGGCACTGTCTCTCTCTGTCTCTCAAAAATAAATAAAAAGCATTAAAAAATTTAAAAAAAAAGAAAATAGCAGAACTCAGCATCACATTAAAAAAAAATTCCATCTACTAAGAAACCATTGATTTACAAACCTAAGGGATATAATTGGGGGCATTTAATTTTATTGTTCAGTGCAAAAAAAATCCATGTGGATAGCTAGATATAATTCAGGAATTCTTTATTTATGTGTGAGTATGTTTTTTAGTAAACCTAACAGTGATGAATTTCTGACTGAAGAAATATTATTTATGAGAAGACACAAATCTTGTATGAAAATTCAACTTAATCCTCAAAGACTACAAAAATCTCAGCATATGGCCTTCATTAAAAATGGTTACATTTTAGTCTCCATCCTTAGGTATTCTACATCCTACTATAGAGCCCTTCCTTAATGAAACATAGTAGGATTTAAGCATATCTAGACATATGTACTTATCATGTTTCCATATCTTCTGAGAGAGGGATAGATTTTTCTTAGGTGGTAGCTCTCAAAAGATGCTCAAAGGTGCTTAATTTTGCTCTCAGCTATAATTATCATCATATACAGGCGTACCTCCTTTTATTGTGCTTTGCTTTATTGTGTTTCACAGATATTGCAGGATTTTATTTACTTATTTATTTTAGTAAATTGAAGTTTTGTGTGCAACCCCACATCAAGCAGTTATTTGAGGGCCATTTTCTCCAAGGACATTTGCTCGCTTTGTGTCTCTGTGTAACATTTTGGTATTTCTTGCAATATATCAAACCTTTTCATCTTTATTATATTTGTTATGGTGATTTGTGTTGATTATCTTTGATGTTACTCTTGTAATTATTTGGGGGCCCAAACAAAACAGCCTTATTGCTGGTACGGAGCAAGTTATAGTGGTTTGTATAGGAGATCAAAACAGCCATAATATTCCCTTAAGCCAAAACCTAAGTCAGAGCAAGACTCTAACTCTCTTCAATTCTTTGAAGACTGAAAGACCTGGGGATGCAACAGAAGATAAAGAGGAAGCTAGCAGAGATAGGTTCATAACGTTTAAGAGAAGAAGCAGTCTTTGTAACTGAAAAGTTTAAAGTGAAGCAGCAGGTGCTAATGTAGACACTGTAGCAAGTTATCCAGAAAAATCTAGCTAAGATCCTTAATGAAGGTGGCTACCCTAAACAACATATTTTCACTGGAGACAAAATAGCCTTCTATTTGATGAAGTTTCCATCAAGGACTTTTTTAGCTAAAAAGAACTCAGTGCCTGGCTTCAAAGGACAGGCTGAGTCTCTCGTTAGGGGCTAATGAAGCTGGTGACTGGAAGTTGAAGCCTATCCTCATTGAGCATTCTGAAAATGAAAGGGCCCTTAAGACATAGGCTAAATCTACTCTGTGTTCTATAAATGGAACAACAAAGCTGGAGTGATGGCATATCTTTTTATACTGTGGTTTTATTGAATATTTTAAGCCCAATGTACTCAAAAAGTGATTACCTTCAAAAAAGAAAGTGATAACCTTCAAAATCTCCCTCGTGGCAATGTACCTGATCACCTAAGAGCTCTAATGGAGATGTACAACAAGACTAATGTTTTCATTCCTGCTAACACAAGATCCATTCTGTAGCTCATGGATCAAGGAGTAACTCTGACTTTCAAGTCTTATTATGTAAGAAGTATATTGTGCAAGCCTATAGTTGCCATAGATAGTGATTTCTCTGATGGATCTAGGCAAAGAAAACCTTCTGGAAAGGATTCACTATTCTAGATGCCATTAAGAAAACTCATGATTCATGGGAAGACATAAAAATCTCAGCATTTACAGGAGTTTGGAAGAAGCTGATTCAGAACTCTCATGAATGACTTTGAGGGGCTTTGAGGGGTTCAAGACTTCAGTGGAGGTAGTAACTGCAGATGTGGTGAAAGAACAAGATAATTAGAATTCGATGTGGAGCCTGAAAATGAGACTGCATTTGCTGCAATCTCATGATAAAAATTTAACAGCTGAGGACTTGCTTCTTATAGATGAGCAAAGAAAGTGGCTTCCTGAGATGGAATCTACTCCCAATGAAGATGCTGTGAAGATTATTGAAGTGACAACTAAGGGTATAGAAACTGACATAAACTTAGTTAATAAAACAGTGGTAGGATTTGAGAAGATTGACTCCAATTTTGAAAGAAGTTCTATGCTATTAACAACATCTCATGCTACAGAGGAGAAATCATCTGTGAAAGGCAGGGTCAATTGGTGGGGCAAAATTTATTGTTGTCTTACGTTAAGAAATTGTTGCCACAGCCACTCCAGTGGCTTCATCTACCACTACTTGATCATTCAGCAGTCATCAACATTGATGAAAGACTCTCCACCAGCAAAAAGATTACAACTCCCTAAAGCTCACATGATAGCATTTTTTAGCCATAAAGTATTTTCTTTAATTTGATGTGTTTTTTTGTTTGCTTCTTATTTGTTTTTTGCTTTTGTTTTTATTTTTATTTTTTTGAAAGAGAGAGAAATAGAGAGATAGCAGGGGAGGGACAGAGAGAGAGTGGGAGACAGAATTCCAAGCAGGCTCCACACACTCAGAATGGAGCTTTATGTGGGGCTTGAACTCATGAACCATGAGATCATGACCTGAGCCTAACTCAAGGATTAACCAATTAAGCTACCCAGGTGCCCCAGCCATGAAGTATTTTTTAAGTAAGGTATACACATTGTTTAGTTGTTATTGTTTTCTTGACAGATGCTACTATACACTTAATAGGTTATAATATAATGTAAATATAAATTTCATATGCACTAGGAAACCAAAAAAAAGTCTTAATTTGTCTTGACAAAATAATTTGTCTTGCTGTGGTCTGGAACCAAACCACAATATTTCCAAGGTGTGCCTGTACCATATTTGTTTCCAGGAATTCTTTTAGTTTTAAACTTAATTTATGTCTTCATACGTTATTCTCTATTTTTTTTTAATAAATGGGCCTTGAGAGACCTGAGTATAAGACAGATTTTTATTTTTTGAAACCTGGGATATCAGAAACATTATCAGATACCTTTTACTCAACACACGAAGAGAGTAATTAAAGTTAATTTTTAGGAATGTGTAAATAACTCCTAGATACATAATTGGTGATTAAAACAATAAAAAATACTAAGAAACAAGAAAAATACCACAAATTAGAATTTTTAAATATTTTTCAATTACAAATAATGTAAGATTTAACAGATAACTTTAGTGCCCTAGATATATACACACATACACACATAGACACACACACATATGTGATATAGATGTATTGTCAAACATTCAGTCATATTTTTCATCTTATCTACTACAGTCTTTTCTTTCTGTGTGCAATATACTTTCCTAAAATAATAGTTTATATTTTTTAAAAATTGACAGGTTGTTTACCAGAAAAATTTTATTCTTCACAAAAATGAAGGGAATGTTTTCTGTCTTGATCTATCTTTAAACAGAGAAATCCTACTGATTTTGTGATGAGCTTCGAGGGGCACAGAGCAAGATGAAACAAGCCTGGTGCTACTAGGATCTGCCAGGCTGCAGGCAGGATTTGGCATATCACTGTGGTCTCTTAAAAGAGAACATTGATATATGGTGTTCGGAAAATTAATACCATGCATTACTCTCTGCCTATACACACAGTAATATTTTTCATGAGTGACTTTTTTGTTGCTGAAACAAAATTCATGATGACTTGCAAATTCTTTAAAATGCACTTTTGGGCACCCATATAAGGAGGCAACATAAAGTCAGAACAACAGTTATATCTGTTCATTAATTCATTGCATTATTTAGGATCGATCCCTTATTGGCTTGGAAGTGGGTTTTTATGTCTAGTGGCTCTCATATTGGACAGTGCAGATATAGGATGAGACATTTTTTAAAAATAGTTTATTGTCAAATTGGTTTCCTTTGGATAAGATATTTTAAATGTTATTGGGGAATAAGTGTACATTACTCATTTTTAAAAATCCTGATTTTTGAACCTTTCCTCTTTGGACTTAGTACTTTTTTGAGAATATATCTGAGAGTAAGACATAGAAAACAGATAAGTTTATACCAGAAGACTGAAACAAAATAAATACATACTACATAATAAATATATACTATATCTGCTCATGATAACTGTTCTGAACAAAAAGGGTAAAGCAAGGTAAGGTAAATAAAAACTGTCTGCATATACTGTTTATACAAGTGGGAGTGAATAACCCTTTTTTGATAGAGTGATATTTGAGTACATATTTCACCAAAATGGGAGGAAGGAGCCAGGTTGATATTCAGTGAAAAATATTTCCGAGAAGATACAATAATGGCAGGAACAAAGACCCTGTGGCAGACACATTCTCAGGATGGTCCCCTCATCCTCAGTTCTTGATATTTATGATGTGTAATCTTAAGTGTGTACAGAAATAGGGACTTGCTTTCAATCAATGGAATAATGCAATGGTGATTAGGTGTCACTTCTCCAATTACGGTGCTAAAGGTTGTAATATCTATCTTTCTAGAAGACTGTCTCTGGCTTGCTTTGATGAAACTAGTAGCCATTTTAAAGGGTCTCATGTGGCAGGAAACTGAGGACAACCTCGAGCCAGCAATTAGCTATGAAGTGAGGGCAGCCTCTGACTGACAACTAGCAAGAATGGGCCCTTGAGCCAATAGGCTGCAAAAAGTAATTTCTGCCAACATCTGAGTTTTGACTCAGATGCTTCCAAATCAAGCCTGAGATGAGACTGCCACCCCAGATACCTTTCTATTACAGCCTTGCAGAACCTCGCAAAAGACCCCTCAAGTTATGCCTGGATGTCTGTCCTAGGGAGACTGAGATGTAAAATGAGTATTTTAAACTGCTATACCTATGGTGACATTGTTATGCTAATATAGACCTTCAGGAAGAGGCACATTATGCATGTTCTAAAATTTAAAATGCTGGTGAATGGATCAACAAGGAAGGAAAAAGTCATGTAGTCTGGGAATTAATTTAGTATTTTTTAAAATTTTATTAAGAATAAAATTATAGCCATTTGGAGTGTTTCATTTAGAAACTTACCATACAGTGCATCTAGAAATATCCATGTAGATACTGGGTGAAGAAAAACAGAGGACCAGGCATTGTAATGAAGCTGTTAGTTGGCTCTTGGAATAATCTGAATGAAAAATGAAGATGGGCAATAGCCGTGAAAGTGCTGGAAGTATAAAAATTCTAGCTATGTTTCTGGGCACCTGGGTGGCTCAGTTAGTTGAGTGTTGAACTCTTGGTTTGGGCTTAGGTCTTGATCCCAGGGTTGTGGCATTGAGCCCCACATGCATCTCTGTGCTGAGTATGGAGCCTGCTCAAGATTCTCTATCTCTCTTTCTCTGTCCTCTGTCCCTCTGCCGTTCCTCTCATGCTCACTCGTGCTCTCTCTCTCTAACTCTCTCTCTGTCTAAAAAGAAAAATTCTATTTGTGAAAAGTGTGGCACAATGGTTTTGCTATTACGAGTACCTGAAATGAGGATTAGGAATGAAAGAAAGATTATAACAACCCTAAGATTTTTGGCTTTCCAGCTTTCTATATCAATTTTAATTTAATACATTTATTTGTGATTTTTATAATACAGCCATCCAAAAAGTCTATTTTGATTAATTTAATTAATTTGAACGAATATTTAGCTGCTTTAATGTGTGCCAGATTAAGATAAATGGCTCGTTATTTATACAAATAAATACAAAATGGGCAGTCTTACTAAAATCTGTCATCAACATCAGATTTTTACATACTTTTTTTTCCTTTTGTTGTTCTTAAGGGGGTTTACTAATATGAACTCAATGGATTTAAGCTATAAGTAAAAGGAACAAATAATAGGAAAATGAATGTATTATAATACTTGATCACTAAGGAAAAAAATAACTTCAAAAAGAGTGAGTGGCACAAAAACAGACACATAAACCAATGGAATAGAATAGAGAACCCAGAACTGGGTCCACAAATCTATGGCCAATTAATCTTTGACAAAGCAGGGAATCTGATGGAAAAAAGACTGCCTCTTTAACAGGTGGTGCTGGGAGAACTGGACAGCAACATGCAGAAGAATGAAACTAGGCCACTTTCGTACACCATACACAAAAAAACCCCTCAAAATGGCTGAAGGATCTGCATGTGAGACAGAAAACCATCAAAACCCTCGAAGAGGAAGTAGGAAACAACCTCCTTGACCTCCAACCGCAGCAATTTCCTACTTGACACATCCCCAAGATGTCAAGAAAACTAATAGGCAACCGACAGAATGGGAAAAGATAGTTGCAAATGACATGTCGGATAAAGGGCTAGTATCCAAAATCTACAAGGAACTCACCGAACTCCACACCCAAAAACCAAATAACCCAGTGAAGAAATGGGCAGAAGACCTGAACAGACACTTCTCCAAAGAGGACATCTAGATGACCTACAGGCACATGAAACAATGCTCACCATCACTCATCATCAGGGAAATACAAATCAAAACCACACTGAGATACCACCTCTCACCAATCAAAGTGGCTGAAATGAACAAATCAAGAGACTATAGATGCTGGCGAGGGTGTAGAAAGACGGGCACCTTCCTACACTCTGGGTGGGAATGTAAACTTGTGCAGCCGCTCTGGAAAACGGTGTGGAGGTTCCTCAAAAAACTATTCATAGAACTCCCTTATGACCCAGCAATAGCACTGCTAGGGATTTACCCAAGGGGTACAGAAGTGCTGATACATAGGGGCACATGTACCCCAATGTCCATAGCAGCAATGTCAACAATAGCCAAATCATGGAAAGAGCCTAAATGTCCATCACCTCATGAATGGATCAAGAAGATGTGATATATATATATACATACATACCATGGAATATTATATGGCAATGAGAAAGAATGAAATGTGGCCATTTGTAGCAAAGTGGATGGACCTCAAGGGAGTCATGCTAAGCGAAATAAGTCGGGTGGAGAAGGACAGATACCATATGTTTGCACTCATAGGTCTAACAGGAGAAACCTAAAGGAGGACCATGGGGAGGGGAAGGGGGAAAGAGAGTTGGGGAGAGTGAGGGATGCAAAACCTGAGAGACTATTAAATACTGAAAATGAACCGAGGGTTGAACAGGGAGGGGAAGGAGGAAAAGAGGTGATGGTGATGGAGGAGGGCACTTGTGGGGAAGAGCACTTGGTGTTAATGGAAACCAATTTGACAACAAACTATTTTTTTAAAAAAGAGTGAGGTTTTTATTTATTTATAAAAGTATTAAGTATTTTTAAATTTATGATAAAACATATTCCATTATTTGTTCATTTACCTAAATAGCTATCAGCAAATACAAAATTTATAAAGGTCATAACTGGCCTCATGGTTCACTCTTTTTTTCTTTTTTTGAGTATAATTTACCACATAAAGCCACCTAGGTTTCTGGAATAGACAGTGATTCAGCCACTCTGTACATTACGCTATGATCACCACACAGTAGCTGTCTGTCACCAGTCAACGCTGTTACAATACCATTGACTCTATTCCCTACACTGCACCTTTTATTGCCATGACTTACTCATTAAATAACCGGAACCCAATACCTCCCACTCCTCTTCATAGATTGTACCCATCCTCCACCCCGCCCCCACTGTCCCCTGCCCCTGGCAACTATCATATCGTTCACTATATTTATATATCTGATTCTTTTTTTGTTGTTTTTTTGATTTTTAGATTCCACACATAAGTGAAATCATACAGTATCTGTCTTTCTGCGCCAACTTATTTTACCTGCTATAATAAGTCTAGATCCACCCATGTTGTCCCAAATGACAAGATAACATCCTTTTTATGGCTGAATAATATTCTATTGTGTGTGTGTGTGTGTGTGTGTGTGTGTGTGTGTGTACCAAGCCTCTTTATCCATTCATCTATCATTGGGCCCTTAGGCTGATTCCATATCTTGGCAATTGTAAATAATGCTGCAATAAACATAAGGGTGTATATGTCTTTTCAAATTTTGTTTTCTTTTGGACAAATACTAGTTAGTGGAAATAGTCAATTATAAGGTCTTTCTATTTTAATTTTTTGAGAAACCTCCTTACTGTTTTCTTTAACGTATAGCACACAGCTGTAGGAATCAAAGCAGTATGGTACTGTCACAAAAATATACACATAGATCAATGGGACAGAATAGAGAGCCCAGGAATAAACCTATACTTACATGGTAAATTAATCTATGACGAAGGAGACAAGAATATAGAATGCAGGAAAACATAGTCTCATAATTCACTTTTATAAAAACAAAAAATACTGATAATTTAAAAACATATTTACTCATACAAACACAAAAAATATTTTACAAATGTATGAAATTCCAAATAAATAGTAGGTTTATATATTTGGTTCTATTTATATAATCTTGTGTTATTTTTATTTCTTTCTATTGTCCTTTAACCACAGAACATGTACACAATTACCAGCAGAATAAAACTAGATAATTAGAATAATTACATAACCAGAGCATGCAATAAAATAATCTTTACAAATATATGAAATTATATCCTTTTAAACAGGCATATTTGAAACCACTCTTCTTTGGCTCATTTCATCCCTGTGATCTCAAAAAAGAGATAAAGTGTAACACAGACTTAATGATAACGTATGAATACCATACATAGCACTGCCCTTCTCATCATTCAAGTTACTTGTTTTATGAATTCATGCCTAGATCACTGTGGCTTAGTAGGTCTTCTCCAAAATTCCTCAGTACAACAGAATAAAATATAATAATGCCTACAAAATAATAATTATATAAAACAAGTTTCATATCTAGATATGGATATAGTTATACACACAAGACCAAGTTTTCCAGGAATTTATTTCTGGAATGAATATGTAACCTTTTCATCTTTGATTTATTTACAAATAACAGCTTTAACTCACACATTATTGTAGAGTAGCTATTATTTAATAAAAGTTAAGTACACTGGAAACAAAGCATAAAATTGTAGTACAGACCTTTGAAGATTAGTAACTCTTAAGCTCACATCTTGAGAAAATCATAGAAACATTTCTACCTACAATATCTCAGGAACAAGTGTATTCATTGACTTGGAAATGTTACAGTGGTTAGATCCCTAAATCACTTGACGATAGATAGAAACACATTGCTGATTAGTGTAATATGGTGTATGAGGTTGCAATGGAAAGATGAATTAGGCAAAATCAAAATGTGCATGTGCCCTTTATAGATAAAAAATAATGTAATAGACTAAATTACTTGTAAAGCTTATTTCATGGTATTTTGAAAAGCGTTACAAAGTTTCACAGAAATAATTCAAATAACATCGTTCTAAAAATAATTTTTAAAAAGGGTAATGAGCTGTGTCCCTTTCTACATGTCAGGGTCTTTTAAATATAATGTTCCAGTGAAAATTACATATCATATTTCATTTATGTAGCAGTATATGGAATATTTTCAAACCATTATTTGTATGTAGTGTTTTTTATATCTATTTCCTTTTAGCTCTTAAATGTGATTATGCATGATGCCAGTAGAAATCAAGAATTATAGTTACTAAATTTGGAACACTAGCAACATTCCTATTTCTCCTTCGAACATGAACCTGGAGGAAAGAAATACAGTCACAGCTATTTGCAATGTAGTTACATGTATGTACTTTTCATATGCATAGTATGCTCCTAGGTTATACAATAAAGGAAAGGTATTAATTGGAATGAAAAAGTTGATAGAAACTGTGGCAATGAACAAGTGATGATGTCTTTCATCTGTCTTTTCCCAAATATGGTCTACAAGAATTCTGATAAGCACCTAGTAAATTATCCTCTCTGGGCAGTAAGTTGGCACATCTGCATTTTAACTGGACGTGCACCCTGTCCAGTTAATGCCTTGAGCTGCCTTGTCTAGAATTACAGAATATTTTAAATCAAATTTTATCTTTATGTTCAAATTTTTATTCCAGTGTTTATTTTTGAAAGAGAGAAAGAGACAGAGTGTGAGTGGGGGAAGGGCAGAGAGAAAGGGCAACAGAGAATCTGAAGCAGACTTCAGGCTCTGAGCTGTCAGCGCAGAACCTGACCCCAGGTTTGAACCCATCAACTGTGACATCATGACCTGAGCTGAAGTCGGACACTTCACCGACTAAACCACCCAGGCGCCCCTTAAATTGAATTTCAGTTTCTCAAAATACCCTTCCTTAGACTTCCTTGTTGAGCTTCCTTTTATGATTAGCTTATCAAATGTTTATTTAGAAATTAAAATCTTTCTATGAGTAAACTCATTTAAAAAAAAAAGCCTGCTTTTAGCCATGTGGCACTGTCCCTATATACTCGCAAGCAACCTCCCCTAAGTCACTTTGTGCGACGCTGGATTGTCACAGAACTGTTTAAAAACCGTCCCTTTACACACATTAGCCAACTAAAATTCCTTCAGTACGTATGCAGTCAATAAAAATATGTGATACTGTAAGATAAGCCCTGTGATACTGCTTGTACTGCAACAAAATATGAAAGTTCCTGGATGCCCGGCTTTTACAACAGTGTCACAAGTCAAAACGTACACGCTCGGGGGAAATTCACTGCTCTTGATAGCAGTTTTTCCTCTCTGTTCTCGAACAGTGTATAATGCCTAAAATTTCAACAGATTCAACTATTATATAATAATAATTGCTATCAAGTTTCTTACAAATGTTTAATCTGGAAAGTATATTAATTTTCCTTCTCTAGAATAGCACAATCTGGTGATTTATTCATTTATTCACACTCAGTTACAAGTAACTTGATTTACCTGCAGAAAAATCGTCTTCCAGGGTGAAATTAAAGTATAAAAATCAGCTAAGTATGTAATTCCAAAAATTAATTGCACATCTTTCTGTGATATTACCATTGTTTAGTGACTGAACTATCATTATTGAATCTTTCCCATTTGCAGAACATATCTCTCCATCCTTTTGGCTGATCCCTAAGGAGAGCTGAGATACCAGTAGCACGTTGATATATCGGCTTGGAAACTTTTTCAGAGCACTTCCTCACAGGAGCTAAGTGAAAGTCCAGTCCTCTATGAGGAATGACTGGTCCTTGTGATCAGGCACATTGCTTATGGAGAAGGAAAGGATGTAGATATTTGTTTCCTGTACCTACCTTAAAAATTTGTCAATTGTGTATAAAGACACGATAGCCTGATTACCTCCTATCCTACTGAAAATTTTGGAAGCCCAGGTTATAATCATTATAGTTAAAAACTTCAACATTACTGAACAAAAGATTAATAATCTTAAAATTTTGCAAGCAAAATTAGAATCTGAGTTTATATATATATATATATATATATATATATATGGATTTTTATATAGTCCTCTAAAGTTATCAGCAATTGATTTTTTAAGTTTGTTTGTTTATTTATTTATTTACTGAGAAAGAGAGATTGTGAGGAGGGAGGAGCAGAGAGAAGGAGAGAGACTGAATCCCAAGCAAGTTCTACACTCTCAGCATGGTGCCCAGTGCAAGGCTCAAACCCACAACTGTGAGATCATGACCTGACCTAAAATCAGGAGTCAGATGCTCAACCAACTGAGCCACCCAAGAGTCTCAATCTTACTTTCTAATATGTGAGTGGCTACATTTTTTTAGATTTGTACTTTTCATAAAGAAAAGCAAAGATGTAAAACTTAAATAGACAGGGCTCAAATCTACATTCTCAGAACAAGTAATTACTACAGGATCCAAGATTCTTAAAAGGAAGAAGTATTACTTAATAACCACAAGTATATCTTATCTGATAACAGAAATGAAAAATGAATTATATACTCAGCAAGACTCTAGAAGACAGGGATGCATGTGCTACTCGGTGCTAAAAAGAACTGATATTATGCTTACAATAGCCACCCAAAGAAAAAGTGTGAGATCAAAAAATGAAGATCTGTGATTAACAGCTGCTTATAATCTTCCCAAAGAATAATTCCTAAGAAAAGATGGTTCACATAACAATAGAGCTGACCTTTTTGTAATGCCTGTGATGTTCAATATAATATATATAATATGTCAATTATATGTGTGTCAACTATACTAGCAAAAAAGAATTAGAACTATAAAAAAAAACAGTCTTTCATTTATGACAATTGTTGGTGTTTTTAATAGGTATCTTTTTTTTGTTGTTTGTTTGTTTGCTGAATCTAAGCAGGACAGTCCTTTTCCAGCAGATGTGCTAGGTACCCAACTATAACTTTCATTCCCCAAATGTGATTGATCATAAGATAAGGCCTCCTGTAATGGGTAAAGGAGAACTAATTTTTCCACTTCTCTTGTTTGATCATTTAAGCCAATTTTAAGCTCCTAAAAGAAGCTAAGAACCAAGTTTTATGTGGTAGTTTAAGTTATAATTACAGGTACAGGAAGGAGATAACTTAGAATTTGATTGCCACCACAAAGAGCAATGGAGTATCTCTACAGGAGAGTTACAGAAAGAGAGCCACATTTTAACACAAAAGCAGAACGAGTTGATTAACTTGTGGATATTGAACTAGCCCTGGATTCCAGGAATAAATCCCACTTGATCGTGGTGAATTATTCTTTTAATGTATTGTTGGATCTGGTTTGCAAGTATCTTGTTGAGAATTTTTACATCCATATTCATCAGAGAAATTGGTGTGTAGTTCTTTTTAGTGGGGTCTTTGTCTGGTATTGGAATCAAAGTAATGCTGGCCTCCTAGAATGAGTTTGGAAGTTTTCCTTCCATTTCTATTTTTTGGGAACAGCTTCAAATGAATAGGTGTTTGTTAACTCTTCTTTAAATATTTGGTGGAATTCCTCCTGGAGGGCCATATGGCCCTGGGCTCTTGTTTGTTGGGAGATTTTTGATAACTCATTCAATTTCTTTACTGGTTATGGGTCTGTTCAAATTTTCTATTTCTTCCTGTTTCAGTTTTGGTAGTTCATATGTTTCTTGGAATTTGTCCATTTCTTCCAGATTGTCCAATTTGTTGGCATATAATTGTTCATAATACTCTTGTATTATTGTTTGTATTTTTGAGCTGTTTGTGTGCTCTCTCCTCTTTTATTCTTGATGTTATTTATTTGGGTCCTTTCCCTTTTCTTTTCAATCAGTCTGGCTAGGAGTTTATCAATTTTGTTAATTCTTTCAAAGAACTAGCTCCTGATTTCATTAAATTTGTTTTACTGTTTTTGTTTTTATTTCAATATCATTGACTTATGCTCTAATCTTTATTATTTCCCTTCTGCTGTTTGGGTTTTATTTGCTGTTTTTTCCCCCAGCTTTTTAAGTGTAAGGTTAGGTTGTATGTTTAAGACCTTTCTTCCTTCTTTAAGAAGGCCTGAATTGCTACATACTTCCTTCTTATAACTGCCTTTTGCTGTATCCCAAAGATTTCGGTCTGTTGTTATTATTTTCATTAGCTTCCAAGTACTTTTTAATTTCCTCTTTAATTTCTTTGTTAACCAATCCATTCTTTAGTAGGATGTTGTTTCACATTAATAAGAGAAAGGATAAGCACCACATGATCCTCTAAATAGATCCTGAAAAAGCATTTGACAAAATACAGCATTCTTTATTGATAAAAAAAACCCTCAAGAAAGTAGGGATAGAAAGATGATACTTCAACATCATAAAGGCCATATATGAAAGACACACCAATAATATCATCCTCAATGAGAAAAAAATGAGAGATTTCCCCCTAAGGTCAGGAACACAACAAGGGTGTCTACACTCACCATTATTACTCAACATAGTACTGGAAACCCTAGCCTCAGCAATCAGACAACACAAAGGAATAAAAGGAATCTAGATGCGCAAGGAGGAAGTCAGTCTTTTACTCTTCACACATGACATGATACTCGTGTGGAAAACCCAAAAGACTCCACCCAAAAACTGCAAGAACTGATCCATGAATTCGTTCAGGAAAGTCAGAGGATACAAAATCAATGTACAGAAATTGGTTGAATTTCTATACACCAATAATGAAGCAGCAGAAGGAGAAATCAAGGAATTGATCCCATTTGTATTTGCACCAAAAACCATAAAATACCTAGCAATAAACATAACCAAAGAAGTAAAAAATCTATACACTGAAAACTATAGAAAGCTTATGAAAGAAGTTGAAGAAGACACAAAAAGATGGGAAAAAAACCATTCTATCCTCAGGGATTGAAAGAACAAATATTGTTAAAATTCAATACTAAACAAAGCAATCTACATATTCAATGCAATCTCTTTCAAAGTAACACCAGCATTCTTCACAGAGCTAGAACAAATAATCCTAAAATTTGTATGGAACCACAAAAGACACTGAATAGCCAAAGAAATTCTGAAAAAGAAAACCAAAGCTGGAGACATCACAATTCTGGACTTCAAGCTATATTATAAAGCTGTTATTATCAAGACGGTATGGCACTGGTACAAAAAACAGACACATAGATCACTGGAACAGGATAGACAACCGAGAAATGGACCCACAAACATATGGCCAACTAAACTTTGACAAAGCAGGGAAGAATATTCATTGGTGAAAAGACAGTTTCTTCAGCAAATAGTGTTGGAAAACTGGACAGTGACATGGAGAAGAATGAACCTGGACTACTTTTTTATACCATACACAAAAATAAAATGGGTGAAAGATCTAAATGTAACACAGGAAGCCATCAAAATCCTAGAGAAGACAACAGGCAACAACCTCTTTGACCTCAGCTGCAACAACTTCTTACTTGACATGTCTCCAGAGGCAAGGCAAACAAAAGCAAAAATGAACCATTGTGACCTCATCAAGATAAAAAGCTTCTGCACAGTGAAGGAAACTAAATGGAATCAAAACTAAATGGCAACTGACAGAATGAGAGAAGATATTTGCAAATTACATACCAGATAAAGGGTTAATATCTAAAATCAACAAAGAACTTATCAAATTCAACACCCCAAAAACAAATAATCCATGGAAGAAGTGGGAAGAATAATGGATAGACATGTTTCCAAAGAAGACATCCAGATGGCTAACAGACATATGAAAAAATGCTCAACATCGCTCATCATCAGGGAAATGCAAATCAAAACCACAATGAGATACCACCTCACACTTGTGAGAATGGCTAAAATGAACAACTCAGGCAACAACAGATGTTAGTGAGAATGTGGAGAAAAGGGAACTCTCTTGCACTGTTGGTGGGAATGCAAACTGGTGCAACCACTCTGGAAAACAGTATGGAGATTCCTCAAAAAATTCAAAATAGAACTATGCTATGGCCCAGCAATTGTAAATATTTATCCAAAGGACACAGAAGTGCTGATTTGAAGGGACCCATCCACCCCACTGTTTATAGCGGCACTTCCAACTATTGCCAAAGTATGGAAAGAGCCCAAATGTCCTCTAACTGATGACTGGATAAAGAAGATGTGGTACATATATACAGTGGAATATTATTTGGTGATCAAAAAGAATGAAGTCTTGTCATTTGCAGCAATGTGGATGGAACTAGAGTGTATTATGCTAAGTGAAATAAGTCCATCAAAGGAAGACAATAATCAATGATTTCACTTATATGTAGAATTCAAGATACAAAACAGATGAACATAAAGGAAGGGAAGGAAAAATAATGTAAAACCAAGAGGGAGACAAACTATCAGAGATTCTTAAGTACAGAGAACAAACTGAGGGTTCCTGGAGGTGTATTGGCTTGGGAGAAGGGCTAAAGGGGTGAGAAGAATTAAGGAAGACACTTGTTAGGATGAGCCCTTCTTGTTGTATCTAAGTGATGTCACTAAATTCTATTTTTGAAATTATTGTTACACTATATTATCTAACTGGGATTTAAATTAAATATATGTATATACACACACAAAACAAAGAAATGAGCAAAACAAAAGCAGAACAAGTCATTTGAGTGATTGCACTGGACAAAATGAAACTAGGCATTAGAATAACACAATACTAAATATGAAAATTTGCAATTATAGTCACAAAGGATGATTTTATCATTGTGAGTTGGAAACAAAAGTTCTAATGTGATCAGCTAGTCATAAAAAAACTCTTAGGTGATAGTCTGATATACTGAAGTCAATTCTCTTAATAAATACAACACAGAAAATGGTGGAAAAGGATGTGATAACACAGAAACCACATATCAGTAAAGGAAAAAGCAGCTTTTCTGGATATTTGAATATTTCATGTTTTAAAGCTAACTTATTTTTTAAAACTTTTCAGAAAATGAGGCTAAAATTAGTGATTTTCCTTTTGTATACACAATATTTAATAGTCGGGAAATCTCTTTCATATTACATGTAATAGCATATCTTATGTAGTTTTATGTTGAAGGCAGAATATTTTAGTATGCTATGTGTTTTTTTCCTAAATGAGGAATAAAGAACACATTTGAATATTTTTGTTTTTTGTTTCTTAAACACTTATTCATTTTTGAGAGAGAGAGAAAGTGCAAGGGGAAGGGGGAGAGAGAGAGGGAGGCGCAGAATCGGAAGCAGGCTCCAGGCTCTGAGCTGTCAGCACAGAGCCCGATGTGGGGCTCAAACTCACAAGCAGTGAGATCATGACCTGAGCCGACCTGAGCCTAAGTCAGTCGCTTAACCAACTGAGCTCCCCAGGCGCCCCTTTTGTTGTTGTTGTTGTTGTTGTTGTTGACAGCTCTGATGGACTGCTGGTGTTTTTTCAGTTCCCACCTGGGCAATGAAGTTTTCATTGCCATCTACTTGTCTGTTTGTTGTGGTCTGTATTAAGTTAGTTAATTACAGAAAACCCAGGTCATTGTCCAAAAGCCAGTACACTGAACTCAAGTATCTTAGATTCAGTTCTGGTTAGATACAAGATTCCCTTCTGTGATGATTACACTCAGGTATTTATCTTTTTTTTTTTCTTTTTTGGTGCTACTTTTTATTTTTTAAAAAGGCTTAAATTCACTAGAAATTATAAATATAAAACGGAGGCTTCCATGTACCCTTCCCCCAATGATTATATTTTATGTAACTAGAATCTAATATTAAAACAAGGAAGTTAAACACATAATAATCAAAATAAACCAAACCAGGAAACTGACGTTGGTGAATGTGTGTGTGTGTATGTCCTATGCAGTTTATCCTGTGTATGGTCTCATGTAAGCGCTACTGCACGCAAGATGCCTAACTATTCCATCACACAAAGATCTCTCTTGCTACCACTTAAGGTACTTCCCCTCCACTCTTCCTGACCCATTAACCATTCATTTATTCCCCACCTCTATGACTGCGTCACTTTGTGAATGTTATGTGAGTGGAATCATATCGTATAAGACCTCTCTAGGTAGGCTTTTGCAGTGGACATAATATCCTTGGGATCGAGCCAAGTTGCTACATATAATAAGAGTTCACACTTAGGTTTTGCTAAGTATCTCATTGAATGGCTATCCCACCACAGAGAGGATAATCATTTACCTATTGAAGGACATCTTGTTGTTTCCTGTGTTTGGCTATTGAATATGAATAAGCCTGCTATAAAAATTAGTATACAGGATTTTGTTGGAATAAGTTTCATCTCTCCAAGAAAAATGCCCAGGAGTGTGATTGTTGAATTTTATGCGTGTGTTTTCCAGACTGCCAAACTTGTTTTCACCAGAGTTCTGTACCAACATACAGACCCACTAAACAGCGTATAAGAGATCCAGTGTCTCTGTATTGTTCTAGAATTGTTACTTTTTTTTTTTTTTGGCTGTTATGATTGGTGTGTAGGGAAAGGTCATGGTGGTCTTCGTATGTGTTTCCCTGATGGCTACTGATATTCAAATCTTTTCTTGTGTCTTCCTACAGATCCTTTTGGGTGAATCAATACACTGACTCTCCTTTTAGCAATTTATTAATTGAATTTTAATTGTTAACTTTTGAGAATTCTTTAAATTTTTATATATTAGTTCTTGAATCAATGGAATAGATCCCAGTAGTAATGGCATGCAATTCTTTTTATTTATTTCTAAAATCTATTTGCTTCTAATTAATTTTTTATGTCTATATTCTTGAGAGATATCGGTCTAAAGTTTTGTGATTTTTGTAGTGTGTTTGTCTGGCTTTAGTATGATGGTAATAATAAAAGCTTCATAAAATCATGTCAAATAATTATCAGAGATTAAACTTTTTTAATGGAATAGTTTACAAAGTGATCCAAATTTCTAAATATATTCTTTTGTTTTATTTCTGTGACTTTGTGTACACTAAATTTTTTGAGACTTTATTTTTTAATGCTTATTTATTCTTGAAAGAGAGAGAGAGCATAAGTGGGAGAGGGGCAGAGAGAGAGGCAGACCCAGCATCTGAAGCAGGCACCAGGCTTTGAGCTGTCAGTGCAGAGCTCAATGTGGGGCTTGAACTCACGAACCACGAGATCATAACCTGAGCTGAAGTCAGATGCTTAACCAACTAAGCCACTCTGATGTCCCTAAGATTTTATATTTTTAGAGCAATTTGAGGTTCAAAACAAAAAATCAAGGATGCAATACAGATATTTCTTGTATATCTTGAGCCCCTACATACATATAGGCATACCAATTTTATCAGCATTCCCAGGCAGAATGATCCACATTCGACACATGGTGAACTTAAATTGACACATCATAATCAGCTAAAGTCCAGGATTTACATTATAGTTCTCTTTGGAGCTGTACATTCTGTGTGTTTGGACAAATATTTAATGACATGTATCTAACTTTACAGTACCGAAGAGAATTTTCACTGTCCTAAAAAAATTTCCTCTGTGCTTTTCCTATTCATCCCTCCTCCACCAATTCCTGGAAGCCACTAATCTGTTTACCCTTTCCATAGCTTTGCCTATTCCAGAATGTCATGTGTTTGGAATCATACAGAGAACAGTCTTTTTAGATTGCCTCCTTCAGGGGTGCCTGGGTGACTCAGTTAGTTAAGAATCCAACTTCAGTTCAGGTCATGATCTTGTGGTTTGTGAGTTCAAGCTCCACATTGGACTCTGTGCTGACAGCTTAGAGCATGGATCCTGCTTTGGATTCTGTGTCTCCCTCTGTCTCTGCCCCTCCCCTGCTTGTGCTCTGTGTCTGTATCTTTCAAAAACAAATAAACATTAAAAAAATGTTTTAAAAAGATTTCACTTAGTAAAAATGCATTTAAGGTTCCTCTATTCTTGTGTTTTCATGGCTTGATAGCTTATTTCATTTTTAGCATTGAATAGTATCCCATGGTCTGAATATACCATAGGTTATTTGTTCATTTACTGAAGGATGTCTTGGTTCCTTCCAAATTTTGGTAATTATGAATAAAACTACCACAAACATCTGTATGCAGGATTTTGTGTGGACATATGTTTTCGGTTCTTTGGGTGAATACCAATGAGTGAGTGTAGTTGCTGGATCAGATGGTGAGAGTATGTTTCATTTTGTAAGAAACTATCAGGAAGGAAGGGAAGGGAGGAAGGGTGGAATGAAGGGAAGGAAGGAACTGTCTTTCAACATGATTGACCCTGTTGTATTCCTACCAACAATGCATGAGAGTTCCCGTTGCTTTTGCTTATTCTCATCACCATTTGGTAGGTACTATCAGTTTTCTGGATTTTGGCCATTCTAATAAGTACGTAGTGGTATCTTACTATTTAAATGTGCAGTTTCCTGATGCCATGTGATATGGAAAATCTTTTATGTGTTATCTGCAGGTTTTCGTTAGTGAGGTATCTGTTGGGGTTTTTGGCCCCATTTTAATTGGGCTATTTGTTTTCTTATTGGTATGGTCTAAGATTTCTTTGTATATTTTGGATAACAGTCCTTTATCGATGTGACTTTAGAATAGTTTGCCTCAGGCTGTGGCTGGTCTTCTCATTCTCCTGACACTGTCTTAAATAGAGCAGAAGTTTTAAATTTTACTGAAATTCAGCTTATCAAGTCTTTCTTTCATGGGTTATTTGTTTGGTGCTATATATAAAAATCATCAACATTCCTGGATCATATCGGCTTTCTCCTAAGCTATTTTCTAAGAGTTTTATAGTTTTGTGTTTTAAGTGTAAGTATATGATCCATTTTAATTTTTGTAAAAAATTGTAACATCAGTATCCAGATTAATTTAGGTGACTATCTGTTTACATTAAATGGTTTGAATATTCAACTTCAATGTAGCCACCCAAATCAGTCAAAAACAACTTAGCATAACAGTATTACACAATGTTTAAAACTGATACATAATATACATTTAAAGTTATTTTGCATTAATACATTTCATTGATAGCATAAATTTATATATAAATAAAATATCTATCTCCTATGTTACCCAGAATATATAACCATAGGAAAGAAAAATTGCTACACATTTACTAATGCATACTTAGCAACCATTTATTAAGGACTTCAAGTTAAAACATGCCTATTTGTGTTGTCTTAAATTACTGTCAATGAAGAAAACTCTAGGACTCTAAGATGAAGTGGACTCTTTGTGCTTATAGCCAGAAAAAAAAAGCTTGTATTTATCATTCGCACAGAATGATATCTAAAACTAAAGCCTTCTGTTTACTTAAGAACTTTTATTCTAAAATGAGTTTTTCTCTCTTATGACATCAAGTATTTCCTAACATGAATTACTTCTACTATTATTAACTTAGGCTCCAAAGTCTCTATCTTTAAATAAAGCAAATTTCCCTGAAAAATGACCCTTAATCTATATTTTCTCTCTAATACCTTCTCACTCTATTCTTCACAGCAAAAATTCTAGAGACAGTTGTCCATAGTTTTTGTCTGCATTCTTCCACCATTACATTGTCTATGAAGTGTCCTATTTGCATGTAGCTCCCCGTATTTTACCAAATCATACTTATCAGACCATGAAAGGCATCCCTCTTGCCCAGGCAAATACCTATTTCTGTTTTCTTATCTATTTTGTCTTTCATTTGTCAAATGGGTTTGAAATATTTGCCCTTGTGCACCTTTGTGAAACATTTTCTTTTCTTACCTTTCTTGATACTATACTCACCTGGCTTTTCTCTTTATTTCCTTTGCTATTCACTCTTTAATGTTATTTGATAGCTCTTGTCCTAATATGCTAACAGTTGGAAGTCCAAGTATTTGCCTTTAGTCTCTTTTTCTTCTCCATAGGAATAAAAAAATAACTTTTTAATTTTTAAGTTTATTTATTTATTTTGAGACAGAGACAGAGTGACTTGGGGAGGAGCAGAGAGAGAGGGAGAGAGAGAGAGAAAATCCCAAGCAGGCTCAAACTGCCAGTGCAGAGTCTGACGTGGTGATGGAACTTAGGAAACTGTGAGATCATGATCTGAGTGAAAACCAAGAGTTGTACGCTTAAACGACTGAGCCATCGCGGCTCCCCAAGAAAAATAAAAATCTTAAGATTCCTTTGAGGAACAGAAAAACTAGGAGTACCTGGGTGTCTCAGTTGGTTAAGTGTCTAATTTTGGCTCAGATCATGATCAAATGGTTCATGGGTTTGAGCCCTAAATGGGGCTCTGTGGTGACAGCTTGGAGTCTGTAGCCAACTTCAGAATCCGTGTCTCCCTCTCTCTCTGCCCCTCCCCCTGCTCATGCTCTGCTCTTTCTTTCTCTAAAAAATAAATAAATAATAACTAAAATTTTTAAAGCTGACTTTAAAATGTATATGTAAATGCAAAAAACAAAGACATCCGAATAATCTGGAAGGAGTAGCATACATCGCATGTAAATGGCATTGAATCAGTAGGGATCTATTATCCAAAGTGGCTGTTTTAATGAGTTTATGGTTTTGTGTTTGCTTTGTATTATTTTTGTAAACAAGAGGTAAAAATTGATCCTGCAAAGCAAGAAAACATTTGACTATATTATATGGGAAGTATATTGTTTAGACAGGAACATCAATATTCTTGTAAAAACTGATCCCTAATAGGAGAGAACACCATGATATTTCTCAGATTATGTTTGAAATCACTGATCACTTATGATTAATCTATATAAAAAACAGGCACTGAGTAAGTAAAAAATGATAAAAAAGAAAGTAATAATACTGTCCACAATTAGCTACATCAACCCAGAAGAGAATGGCTTTCTGGTTTATAAGAGTATTCTACCAGAGAACAAGATGGGAGAATATAAAACAACTGATGTTTGATTATAAAGTTTTAATTCCTACTTCAACCCTTATACTACCCAAATTGATTCTTTCTTTTTTGTTTGGGGTTTGTTTTTGTTTGTATTTAATTGTTTAATGCAGTAGTTTAAGGTTAAAGATGTGACACACAAATGTGAAATAGAGATTGGTAAAAGGGTACAAAAACTTTCACTTCTAAGATGAATAAGATCTGAAGATCAAATATAAAACAAAGTGCTATAGTTGATAACATTGTATTATATAATTAAAATTTGCTAAGAGTAGAACTTAAATAAATAAATAAATTACACAAATAAATATATGTAGTGATAGGTGTGTTAATTAGATAGGAATCCTTTTCACAATGTATACGTATATCAAATAACTATCATGTACACTTTTTTTTCTGGGCCAACTCAGTGAGTTTATTTTTTATTTATTTATTTATTTTTAAATAGTTTATTGTCAAATTGGTTTCCGTACAACACCCAGTCCTCTTCCCCACAAGTGCCCTCCTCCATCACCACCACCTCTTTTCCCCCCTCCCTCTTTAGCCCTCAATTCGTTTTCAGTATTCGATAGTCTCTCAAGTTTTGCATCCCTTTCTCTCCCCAACTCTCTTTCCCTCTTCCCTTCCCCCTGGTCCTCCATAGGTTTCTCCTGTTCTCCTGTTAGACCTATGAGTGCAAACATATGGTAACTGTCCTTCTCCGCCTGACTTATTTTGCTTAGCATGACACCCTCGAGGTCCATCCACTTTCCTACAAATGGCTAGATTCATTCTTTCTCATCGCCATGTAATACTCCATGGTATATATATACCACATCTTCTTGATCCATTCATCAGGTGATGGACATTTAGGCTCTTTCCATGTTTTGGCTATTGTTGACAGTGCTGCTATGAACATTGGGGTACATGTGCCCCTATGCATCAACACTTCTGTATCCCTTGGGTAAATCCCTAGCAGGGCTATTGCTGGGTCATAAGGGAGTTCTATGGATAGTTTTTTGAGGAACCTCCACACTGTTGGTGGGAATATACACTGGTGCAGCCGCTCTATCGTGTACACTTTAAGTATTTCATACGCTGTTGAGGTGCCTTCATAGCTTAGTCGATAAAAAGTGTCCAACTCTTGATTTAGGCTCAGGTATTAATCTCAAGATCATGAGAGGGTCACAGGATTGAATGCTGCAAAAGCATGGAATCTTCTTAAGAATTACTCTCCTTCTTTCCCTTTGCCCACGTGGGTGTTCTCTCTCTCTTTTACTAATATACGAAATACATATAACATTGTCACTTATACTTCAATAAGGTTGAAAAAAACAAAAGGACAAACACAGTGCATTGACAAATACCTGAATTTAAATTATAGCTAGGGGCCCCTGGGTGGCTCAGTCTGTTGAGTGTCTGACCTCAGCTCAGGCCACAATCTCATGGTTTGTGAGTTCCAGCCAGCTCTGTGATGACAGCTTGGAGCCTGGAACTTGCTTTAGATTCCATATCTCCCTTTCTCTCTGCCCCTCCCTTGCTCTCTTTCTCTCTCTTTCTCTCTTTCTCTCTCAAAAAATGTATAAAACATTAAAATATATTCTAGGGGTGCCTGGGTGGCTCAGTCAGTTAAGCGTTCGGCTTCGGCTCAGGTCATGATCTCACGGTTTGTGGGTTTGTGCCCCGCATCAGGCTCTGTGCTGACAGCTAGCTCAGAGCCTGGAGGCTGTCTTTAGAATCTGAATCTCCCTTTCTCTCTCACCCTCCCCTGCTAGCACTGTCTTTCTCTGTCTCTCAAAAATAGTTACAAAACATTAAATAAATAAATAAATAAAATATATTCTAAAAAATAATGTATAGTTAACACCATACTTAACAGTTAAAAATTTGATACATTTACCCTAAGATTAGGAACAAGACAAGCATTTTCTCTCTTACCACTCCTAATAAACATTGTACTGGAAATCTTAGCTAGTGCCGAAAGACAAGAAAATGAAATAGCAAGTATATAAACTAGTGAGAGGAAAATAAGTATGCTTCTTTATGAAGAAATCCCTAGAATAAAGCTAAGTCCCAGAATATAGCCTTAATATATAGGATCAATTGCTCTTCTATAGTGAAATGAACAACTGGAATTTGAAACTTAAAAAAATATGTATTATTTAAAATAACACCCCAAAATGAAATGCATAGATACACATTCAAGAAAATTGATATTTAGCTATATATGGAAAACTATAAAACTTTGATGAAAGAAATCAAAGAAAATATAAATAAATGAGATAATTCCATGTAAATACATTAAAAAATCCAATACTGTTAATATATCAGATATTCTCAATTTGATCTATTGAGTCCATGTATACCCAACTAAAATAGCAAGCTTTGGGGCAGCAGGGTGGCTCAGTCAGCTGAGTGTCCGACTTCGGCTCAGGTCATGATCTCACAGTTCATGGGTTCAAGCCCGGTGACAGGCTCTGTGCTTATAACTAGTTCAGAGCCTGGAGCCTGTCTTTGGATTCTGTCTCTTTCTCTCTCTGTCCCTCCCCTGCTCTCTTGCTCACTCTCTTTCTCTCTCTCTCTCTCTCTAAAAAATAAAAATAAAAATAAAACATAAATAAAATAGCAAGCTTCTCCTGGGGTTACTGATTAACAATTTTGATATGACTACATATGTCCACTGTAATTGAATAATTAAAAAATGGCAAATGGTAAGGAATGTATTTCTTGTTGTAGAAATCGACAAATCAGATTAGAAATGGAAGGAAGCTAGTATATTCTATAGATTACATGAATTATAATGGATTACAGTTGAAGACATTGATAAGAACTCATGCTTTAATATACAGATACAGAGGACTACATATAGAAATAGTTATATGTACATATAGGCTAGTGTACACACACACACACACACACACACACACACACAAACACACACATATCTTTTGCTCTGTTAGCTGAAAGGGCCTGAAAAGACAGTCCATCCCAGTAGTAATAAGTACAAAAAGCACTCTGATACTGCTTTTGAACACCACTCTCCAGTTAAACCAGAAACCTTTGGAGAAATGGCTGATTCTAGGACTGTTGCAGACAAGTTCATAGATGAAACTGGAACATCTTGTATACCCAGAAAGGTGTTAGTGTTTAAAAAATAAATCATCTTATCCAGATATGTGAAAGAGACATGAGAATCAACAGAAAGCACTCCCAGTTGTCAGAGCTGGAACAGTCTGAGCAACCAAATTAATAAAATGTTTTTATTATAACCCAATGTATTAAAAATAAAAGTATCTATGACTCCATACTGATAAAAAAATTGATTGAATAAACTAATAAATGATGAGAAAGGACAAAACCTCCCATTCAGGATTATTCCAAACCAATTTTTTATTCAACCCTAAAGGAAGGGCTTCACACCTCCTCACTTAGTAAGTGGGGGCTTGTGTACTGTACTTCCTTCCAGTGAGTACACTATGAGAAGGGAAGGAAAGGAGAAAATTTACAGTGGAGAAACCTGTATTTCAGGCAGGTGAGCAAGGTCAGTATCAATACTCATAAGTCATATTGATAGTACATACTCTTTCTATGATGTGATGAAAGTGGTTACCTCTGTAACTTTCTCTCTAAACCCATAACCCCAGTGTAATCATGAGAAAACATCAGAAAAGCTCCAGGAAAGGAGTATCATGCAATATGTCTGACTTTTCATGTACACTCTTGGCTTGCTCCCCAAGTTCTCACCGGACCATTTCTGGACTCTCTGACTCTTTACATAAAATAGCAGCCCTCCTCCAGTCTCTGACATCTACAATCTCCTTTAATCATACTTAGTTCTTCACTATAACACATCCATTGACATATAATACATATACTTGTTGGTATACTCATGGTCAATCTCCACAAAAATATAAGCTCTAACAGGACAAGGACTTTAGTTGCTACATCCTCAAGATTTTAAATAACACTTGACATGTAGTAGGAACTCATTCAATATGTGTTGGGTAAGTGAATTACTTTCTTCTTCATCTACGATATCAATTGAAGATTTCTAAATTATGGGTTGTCAGTGAAGCTTAAATTATACTCTTGTTACATGATGGATGATTGGTGGATATTAGTTTCTTTCACTCTCTGAATTGCTTTATATTCATATTTTATGGATAATGTTTATCAAATATGTATCTATAATGGAATTTACTACTATTGCAAATTTGTTAGCCTAGGAATTCAGGCAATCTTAAATTATAGGGTAATTCTCCTGCTATAAATTCTAAAAAAGTGTCTACAGCAATTACCTATCTCTTTGAGTTGCTTCTTTCTGTCTCGTTGATGCAGACTCCACAGGAAAATTTTACTCTTTTATTGAGTGAATTTTAGAAAAAAAAAGTCCTTTAATTATTAAATATGCATTTACTTTTTTACCCATGTTTTGTTGTTGTTATGGTGGTAATTTATTTTAAATGATTAAAATGTTTTCTATGGCCATTGAAGAATATTTTTAACATATTTATATGTACTGTAATATGGACTTGAATAATAGAATTTTCCAAGTCTCAGCTAAGACCATTTGTATGTAAACTGGGATTGAATGTCTAAATAGAGAAATCTATTGTTTTCAATATCTATATAATGCCTACTCTTCCTTTTGTTATATATGGTAGACCCAGTTCTTCCTTTCCATTTCCACGTCTTATGATTATTTAATTATTTGAAATGAAAAACAAATATGTTCTTCATTTTAAAATCCTCACCATTGAAATTATGTAATGGTAAATAATACTCTTGATGTTAAAAAAGGCATTCTATTAAGTTTTGATAAGAAAACAATATATATTCCTATTATATTTACTTTCATATATTTCTTAATTTCTTTCTTGATGGTAGCCTGCGAACATATAATTTTTAAAAACTAATACTTATATTACTGATATGTATCAATATTATTTAAAATATTATTTTATTATGTATATCTTTTTCTTTTATAGTTTATTCTCAAGATGGTTTCTGTATAACACCCAGTGCTCATCCTCCATCCTCAACACCCCTTTCCCATCTCCCCCTCCCCCATCAGCCCTCAGCTTGTTATTCAAGAGTCTCTCATGGTTTGCCTCCCTTCCTCTCCCCAAGTATTTTTCCCCATTCCCCTTCCCCTGGTCCTCTGTTATGTTTCTCCTATTCCACTTATGAGTGAAAACATATGGTATCTGTACTTCTCTGCCTGATTTCACTTAGCATGACACCCTCGACTTCCATCCATGTTGCTACGAATGGCCAGATTTGATTCTTTCTCATTGCCATGTAGTACTCCATTATATAGATAAACTACACCTTCTTGATCCATTCATCAGTTGATGAACATTTAGGCTCTTTCCATGATTTGGCTATTTTTGAAAGTGCTGCTGTGAACATTGGGGTACATGTGCCCCTATGCATCAGTGATTCTGTATTGCTTGGGTAAATCCCTAGCAGTACTATTGCTGGGTGTTAGGGGGTTCTATCACTAATTTTTTGAGGAACCTCCACACTGTTTTCCGGAGTGGATGCACCAGTTTACATTTCCACCAACAATGTAGGAGGGTGCCTGTTTCTCCACATCCTTGCCAGCATCTATACTCTCTTGATTTGTTCATTTTAGCCACTCTGACTGGTGTGAGGAGGTATCTCAGTGTGGTTTTGATTTGTGTTTCCTTAATGATAAGTGATGCTGAGCATCATTTCATGTGTCTGTTGGCCATCTGGATGTCATCTTTGGAGAAGTGTCTATTCATGTCTTCTGCCCATTTCTTCACTGGATTATTTGTTTTTCGGGTGTGGAGTTTGGTGAGTTTCTTATAGATTTTGGAGCCCTTTAACTGATAGGTCATTAGCAACTCTCTTTTCCCATTCTATTGGTTTCCTATTAGTTTTCTTGATTGTTTCCTTTGCAGTGCAGAAGCTTTTTATCTTGATGAGGTCCCAATAGTTCATTTTTGCTCTTGATTCCCTTGCCTTTGAGGATGTGTCGAGTAAGAAATTGCTGCAGTTGAGGTCAAGGAGGTTGTTTCCTGCTTTGTTATCTAGAGTTTGAATGGTTTCCTGTCTCACATTCAGTTTCTTCATCCATTTTGAGTTTATTTTGTGTATGATGTAAGAAAGTGGTCTAGTTTCATTCTTCTGCATGTTGCTGTCTAGTTCTCTCAGCACCATCTGTTAAAGAGGCAGCCTTTTTTTCCACTGGATACTCTTTCCTGCTTTATCAAAGATTAGTTGGCCATACATTTGTTGGCCCAATTCTGGGTTCTCTCTTCTATTGCATTGGTCTATATGTCTGCTTTTGTGCCAATACCATACTGTCTTGATGATGACAACTTTGTAGTACAGACTAAAGTCTGGGATTGTGATGCCTCCCATTTTGGTTTTCTTCTTCAATATTACTTTGGCTATTCTGTGTCTTTTGTGGTTCCATACAAATTTTAGGATAGTTTGTTCTAGCTCTGAGAAGAACGCTGGTGCAGTTTTGATGGGGATTGCACTGAATGTGTAGAGTGTTTTGGGTAATAATGGCATTTTAACAATGTTTATTCTTCCATCCATGAGCATGGAATGTTTTTCCTTTTCTTTGTGTCTTCTTCAATTTCCTTCATAAGTTTTCATTATACAGATCTTTTACATCTTTGGTTAGGTTTATTCCTAGCTATTTTATGGTTTTTCATGCAATTGTGAATGGGTTCAGTTTCTTGATTTCTCTTTCTGTTGCTTCATTATTAATGTATAAAAATGCAACTGATTATGTTCATTTTGTAGCCTGCAACTTTGCTGAATTCATGGATCAGTTCTAGAAGGCTTCTGGTGGAGTCTTTCAGGTTTTCCATGTAGAACATCATGTCATCTTCAAAAAGTGAAAGTTTGACTTCTTCTTTGCCAATTCTGATGCTTTTTATTTCCTTTTGTTGTCTGATTGCTGATGCTAGGACTTCCAGCACTGTGTTAAACAAGAGTGGTGAGAGAGGACACCCTTGTCGTGTTCCTGATCCCAGGGGGAAAGCTCTCAGTCTTTCCCCATTGAGGATGATATTAACTGTGGGCTTTTCATAAGTGCCTTTTATAATGTTTAAGTAAGTTCCTTCTATCCTTTCTCAAGGGTTTTTATTAAGAAAGGAGGCTGTATTTTGTCAAATACCTTTTCTGCATCTATCGACCGGATCATATGGTTTTTATCTTTTCTTTTGTTAATATGATGTATCACATTGATTGATTTGCAAATATTGAACCAGCCCTATAAGCCAGGAATGAATCCCACTTAGTCATGGTGGATAATTCTTTTTATATTCTGTTGAATTCAATTTGCTAGTATGCTGTTAAGTATTTTTGCACCTCTATTCATCAAGGATATTGGCCTGTAGTTCTCTTTTTTTGCTGGGTCTCTATCCAGTTTGGGAATAAAGTAATGCTGGCTTCATAGAATGAGTCCAGAAGTTTTCCTTCTCTTTCTATATTTTGGAACAGCTTGAGAAGAATGGGTATTAACTTTTCTTTATATCTCTGGTAGAATTTCCCAGGGAAGCCATCTGGCCCAGGGCTCTGATTCATTGGGAGACTTTTAATAACTGATTCAATTTCTTCACTGGTTATTGGTATGTTCAGATTTTCTATCTCTTCCTGTTTGAAATTTGGTAGTGCATGTGTGTTTAGGACTTTATCCATTTCCTCTAGGTTGTCCAGTTTGGTGGCATATAATTTTTCATAGTATTCCCTGTAAATTCTTGTATATCTGAGGGATTGGTTGTAATAGATCCATTGTCATTTATGATTTTATCCATGGGTGCTCTCTCTTTTCTTTTTGAGAAGCCTGGCTAAAGGTTTCTCAATTTGTTTTATTTTTTCAGAAAACCCACTCTTGGTTTTATTGATCTGTTCAACTAGGTTTTTTTGGATTCTATATTGTTTATTTCTGCCCTGATCTTTATTATTTCTCTTCTTCTGCTGGGTTTGGGGTACTCTTACTGCTCTGCTTCTAGTTCCTTTAGGTGTGCTATTAGATTTGGTACTTGCACTTTTCCTAGTTTCTTGAAATAGGCCTGGAATGCAATGTACTTTCCTCTTAGAACTGCCTTTGATGCATCCCAAAGAGTTTGGATTATTGTATTTTCATTTGTTCCATACATTTTTTAAATTTCTTCTATAATTGCCTGATTGGCCCATTTATTCTTTAGTAGGGTGTTTTTTTAACTTCCACGGTTTTGGAGGTTTTCCAGACTTTTTCCTGTGATTGATTTCACGTTTATTAGCATTGTGATCTGAAAGTGTACATGGTATGATCTCAATTCCCTTATATTTATTGAGGGCTGCTTTATGCCACAGTATGTGGTCTATTTTGGAGAATGTATCATGTGTACTCAAGAAGAAAGTGAATTCCATAGCCTCAGGATGTAGAGTTATAAATATATCTGTCAAATCCATCTGTTCCAATGGGTCATTCAGATCCATTGTTTCTTTAGTGATTTTCTGTCTAATTTATCTATCCATTGCTTTAAGTATTAAAATCCCCTGCAATTAGCACATTCTTATCAATAAGATAGTTTCTGTCTGTGATTAATTGTTTTATGTGTTTGGATGATCCTGAGTTTGGCACATAGATATTTATAATTGTTAGCTCTTCCTGATGGAGAGACCCTGTAATTATTATATAATGCCCTTTTTCATCTCTTGTTACTGCCTTTACTTTAAAGCCAGTTTGTCCGATATAAGTATGGCTACTCTGGCTTTCTTTTGACTTATAGTCACATGATAGATATTTCTCCATTCCCTTACTTTGAATATGAAGGTGTATTCAGGTCTAAAATTAGTCTCTTATAGATAGCAAATAGTTGGATTTTTTTTTAATCCATTCTGCTACCCTATGTCATTTGATTGGAGCATTCAGTCCATTTACATTCAGTGTTATTATTGAAAAATATGGGTTAGCAGACATTGTGTTCTCTGTAAAATTCATGTTTTTGGTGGTGTCTCTGGTATTTTGTGTTCCTTGCAACATTTTCCTCATAGAGTTCCCCTTAGGATTTCTTATAGGATTTCTTTTACAACAATCCAAACTTTTTGGGATGAATTCTTTCCATTTTTGTTTGCTTGTGAAAACCTTTATCTTTCCTTCTATTCTGAATGACAGTCTTGCTGGATAGAGGATTCTTGGCTGCATATTTTTTTTTCTGTTGATCACATTGAAGATTTCCTGCTATTCCTTTCTAGCCTGCCAAGTTTTAGTAGCTAGGTCTCCTACTACTCTGATAGGTCTCCCTTTGTATGTTAGGGCCCTTTTATCCCTAGCTGCTTTCAAATTCTTTCTTTATTCTTCTATTTTGCTGGTTTCACTATGGTATGTCCTGCAGAAGATCAGTTCAAGTTACATCTGAGGGGAGTTCTCTGTGCCTCTTGGATTTCAATGTCTGTTACCTTCCCCATTTGGGGAAGTTCTCAACTATAATTTGTTCAAGTACCCCTTCAGCACCTTTCTCTCTTTCTACTTTTTCAGGAATTCCTATGATATTGATATTGTTCCATTTGATTCTATCAGTCAGTTCTCAAAATCTCCCTTTGTGCTCCTGGATCAATTTATCACTCTTTTTCTCAGCTTCCTCTTTTCCTATAATTGTGTCTTCTAATTCACCTATTCTCCTCTGCCTTTTCAATTCATGCAGTGGCCACCTCAGTTTTATTATGCACCTCATTTATAGCATTTTAAATTCATCACAACTATTTTTTTAAGGTCCATAGTCTTTGTAGCAGTAGCTACTCTGATGTCTTCCATGCTTTTTGTAAGCCCAGTGATTAATTTTATGACAATTGTTCTAAATTCTTGCTCAGTTATGTTGCATATATCTGTTTTGACCAATTCCTTCCTGGAATTTCTTTAGAGGAGAGTTCTTCTGTTTCATCATTTTGGCTAGCTTTCTGTCTCTGGTAAGTTTTAAAAGCTTGCTATGCACTCTGCACCTCTGAGTTCTGCTATATTAAAGAAGGCTCTTTGACTGTCCACAGTCTGTCCATTTAGAAAGTGTTCTTTTAATGGTGTCCCTTGGTCTCTCTTGTTGTGCCTTTGCCTTTTTATTTTCCTACCCATAGTGATATTTGGGACTCTCCACCATGTGTACTTTGGCTTGTTTCTTGAGGTAGCCCTGAAAAGGAAAATAGACAGACAAACACGCAGGGAGCAGAAGCATACAAACACACAGATAAATCAAACAAACAAGCAAACCAAAAGGAGTGGGGGAAGCGAGGGACAAAACAAAAGACAAAGGACAGTCTAAAAGCATAAGCCCAGAAATTCCATCTACAAAAAAAGAGCAGGGTGGAGGCAGTGCTGATGGAAGAACATATACAAAGAAAGAAGTAACAGGGGTGAGGAGGAAGCAAAATTGAACATTGACCAGGCAGAGAGACTAAAAGTCTTAATTCAGAGAGAGAAAGAGGAGAATATGGTAGCGAGTGAGGAGAAAAAAACAAAGGTAATGTTACCTAAAGAAACTGTATAGTCTGATTATTAGAGAGAGAGAGAGAGAGAGAGAGGAAGGTAGTGATGGAAGTATAGAATATGCATCAAGAGAATTGTTTAAATGTGACTGTTTAAGCAAATCAATGATGAGAGTGCACAGTCCAGCTGAAGGGAGAGATAAGAATGAGATAAAGGAAAATATCTGAATAGCAAGGATTGATCTAGAGTTAATCATGGTAATACGTCCATATTGGTCTTGCCTGGGATCCTGTTTAAAAAAAAAAAGAAAAAAGCAGCTCTCCTACATGGATGGGCGTGCTTTGGTGCAGGCAGGTTTTGCCTCCACTGTGGGTCTCCCTGAGACCCTGCCTTGGTCCTTGTGGGGAGAAAAATGGCAGCACCTCAGTTTCTTCTTGAACCAAGCATTGCAACTCACTCTTCTAGGTTTGATCTCCCTGTGCCACTGGTGTAGCCAAGGTGGGCCATGTTCTATGCCCTGAACTCCACCTGGTTTCCAGGTCTTAGTCCTCATGCCTTAATGATACCGCCTGAAATGTAATTCCACAGGCTGGGCCGCTTCCTAGCCAGGATGGGGGAGGGAGAGCAGGGGACAGTTTCTTTGGCACCAAGAAAAGTGCCACAGCTAGAGATAGGATCTCTCTCTGAACACCCTGCAGTTAGAGATGAAATGATAGGATCCCTCTCTGTCCTGGGCTGAGGTTTTTCTCTTCTCCAGGGACAGTTCTATGAGAAATTTCAGCCAACTCTCTTTTCCCTTAGTATCTCCACAGAAGAGGCTCCCTCCCCTCTGTGCCTTCAGGTCTCAGCCTATTTTTATCTTCCCCAGTTCTCAATCATGCAACTATGAGGCTGTCTTCTAGTAGACTCCATCTCTTTTCCTCCCAGACTCTTATGGTTCAGTGTCCAATGGCTTTAGCCCTTCTTTGAGAGATGTGGTCGGGTGAAAAGTATGGAGCTCCCTATTTCTCTGCCATCTTGCCCTTCCCTTCATTTTATTGTGTATTTATATATTACTCTAAAAGTCCAAGATGGATATAGTTTGAAGATCACTAATCTAGATCACTACTTTAGAGCTATCTAAAACAGTGCCTGTGAGGATGTGGAGAAAAGGGAACTCTTATGTACTGCTACGGGGAAAGTAAATTGATAAAACCATTGTGGAACACAGTATGAAGATTGTTCACAATTAATATAAAATAAAACTATCATATGATCCACCATTCCTACTTCTGAGTATATATCCAAAAGAAATTAAAACAGGATCTTGGGGCACCTGGGTGGCTTACTTGATTGAATCTGACTTCAGCTCAGGTCATGATCTCATTATCTATGGGTTTGAGCCCCACATCCAGTTCTGTGATGATGGCTCAGAGCCTGGAACCTATTCAAATTCTGTGTCTCCCTCTCTCTTTGTCCCTTCTCCATTTATTCTCTCTCTTTCTCTCTCTCAACAAAAAATATAATAAATATTTTAAAAAAAGAAAACAGGACCCTGAAGTGATATCTGTACTCCTATGTTTATTGTCAAGAGTCAAGCTATAGAAATAACCTAAGTGACCATTAACAGATAAGTGGGTAATGAAGATGTAGTATATGTATACAATATATTACTTTTTTCAATGTATTATTTACTTTTGAGAGATTGCAAGTGGGGAAAGGGCAGAAAGAGCAGGGCAGAGGATCTGAAGAGGGTTCTGTGCTGACAGCAATGAGCCCAATGTGGGGTTTGAACTCAGGAACTGTGAGATCATGACCTGACCTGGAGTCAGACGCTCAACAGACTGAGCCACCCAGGGGCCCTTATAATAGATTATTATTCAGCCATGGAAGAAACTAAATCCTACCATTTATGACAACATGGATAGACCTTGAGGGTATTATGCTAAGTGAAATAAGTCAGACAGAAAAAGATAAGTACTGCCTGATACAACTTATAAGAAATCAGAAAAAGCCAAATTCTTAGAAACAGATAGTGCTCCTAAGTGCTTTGATTTCTATCTTTGTTTCACCCAGTCAGATTTCTAGTTCTATTTGTCTGCTTGGTGTTCAAGGGGAACTGATATCCATATTTATTATGGGAATTTTTGGTAATTATTTCTACTCTTAGGAATAAAGACTATGTTTGTCATTTTATCCCTAGATAGAGAAATTAATTGTGTATAATACTGAAGGAAATTTCAAGATTCAGATTCAAAGGCTTGAGAGGATGTTAATAATAAAATTGTGATATCATGTTTTGATAACATTTTTAATGTCTAGGTATAGGGATTTGAATGTATAAAAATTATAGGTCCTTTACTTGTATTAAAGAAGGGAGGAATACAGGCATGCAAGGAAGGAAAGAAAGAAGGAAGGAAGAAAAAGAGAGAGAAGAAGAGACGCAGGCTAGTTTGAGAATTTTATAAAAATAAGTCAATTTAATTAATCTGATGGCAGTTTTATTTGAATTGGCTGATTCTTATTGGTAGACCCTAGACAAATTTGTAACATAGGTCCATTGTGCTTTCATTCAATTATTGCAATTTTAATGTCTGAATTCCATTACTAGAGAAATATTCTATTAAATAAAGTATAGCCCTATTGTATTTGTCATTCTGTTAACATTTCTTGAGCCCTGACAATGTACCAGACACATTTTTTTTTAATAGTGGTAAACAAAACAGACTACATTTTGAACTACTAATTTTAAAATTAAATTTTTAAGATGCAGGGACATCTGAGTGACTCAGTCGATTAAGTGGCTGACTCTTAATTTTGCCTCAGATTTTGTGGGATCGAGCCCCACATTGAGCTCCACATTGACAGTGCAGAGCCTGCTTGGACTTCTGTGTGTGTGTGTGTGGGTGTGTGGGGGTGTGTGCGCGTGTGTGTGCGTGCGCGCGCACGTGTGTCTCCCTTTTTGTGCACTCTCTCTCTCCCCGCCCCCCGCCAAAATAAATAAACTTTAAAAATATATATTTTAAGACTCAAAGAGAGGCATCTCTAATGGTGAATCTGTAGATCCTGAGACAAGAAAGAAGGAACAATTTGGGAATTTTTTTCCCCTTTCTCTTTTAATAATGTTGTTGCGGTTGTTGGAAGCCCCCACTCTCTATTAGAAATAATTGATTGACAATATGAACAAGCACCAGGCTAGCTAATAACAGATAATATCATGGCTAAGTTCTTATTTTCAAAAGTTTTACGCTTATTACCATAGTACCTATCTCTGTAAAGAAGAAAAATTTTATAGGTGTCAACTCTACTAAAGAAAAATAAAATTAGTGTATAATTTATGAAAATGGTAATAAGAAACAATGCAATATAAACTAGTGCTGATGGCGACAGTGTGTAAGTGACCGTAGCTCACAAAAATTTTAATTCTTATTTAATTGAAAACCTGAGAAAAATGAAACAACTCCATGCTGTACGCTGTTGCTGTTTGTTAAGCTGTCTGTATCTCACACACACATCCCTTTGATTCCTTTTTGACTATTATGCCTTCTGCAATTTGTTCTAGGCAGTTAGAAATCTAAAAAAGCAGGTTAAATATTTAAAAATTATAAAAATAACTGAGTTAAAATACACTTAAGATACTGTTTCTAAAATCAATATTGTTGAATCCTCAATATATTATTAGGTTACTATTTAGTGACTTTACAAACAGTATTGGATTCTTCCCTAGAATTTCAAGTCCTAAGAGTTGTGAAAACAAATTCTTGTCTCTCGATCTAGATTCATTCAGATTAATTATTTTAAAATGTCTAGCTTTTGGATTAGCAAATTATCACAATTTTCACTCATATTTTTTTTAGGTTAGCTGTGCCTAGAGGGAATGACATTGAAATTACATCAAAATTTAAGTCGCTAAACTTTAAAAGAGTCAATAATAGATATATAGCTTTGCTAACTTCCCTGATAGAGCCTACTATTTTTACGCCAGGTTTTATCAGCTATGGGAATCAAAAGTTAAGGTGCTATGACCACTGAATGTGACAACGTGCTGTGGTTCACCACGTTGTAACAGCATTTTATCTTCTCAAAGTCTAGGCCATGGTATTCTGACATAAGCCTGGAACAAACTTAGAAAGTTGTTAAATGAAATTTCCAAGAGAAGAAATTACTCATGCTGAAAGTACAGGTATATTAGTCTGTAGCATTTTTTAATTGAAATATAATTAACATGAAATATTATATTCATTCATATATTATATTCATTATATTATACTGCATATTGATTCAACAATTCTATACATTACTCAGTGCTCAAAATAAATGTAGTCGCCGTCTGTCAGCAAACATCTTACAGTATTATTGGTCAAATTCCCTATGGTGTACGTTTCATCCCCAAGACTGACTTAATGTATAACTCTCAGTTTGTAACTCTTAATCTTCTATTTCACTCATTACCACAGCCCTCCTTAGCATTTTTGAACCAGTTACACAAAAGATTTAGAGGTACCCAGTCATTTGCTGTAGTCAGTTTTTATTGCCTGTTTTTAGAAACATGCCAACTCGATCATGATTGTAGCTTTATAGATACTTATCCATGTCATCATTTTCCATTTATTCCTAGTCCTTATTTAAATGAACTTTGCTGTGTGTCATCCATACACTAATCTGAACAGGGATTTACTTTCCATATTGCAACTCAGTATACAGAATGGGTGAATTTATGAATTCATAAATTTTATGAATTAAAGAAAGAATTAAAAAACTATCTGTAAATACATAAAAATGCGAAGTTTTCTTGCAACTCTTGCTGAATTTCTGGGAGCAGCAGTGAACACGTTAGGGGACCCCAGTTGGGTTTCTTTCATCTCAATGTTTGTTTTTGTAGCAGAAGATTTGTGACATAGGTTCATGATTTCAACATTTCCTTGGCATCCTTGTCCTCAAGAAGCTCTAGTTCATACCAAAAGAGGCATGTAAATCTATATTTATAATACATCTGGAAAATGACTTTGGAGAGGATTATCCCAGTGGCTCCAAGAAGGAAGACTTATTTGGTGTGCCTCGGAGTTGGAATTGGTGCTGAGGGAGGCTTCACAAAGTTAAGAAATAGAATATGAACTAGATGTAAAAAAAAGTCTATTGTTTCAGAGTAAAAATAATAATTTAGGAGGATGGAGTATTAGGCCCAGAAATCTCCTTAACATTGTTTATTGCCTTACATATTTCTAGTGCATTTCTGAACTGGTGGGGGAAAGTGAAAAAAAATCACAATCAGATAATCAGAGTACATTTCCTGTTATTGTGTTTTCTAAAGAAATTGAAATAATAACAAGACTTACAGAATCCCTTTAAATGGCTCCCTTCCCACATTTCAATATACCATGACCGCATACAACAGAATTACTATGGTTTCCAGGAGTTTAGAACATACCACCCCATATATTGCCATTTTGGCATATTGACTACTTTGAGTTAAAGGCATTTAAAAAATAGCAGATGCAATAAAAACAGCCTGACCTTCTTTCTTTTTCTAGAAACAGGAAATGAAATTCCCATGTAAGAGCTGTTTTCCCTATACCAGAAAGAAGGAAGGTAACATTCTTATCATCAAGGGTAAGGGTGGGAATTGAGACCAAGAGAACTATGCATAAGCAGACCTTGTCAAAAAATTTCTTATATTTCTTCAGCTCCCACACAGTTTAGTTACTTTTCCATATTTGCCTCTCTTTGTTCAACCTAGTATAAAGCATTCAGGTTTTGCCACTTCTTGGGGTCTTCATTTCCTAATGAAGTCTCCAATACCATGTACAATTTGTATTAAATAAATTTTTACGTTTTTCTGCTGTTGAACTATCTTATGTCAAATATGTGAAATATATTAAATAATTCATCTAGGGGTGTTGAAGTAAAATTTTGCCTCCACTACAATATAAGAGTATGCATATGAGTTTTTGAATCAGTTTATCTGTGGTTCCTACATTGAATATTTTTGTAAACTCAGGTGAATTACTTAACAAAATGTAATCCCCAGTTCTTCATCAGTGAAGCATAGCTAATCACATTGGGCTGCAGTGAATATTAGAAGGGCTAATGAATGCATCTGTTAACATAATGAGGAGCCCAGCTCCTGCATAAGAATTTCTGTGTGCTTTTTCAGGTCTGGACATAGAAAATTATCAAGGTTTTACCCAGAAGGCCTGGCTGAGGAAGGCTGTTCCCCTCCCACCAGTCGTGGCGCACAGCCAATGCACTGCAGTCCCTAAGATAAGTTCCAGTCAAAGACTCAGGCCCCCATGGGCTGGATGTTTTCATTCCTAGCTCTTAGTCCCAGGGCCTGCATTCCTGGGTCTCCTTCCCTGAGGCTGTGGACCTGGGTTGTCTTCATGTGCCTCTGCAGAATCCAGTTTATTGGGGGAGGAGCGGAAAACCTTGAAGAAACTTTTCCCCACTCTAAGTATCCACTATTTTTCCACACTGTGCCCTCAGTTCTCACACTGGCTCCAACCCATAAAACTGCTGCAGCCTTTTGTTCTGGGACTTCTCAGCAGTGACATGACCTCCAGGTCTGTGCTGATCTACCTGACCTCCCCCTGTGTTCCATTCTATGCAGAAAATGAAAAATGGGGAGTCACCATTTGCTTTGGTTTTAGCCTCTTGCTCATACCATCCCAGTAAGTTATTAAAGGCTCAAATCTTTCATTTTTGGTATTTTGCTTTAATAGGCAACTCAGAAATCTGGTAGCTCAGCTCTTGCTCACGCGCGCTCTCTCTCTCTCTCTCTCTCTCTCTCTCTCTCTCTGTCCCAGATCATCTGAGCACCTCACCATAGTGTATACCCCTCAATGATTAAACTTAAACCTAGAAAAAAAACACAGATGAGACCCATGTGAACAAATTAGAGATATAAGAAATACACAGAAAAGAAATGCACGTATCTATTACCTTGTCAGTATATTGACTGTGGATATATGTTGAAAACTAATCACCTACCCCAGAGTAGAAACTCAATAGGAGATACAGTAAAGAACAGAATTTGAAATCCCTTCTGTGAGTTTGACACTCCTACTCAGTTACTGTTGGAGCCCTTTATAATCTTTATTGTCAGTTCTTATATTTGCAATGATCTAATTGCCAGAATCTCTTCCAGATAATCTGCCATTTAATCAAAAACCGGTGTATATTCCTTTAAATCAATATCTAATGTTAAAATAGATATTGCATGTTACATTACTATTAAAAATAGATTTCAGTAATCTCACAGGTTAATTAGAATTTTGTGTGTTTTCCTGGGAACATAAACATCTATCCAGAATTAGATATCTCTGATTAAAATGTCTTATTTTTTATCCAAGTAACATTTTCCACTAAAGTTATTAAGAAATGGTCCTATGCTCTTTATGCATACAAATGTAAAAAACAATTAAACAGTATATATGTGTTTATAAATATATAATGCATATTTCATATAAACACAGACACACATGTACATCTATACCTACAAATGTGTAGGTAGTAAGATACATGGTACATTAATTTGTGTGTGTGTATATGTGTGTGTGTGCATGCACATGTGGTAGAGATGCCCATACCGATATTTTTATTGTAAGACATATTTAGGTAACATGAAATAGTTCATATTATAATATATTCCTTTTCTGGATGTGTATTTAGCAACACATTCCTCCATGTTGATGGAGTCACCCAACTATAATGTAATTTGTAACAAATGTGATTAAATTACAACATACCATGTTAAAGACACAATGCAGTTCAGTGCAAATTCAAGTTTAGAAGAGAAAGCAATTCGTGCTCACTTTGGCAGCACATTACTAGAAGAGAAAGCAATTCTTGGAATATTTCAGATCAAACCTTTAGGGAAACAAAGGCAATCAGGGGAAAGCAAACTATTCTACCACATTAGAAGTGTAAGGTATACATATATAGAGATAAGACAGGTACATATTTACTTAAACTAGTGAGTAGTTAACATTATTCATGTACTGTGAATATCATACTGTATTTGTTTTAAACCCAAAACCACAATATATATTGCTGTATCATCTAAACTTACTAAATATACAATATTCAGATAGAATGGCCAAGTTTTGCCATTTGTGAATGCCATTACCATAAGAAACATGTTCAATTATGTAAATCAACTGAAGAAAGTGACCTACTCTCTAGAATTTAGTAAAGCTGCTTATTTACAACCACAAGCACTCCTATCAATGAAAACCTTTCATGCACAGAAAAATGAAATTTTCAGGTTACTCTGTACTCAAAGAAATGTGCTCATATGATATTGTTCATAATAATCTAAAGTGCTATTACAGACAGAAAAAAGTTTCTCAATTCAAGATAAGTAATCAACTTGAAAAGAGAAAAAAAAAGTAGTGAACTCAACGTTGAAAGTTCAAATATTAAGAACAAATCTTCAACAATTGGCAAAAATTCAATACAGGTAGCTTTTACTTTCACCTATTGATAGCAGCTATTGATACTATTTCAATGCCCCAAATAAAAATGAATACACAAAATCAGTACAGAATTATACTCAAGAATGGATTTAATAGTTCTTAGTATCTTCGAGGGAAACTAAGTCTTAAATAAGAGGAGGGGCTCACTTTATAGCAATCAGTGGACAATGTCTTAAGGCAGGAGCATAGAAAAGAACTGAAGCTGTTATAAAATTGTTCCCTAGGGCAACTTACATCATGAAACCATAGCTATTCATTCTTTATAGAAACTTCCAAAACTTGAGTAGTCTTTTATCCATTAAAATGATGCTGCATTGCAAAAGAAAGTATACACACCATAGTAAAGACTATATTTTCAGTATACATATTTTTATCTAATTCAAATTGGTATTGCATATGGACTAGACAGATTTCATATTTTAAAAATCGTAAGTGTTCTTCTAACATGAATGTAACAAGGGTAAAAATTTCTAGATGTTTTAAATGCACACATACATACACATGCTAATATTTATAAAGTGTCAATATTTATATACTATATGACAATTATATATATTCAGATATATTACTATACATATTATATATGTAATAGTTCAATAATTTAATAAAAGCTTGCTCCTCCTTTCAGAGACATAAAATAATATGACATTTTTACTCATTTCTGATTATATTTTAACTTTAATACCTTAAGAAAATCTATATTTGATGGCATAAGAAATGAAAGCATAGTAAATCACCAGGCAGTAGAACTTGCTGAGTGCCTTTTATTTACTTAATGTTTTAAAATGTCTGTGATACGAACTGCAAAATTTAACAAAAATAAAACTTGCATTATTCTCCTGGAAGTTTCAAACTATTGGGAAAGAAAAAAGAACTTAAAAACTTTTAATACTTAGCAAATATAAGCATTATATAATTATTAAAACACAGAGAAAAAAAAAGGAAGCTCAGACAGAAGTCACTTTGTAGTTAATAGTTGAGGAAGTGCCAGTACAATAGGTCCTTAACTAATAAATACAAGAATGAAAAATTATAAGAGAGATGGAAGAGGAGGGAGGTGGGGGGGTGAGAGGATGAAGAAGACAAACCACTTTGGCTATATTTTAAAGGATGAATAAATTTATAATGGAAAAGAACTATACAAATGGTATTTTGCAAGGTTTAACTAAAACATTCAAGGGAACAGAAATCAGTACAACATTCTTCTAAAATATGTAGAGATTGACTCTGAAGACTAGTGAAGAATAGTAAAAATCAAGGTTGCATGTACAAAATGGTGGCCCAAATCATTATCAATAATTGTGTTACAGGAATAGTCCAGATAGAAAAGTACTCTCTTTATTGGTGTGAATTACAAAGATATCAAAGGAAAAGTGAAAAAAAACTAAGAGAATGTAAGTCTGTTTCAGTAAGAAGATAATTTCCATATAGATTTAGTGACATTTTTAGCCAGGACTGAAAAGTAATATAGTATATCTTGGTCAGACCCCAATAGTTCATTTTTACTTGTATATCCCTTGCCTTCAGAAACATATCAAGAAGTTGCTGGGGCTGAGCTTAAAGAGGTTGTTGCCTGTTTTCTCCTCTAGGACTTTGATGGTTTCCTGTCTCACATTTAGGTATTTCATCCATTTTGGATTTATTTTTGTGTTGGGTGTAAGACAGTGGTCCAGATTCATTCTTCTGCATGTTGCTATCCAGTTCTCCACTGGGTACTCTTTCCTGCTTTGTCAAAGATTAGTTGGCCATACATTTGTGGGTCCATTTCTAGGTTCTCTATTCTACTGCGTCTGGTTTTGTGCCAGTACCGTACTGCCTTGATGTTTACAGTAGGTAGAACAGGCTACCGTCTCGGGTTGTGATTTGTCCCACTTGGGTTTTCTTTTTCAACATAACTTAGGCTATTTGGGGTCTTTTGTGGTTCCATACAAATTTTAGGATTCTTTTTTCTAGCTATATGAAGTAAGCTGGTGCTATTTTGATTGGGATTGCTTTGAATGTGTAGATTGCTTTGGTTGGTATCGTCGTTTTAACAATACCTCTTCTAATCCATGAGCATGGATTATTTTTCCATTTCTTTGTGTCTTCAATTTTCTTTCATATGTTTTCTGTAGTTTTCAGCATACAGATATTTACCTCTTTGGTTAACCTCATCAAGATAAAAACATTCTACACAGAAAAGGAAACAATTAACAAAACTAAAAGGCAACCAGTGGAATGGGAAAAAGTTATTTGCAAATGACATGTTGGATAAAGGGTTAGTATCCAAAATCTATAAAGAACTTATCAAACTCAACACCTGAAAAACAAATAATCCAGTGAAGAAATGGGTAAAAGAATGAATAGACACTTTTCCAGAGAAGACATCTAGATGGCTAACAGACACATGAAAAGATATTCAACACCACTCATCATCAGGGAAATACAAATCAAAACCACATTGAGATACCGCCTCACACTGGTCAGAGTGGTTAAAATTAACAACTTAGGCAACAACAGATGTTGCAAGGATGTGGAGAAAAGGAAACTCTCTGGCATTATTGGTGAAGACTCAACTGGTACAGCCACTCTGCAAAGAGCATGCCATTTCCTCAAAAGATTAAAAATACAATTATCCTATGACCCAGCAATAGCACTACTAAGGAATCTATCCAAAGGATACAGGAGTGCTGATTTGTAGGGGCACATGAACTCCAATATTTATAGCAGCACTATCAACAATAGCCAAATTATGCAAAGAGCCCACATGTCCATCAACTGATGAATGTATAAATAAAGATGTAGGGTATATATACAATGGAATACTACTCAGAGATTTTTTAAAAAATGAAATCTTGCTATTTGCAACAACCTGGATGGAACTGAAGTTTATTATGCTAAATGAAATGTCAGTCAGAGAAAGACAGATGTATGTTTTCACTCATATGTGGAATTTGAGAAACTTAACAGAAGACCATTGGGGAAAGGAAGGACAAAAACTAGTTACAAACAGAAAGGGAGGCAAACCATAAGAAACTCTTAAATATGTAGAGAACAAAGTGAGGGCTGATGGGGGTGGGGAAAATGGGTGATAGGCATTGAGGAGGGCATGTGCTGGGATGAACACTGGGTGTTGTATGTAAGTGATGAATCATGGGAATCTATTTCCAAAACCAAGAGTACACTGTACACATTGTATGTTAGCTAACTTGACAATAAATTATATTAAAAAATATAATGTAGTATTATAGGGAGAAAATTGTACTGAAGTTAGAAAATTTAGATGTGCTCTTCCCTTGATTTTTCATTTAATAACTCTTTACATCTAAAATATGCTATTCAAGGGGAACCTGGATGGTGCAGTTGGTTAAGCATCTGAATCTTGTTTCTTGGCTCAGGACATGATCTCATGGTTGGTGAGATCAAGCCCCTTCAGCTCCATGCTGATACCTGCTAGGGATTCTCTCTCTCCCTCTCCCTCTCCCTCCCTCCCTCTCCCTCTTCCTCTCCCTCCCTCCCTCCCTCCCCACCCCCTCTATTTCTCTCTCTCTCTAACACACACAAAAAAACTGTAAAAAATAAAATCTACTCAAAAGTTGTTTACCTTATCTATTAATTAAACATTTGTTTCAGAGTTTCCATCTACAAAAGAAAATGTATAATGCCACCTACTTTCTGAGTTCGTTTTTGAATTAAATTAGATAATGTAAAGTATTTGGAATTTAGAACATGACACATACCTGGCATGTAGAAAGTACTTAATAACTGTTAAGCTAAAATTATGGTTTTCCCATCAACTCCCCCACCAGTTTCCTTTATTTTGATTAGATCTGTAACATTGGCTGCTCCTCCCTTCCCTGTCTTGGCAGTCATCCTTCATCAACATTTCTATGAATAACTTTCAAAGAAAAACAAACTTGCACTTGTTGACAAAGTTGTGTGGAGATCAGTAGCTTTGAAAATTGGTAAAAACTTTAGAAAAAAAAATTCAGTAGCTTATAGCACATGCCAAAAGAGAGTTCATATTGATCTGATGTCACTACTTCAGAATTCTAAAAGAAGTGTGTGGGCGTTCTATGCACAACAGCATATAAGTATTACTTATGTAGTACTATTGAAAGCAATTGAAATGTGCTTGGAGAAGAATGGTTAATTAAATTGTAAATTATGGTACATCTTCCTAATGAAAAGCTATATGCCTATTAGAAATGGTAATTAGAAAAATTATGAAACACTATTGAGAAAAATGAGTATGATATATTAAGGGAAAAAGGCATTATAATATAATAGGAATGTCCATTATGATGGTAATTTTGCAAAGAATGTATATGCATAATAAAAATACCGAAATGGGATTCATACAAAATAAAATATTAGCTAAGTTAGTCTTGTGGAACTAATGATTTTCCCATTTTCTTACATTCTGTGATGTCCAAATATTTTTCAAATAAAAATTATTTCTCCATTTTCCCCTTGGTTGCTTAAAGACTCAATACTAATGCCATGTTACCCTAAAAGAAATATATCAAATTCCTAATTATGTCAAGCCAAGTACTTCACCAGTTTGTCATAATCCACTTTCTAGGCACATAGACCTTCAGTCTAGTTTGTAGTGCATGATTCTTCTGTTAAGTGAAATTCCTATTCTTTGTCTAAATGTCAAGCATAGAAGGTTCTGTTGCAGTCAGTGAATCATGGATTAACATACTTGTGATAATAATAGGAATCCCACTTTGGGATTCCAAACATGACATTATGTAATATCTCTGCTTTATTTTCTTCAGGTGGAAAATAGGGAGAAGGATGATAAAAGTAGGTACAACATAGACTAGTTAGTATTAAAAATGTTAATACAAACTAAGCACTTAAAATTTCGACTGGCATTAAATCAGTACCACATGAGTTTAGGTTTCAACAACAACAAAAACTATCTAAGTTCATTGAGCACATAGCCTACTAAAAGCTTTGTTTTGTTTTTCATTCTTAAACAATTATATGTATTAGAATTCCATGTATGGTACCATGGAATTCCTTGTAGCTAATTCTATATATCGTTGTATTTAACCCTTTGAAGAATTCTATTGCTCTTGCTGTACTGATTTATATAGGAGGTCAAGGTCACAGTCAAACTGAATAATTTGTTTGTAAAAGAACTTAAGGTATTTGCAAAGTAAGTGATGTTTTACTTATAACTGGACATACTTTGTCTATTTTTGACCTATTAAATTTGGGACCAAAGGAAGAGCATTGCCAAATTTTCTTACTTTCAATCTGTTTTTTTCCCCATTATATCATTACTGTATTATTTAGCCATATATTCACCCTATAATATACTTGGAAATGGTGTCCACAGTACACAGACTTATAAACTGTTAATTTTTATTAAAATATTCTCTAGTAAAATTATAGTTACTTGCTGTTTTCGGAGTATTTTTCAGGTTAGTGGAAGCTTTAAATGTGCTAGAATGTATGAATTTCTTTTTCTCAAATCTGTGAGTTGTTTTTGCAGATATAGAAAAAAAGAGGCATGGTGCTTTGTGCTATAACAACCATTTTCAAATGCGAAGTTCATTGGTATTAAGTACATTCATATTGTTCTGGAACCATCCTGCCATTCATCTCTAGAACTTTTTTTCAAATTATGAAACAAACTCATAACCATTAAACAATAACATTCTTATTTCCTACTCCCTCCAGTACCTGGAAGCCACTGTTCTACTTTCTATCTCTATGAATTTAACTACTCTAGCTATCTTACATAAATGAAATGATATATTTTTGGTTTTGGGGGGGACTGGCTTATTTCACTTATCATAATGCCCACTGTTCATCCATGTTATAGAATGTTCTGGAATTCCCTTCCTTTTTAGGGCTAAATAATACACCACTGTGTGTATATACTACATTTTATTTATCCATTCATCCACAATGGACATTGGGATTGCTCCCATATTTTGACTAT
>NC_043703.1:46606624-46667495 GCF_006229205.1 Suricata suricatta | reverse complement strand
TCTTTGAGACCTTGCTTTCAAATCTTTTAGATATATACCCAGAAGTGCAATTGTTGCATTATGTAGTAATTCTATTTTTAATTTACTTAGGAAATGCCACAGTGTTTTCCACAGTGCTGCACCATTTTACATTTCCACCAATAGTGCACAGGATTCCAATTTCTCCATACCCTTGACAATACTTGCTATTTTCTGTGTTTTCAATAGTAGCCTAACTAACAGGTGTGAGACAGTATCTCATTCTGGCTTTCATTTGTATTTTCCCAATGACTAGTATTCAGGATCTTGTCATGTCCATGTCGGCCATTTGTACATCTTCCTTAGAGGACTATCTATTCAAGCATTTTACCCATTTTTGAATCATGCTGTTTGTCTTCTGATGGTTGCATTTTAAGAGTTCCCTACATTTTGTGGATATTTATCCCTTATCAGATATATGATTTGCATATATATGATTTTTTTCCATTCTGTGGGTTATTGTTTGATACACAAAAGTTTTTAATTTTCATGAAGTCTATTTTTTTTCTTTTATCATCTGTGCCATTAGTATTTTACCCAAGAAATTCTATATACTTTGATTTTTAACTTGTATCTTTAGGTATAAAATGACTCTTTTGTAGACAGCTTATAACTGGATTCTGTTTTTAACCCATTGGATCCAGTTATATGTCTCATCCACTAAATATAAACATGTTAATTATTTATTATCTCATTTTATTGAGATATAGTTGATTAACAACTGTATACTTAAAATGTGCAATTTAATAGTTTGATATATATATTATGAAATATTCACAACACTCAAGCTATTTAACAATTTTTTGCCTCACATAACTATTTTTTCTTTTTTTATAGTGAGAACACTTAAAATCTATCATTTTTGCAAATCTCAAGTATAAAATACACTATTGTTAATTATAGTTATACTATTGTACATTAGCTCTCCAGAACTTACTCATCTAGGATAACTCTAACTTTATTGTCCTTGACCAATATCTCCCCAGCCCCTGATAACTACAATTCTTCTCTCTGTTTCTATTCATTTGACTATTTTAGATTCCATGTGTAAATGAGGTCAAACAGTATCTGTCTTTGTGTCTGGCTTATTTTACTTAGCTTAATGTTTCCCAAGTTCTGTTGCTTAAAATGTGAATTGGTAAAAATATTATGGAAAACAGCATGGAGTTTCCTCAAAAATTACAAACAGATCTACCTTATGATGCAGCATTCCTGTTTCTGGGTATATACTCAATGGTAATAAAATCAGTGTCTTGAAGCAATATCTTCACTCCCATATTCATTTCAGCATTATTCACAATAGCCACGATATGGAAACAACCTGAATGCTCGCTGATAGAGAAGTGGTTAAAGAAAATGTGCATGTGTGTGTGTGTGTGTGTGTGTCTGCATGCATGTGTATGTATAATGGGATATATTACCTTAAAGAGGGAGAAAATCCTGCCATTTTTGACAATATGGATAACCATGGAGGACATTATGCTAAATGAAACACAAATTATTTATTACTTTAGTTAATATGTGTTATTTTATATATGTAGCAGTGAACAGGTTTCAGGCACAGTATTTTTTTTTTTAGGACTCACATAATTTGTCTGCAATTCACTTCTTCAGTTTCCCCAGAACATTCAAGGACATCCCTATGCTGTATCAGCACCATGACTGGAAGTTTTCAGCAATCCTCTGTCACTGCTGGAATTCTCTACATTAATATGTTAACTAGAGGAAATGTTTACAAAATTTCTTGATCTAAAAGTGCACATTGCTGATGGCTGACATAGAAGTTCAAAGAAAGACATTCTAGACGAAGACACATTGACCTAGCGAGATCCTCACAATATAATGAGGAATTATCCAGAGTCAAAATGGTTAATTCAGGTAACAAAACCGAGGCAAGTAAAGTAACAAATAAAGAAAAACATCAGGTTTTCTAATGCTAGGCATATAACATTCCAAACAGACCTGACAGAGTCTTGAGCCTGACCAGCCCTATCTGTTCCTGTTGATAAGCTACATGGAAAGCAAAACATTGATGATTTGGTTTAGTAATGATGAAATTAGAAATATATATATATATATACATATAGTTTCATTTTATATATGTGTATTTATATATACATGGCATATTTATATTTGTATTTATATTTAGTAATGCAGCTCAAAGGTATAATGTCAGGCCCTGAAAGCCTAATGAACACATCTCTGCCATAGGATTGTATTTGGCAGGCAAATCAGATGATGGCATCAGTCTGGCAGGCTTTTCTCTCCCCCTCCACAGGGCTTGGATGGATAAAGCCATTCTGAGTAATTTAATATTTCTGTATAGACTCTGTCCTTGAACATTACATTAACTTAAAATTTTATTTGCACTGTGTTCTTGATTTAGTTGACAGATTTGTGTTCTTAAAGGACAGTCCTTAGTACACCTTATACTTCAAAAAAAATGAACTTAAACTCTCCAACCTATTTGAATATTTTTATATTCTGATGTGATGTGGTGATTTGTGTCATTTAGCCTGTCTGCACTTTTATGATATATTTTTAAAACAATCTGCACCCTGGGATGCTGTCATAAGTTACACATGTCATTTCCTTCACTTACATGAGGAGACAGCATCCCTATTGATCATCACTCAGTTTAAAGAAGTGTTTGAAATGTAACCCCTCCACTGTGTAACAGTATGCAGTGTGGATTCTTTAAAGGTGGGGCAGAAGTACAATTGTTCAATTTATGGAAGGATAATTACTGAAATAGAGGAAGAGTCAATTGAAAGATCACAGGGACACCCACATCTTGGCTGCTGAGGACGCTGGAAGCTCTGAGAATATCAGTGCCCGACACCGTAGAAGAGAATATATTCTTCAGGTCATTCAGCTTGATATGATAGGCCAAATGGAGCACTTTCAATTTCAGACTTATTTACACTGACAAGATGTTCTAAAATGGGGGATTACTGGTGTTTGAAGTCGTGAAAATGGGTCCCCATTTTAAACCAGATGGCTGGTCCTCACTGTGGTCCTAGCCTCCTCTCAAGTTGGTTTTATTTAAGCAGTTTAAGATTAGTAAACTTAATTGAGCAGAGGGCGTGTTTGAGGTTGATGTCAGCTCACAAAAAGTCATTTCAATATCACATGTTGGTACCTGCACTGAGCATTTTTTTTAAATGTCTCAGAAAAGAAAAACCTACAAAATCTATGGCTAATCAAAAGCTATTGAGAAAGTATAGATTAAGACTCAGCCATCCATATCTAACTAGTTAAAAGAGAGATATATGGAAGCAAAAAACTAGCTAACTGACTAACTGGAAGATGAATAGATCAATCGATATTTTTTAAATAACTCAGATTTACAGAGTGATACTAAGATTGAGAATTGGTTTCTATCAAAATTTTTGATGGGCATTTGTGTACTGGCTAGCAATTTGGCTTCCTACAGAAAGAGCATAGCCATTACAATCAGTACCCAAAACTGAAAAGTTATAAATATAATGGTAGTATGCAATTTTACTAATATAAATTTTAGAGGTAATTAGGTTTGCTATATTAATACAATGTTTCTTCCCTTGTAGATTTTCCAAGGCTTATTTTATTTCATTATAGAATTCTCTATTATATTTCACAATCATTCCTGAGATTTTGCTGTAAAGGTACATTTATCAGCAGTGCTATAGCTTACTGTTTTTATGGGGTTAAAAATAAATTATTGGTGAAAAAATTATAAAGAATTCTCACCTAAGCCCTCATATAATTTAATTTATTATTTGTTCTTTTAATATGGAAGTATTTGAAAATTATTCTAGACTGATAAAGCACTACAACCAGAATATCATGAGCTACTTCTGTTATGCTTAATCTCTAGAAATATTTTTGATTATCCATAAATCATGATAATAAATGATATGTTTTTGAACATTCATTACTTCCCAAAAACCTTAAGTACATTGTGCCTTATATTTCTCATATCAACCCTATGAACTTGATATATTCACTTTACAGATGAGGAAACTGAGACTCAAATCAACTTTCCAAAATTGCAGTTTGCAGTAGAGAGTACCAGGAATCAAATCTTTAACTCTTTGATTCAAAACACTGTATTCTCACCACCCCCACCCCTGATTCTCCTGTATTCTGGTTACTTAGTCTGAGTAGAACTTACACAATTTTGGGGTGCTTGGATGGCTCAGTCAGTTGAGTGTCTGACTCTTGATTTCAGCTCAGGTTATATCTCAGGGTTGTGGGCTTGAGCCTCGCATTGGGCTCCATGCTGAGCAGAGTCTGCTTAAGATACTCTTTCTTGTCCTTCCCTCCCCCCACCCCTGTCCTCCACTTGTACACTCTCTTTCTAAAAGAATAAAAGAAATAAAGAAGAAAAAGAAATTATACAATTTAAAATTTTGACACTGTCAACTACAGAAGAAAGTATGTATAATACACACCTATACTCTTTCTGCTGACACGTAGCATGTTCTTGGTCCTCGTTCTTCACACATGGTGTGTCAGTGCCCTCCCCAAACTTGCACCCAGGACTCACTGTGTCAGGCTGTCAGCAAACATAGGTCAAGAAACTGTAGACAGGTGGCTCACAAGTAGAGCAGACCTATGCCCCAAGGGACATTAGACAATGTCTGAAGACGTTTTTGGTTATTACTGCTTGGAGAAGTGTAGGATTGCTGCTTGCTTCTCGTGGAAAGAGCTCAGGGATGCTGTTCAACACACCACCCTCCTGATGACAGTCTCCCCACCACAAAAAACTTATCAGGTCTAACATATTAATAGTTCTGAGGTTGAGAAACCCTGGTGGATTCCAATACTGAATCTGCCTCTCTTAAACTAGGCCACTAGCCTATTTCAAAGCTTCTCTGAGCCTTGGTTTTATAATCTTCAAAGAATGATGTGTTGATGTTTTTCATGATAGTAAGGTAGATGGGAGGACTGAATGGGGTAGTGTGTGTTGCACACTTAATACGGTATCGGGGGCAAGGTGTGTGGTAAATAGCTTGCTGCTATTAATATGGGCCAATAATCCCTGACGTAGTTGGCTTATGGCCCTCAAAGTATTTTAATATCTCAATATACTGAGAGTAAATTAAATATATTTTTTATTTTTTAATGTTTATGAATTTATTTTGAAGGAGAGGGAGCACAAGCAGGATAGGGGCAGAGAGAGAGAGAGAGAAAGAATCCCAAACAGGCTCTGTTCTGCCAGTGTGGAGTCCGAAGTAGGGCTCGAACCCATGAACTGTTAGATAATGACCAGAGCTGAAACTGAGAATTGGACACAACTGACTAAACCATCCAGGTGCTCCAAGAGTAAATATTTTGAAATAAGTTCTTAAATAACTATATAATTTCCCTACTAGTGTAAAGAATTGGTTTAATAATAACTGGTTTTCAAAATATTAGTATCTTTAATTTTTGAAAGTGTAAGAAATATGTAGAGGTTCCATGTAAGCCTATTCTTATATCAGTGCTCATATTTATGCATCAGTAACCACGGCAGTAAATTACATATATCTGTTAATCCATATTTCCATCTGAATCCTCCATTCTCTTAACACAAAATGAATTTGATGACATGCAAGAATTTGATGATTTCTCCTCATGCGCCTCCCACTCTATCCCCATTTCCTTATAGGAGAAATAAATAAAAAATGAATTTGAAAACATTGGTTGTTTCCATATATGTATGTGTGTATATATATATATATATGCATATATGGAACATATATATGTATTTTTGCACATGCTTGTATATGTGGTGGTAATGCTTCAGTACTGACAATAGCAAAATTAAATCAGTAATTATACTATTCTTATGCATTTAAGTGTTTTAATATTTTGGAAGTCTGATGTTTGAACTCAGACCCTTTAGACTTGGAACTTTCCTTTCTCCCTGCTTTCCTGCCTTTATATTGTCACAAATATACACAAATTGTACTGCTGCCTAAAAATATGGGTCATGTTTGTGATGGCACAGACACCGAGCTTAGCAGTATAGAATTCTTGCTTTCACAGACTGTACAATCCGTTACGTACTATAACAGATGAGGCAAATCTAGCCTATAAACTGAGAAAAATAACCATTATGACATGTGATAAATGGGGTACAAATGCTACCACATTTTGAAGAAGTAATTGAATCTGCATATGAGGAGAGGGAAATTTTTTCTAGAAGGCTTGAGAGCTGAGGAGTGAAACCTGGAAGTGTTAATTAGTTTAATCTTACTGATTTATTGGAAAAGACTAATCTTATTGTTTTCTAAATTATAAATCTGGCTTCCACAGAAACACATTTGGTTTGTTAATAGAAATAAAAGATCTACATATTATCAACAGGAGAAATGCCATACCAGAAACAAAAATGAGTGAGTTTGTCAAATACATAGAATCTCTTAATATTAAAAACAAAGAAATTCTGGAATAAAAATCCAAGACTACACAAAGTGAATTCCCTCCTGCCTTGGATCTCCTATGCAATAATTAAAATGGGTGGGAGCACAAAGGATAATGTGGAACACATGCATATTCAGGCAGTTACAAATGTAGTTAGAGGAAAGCACAAGCTCAGGAAGCAGTTTATAGCACTCACTTCAGAAACTCAATAGAGCTGGGTGCCTTGAGGTCATTGTCAGGCTCCTAAGGCAGATCAGAGCTGGTTGACTAGGCTCATATGTATTGTTACAAAGAAGAGAAAGTGGAAGGAAAAAATAAAGTTGGCAAACACTCTGCGGTAGTGGTAGCATTCTTTCTGTGTAACCACACATCTCTCCTAATTTGTAGTAGGTCCTGGCTTGTAAAGGTTCTAAACTGTGCTTTTTGCCTCTGCATCACTTTCCAATGAAATCATCTAATTTCATTTCCTCTCAGGGTATTCTGACTAGGCTGGGGTCTCTCATGAAAGACATAAAGTAGAAATATTTGTTATGTGACTCGTTCTCTTCTCCTGTTAAACCTGCTCTAATGGGCTGACAGAAACTAATGCCTGTGCAAGCATCCCCTGGGCTTGGCTGCACCTTTTCTTTCTTCAGACTGACTTCCTCTTGTTTGCTTCATGCATTTCTTTGTCTGGGTTCTCCTTTCATTTTTCTGTAACTTACTCATTTTTAGGGGATTTTTTTTTTTGCCTCCTATTTTTTTGTATGTCCATCTTGGTTTGCTCTTCATGTCTATTGTTTCTTCCACTTAAAAAAAAAAGAAAAAAGAAAAAAGCCTTCTTGAAAAAAAAACAAACAACAAGAAAAATGGCTTTATTTTTGTTTAACTCATGCTTTTATTCATTCTTGCTTTCCTTTTTCTCTTCTGATCCATTTTTGTCTTTTCTTTTTCTGAAACTTCCCCTCTCCTATGAAGCCTCCTTGTCCTCTTGTCTCATTCTTCAACTTACTTTTTTTTTTTTATCTTTTCTACTTTCCTTTTTAAAAGTACTCTCGAATATTCTCCCCATTTCCTTACTCTTGTGTGTTCGTCCTTCTATTGCTTTCTCCACGCTGTTGTTTCGTCTTCTGGTTTAGCCTTGCCTGTTGCTCATTGTTGTCCACAAAGATGACAAAATGAACTATTAATATTTTCTTGCTTCATTTTTCTCACCTACACCATCCTATCATCGTCGCCACCATTACTCACAACTTTGAACAGAATGGTCATGAGCTAGAAGGTTTCTTGGACCCAAATAACTGATAGTTTAATACAGTAGATTGCCCTGGTTACTAAAAATATGAAGTTTTTCCATAATATTAGGTTAAGTGATGTAAATAATTATGTCACTACTCACAAATGGATCTGAACATGCTATTAAGAATACAGCTACAAAATGAATCAGGATTGAGCCTATTAAAATATACACTATGCCTGTTGTAGCTTTCTGTGGAGGTGTAGATTTACGATTACTATTTTTATTGTAACCAATTGCTTGAACATGTTAAAACTTCATTTGATCCCATACCATCTATGATGTAAGATTTACAAGTACATATAAAAAACAGAGATTAAAGAGAAAGTCAAATATGGATTTTTGATGCAGGACTTCAATGAGGAGTGAACAATAATATGTTGTAAAGAACATGGGATGTGAAAAACTCAGATGTGTTTGAAACACTGAATTAATCTATTATTCATTATTTCCTAGGATAGATTTTCAAAGTTGATAATTACAAAAATTATATAATATTTGGAAAGATTAAATAAAAGCATAATGTAAAACATTATACCTTGTAGAATGAAATGCATGAAGTAAATGCTTATTAGTAGTCTAAGAAGGAAAATAGAAAACACTTGAAAATGTTTGCTGAAGATCCAGTTAGACATTATAACCTCCAGAATTAGTAACCTGTCTTCACTCTGTGTGTTTTTACAATGCAAGTATTAATAGGATTATTGTAAGGTTATATAAGCTTTGGAAATTCATATAGTCACTTTATTCATATTTCATAAATAATATCTTTCTGGTAAAATGAATATCATAGAAATCAAATAGCTTAAATGATGTTAGCAAGATTAGTGAAAAATTCCAGATTATTGTGTCTCATGAGTACAAGAAAACATTATTCAAATATGGAACAAATTATAAAAGCATTATAAAAGCTATCAAAGTTATTTTTATATTTTTATGAGGAGTCAAGCTATCATATTATGTTGACAAAAAGTTTCTTATTATAAGACTATTTTGAAACTTGAACTTCAAATACCTGCAACATTCTGGCAGCTTATAAAGAATATATAATGGAATCAAAATAATCCTAATGTACTTTTTTACTTGCCTTCCTATTTTATTGTATATATTTTAGATCATTTTGCAAGATAATAAAACTTATTATCACTTATTCATAGGAAAAATGTTCGTTAGGACCTGAATGATACTTTGAACTCCACAGAGGAAGCAAAGAATTAGATTCTGCAATAGTGTCATGTTCATTAAATCTCAGCTTTTTCCTCAGGCGTACAAGAAATATCAACTATCCTTATTTTTTCCAAGTTAGGTATTTTGAAATCTCATTTGGTTGGTTTGGGGAGGAATTTTGAGTCATTCCTTACTGAAGCAATACAAAGCCTTAAATCCAAATGTTTCCCAAGACACTAGATAAGATCTTCAATATTTTCATCAGTTTATACTGGCTTATTGCCAAATCATGACTCTTCTGGTTTGCAGAGTAAATTCAATTCTCTGATTCTGTTCCTTCCATATCATTCTTGACACATATTATTCTTTTAAGATTTTATTCTAATTTCAGGTTTACATACAGTGTTATATTGGTTTCAAATGTACAATACCATGGCACACATTATTCTCTTAGTATGGCTTAGGATCCCACTTTATGGGACTGACTTAGTCATACCACACAATACCAAAGACTACATCTTTTCAGTATTGTAACCAAAGGGTGCTTACCTTACACAGCTCACAGTCCCCTATTTTTACATTCCTACATACTTAAGCAAGGTGTCATTTCTGTTGTTGGTTGTTCTGTTTAGTTCTAATGAAAGGAAGCATTATCTTTTCATTTTTCTCAGAGAAGTTTTTTTTTAACTTTTTTTAATGTTTTATTTATCTTAGAGAGAGAGAGAGAGAGAGGGAGAGAGAGAGAGAGAGAATGTGAATGGGTGACAGGCAGAGAGGGAGACACAGAATCTGAAGCAGGCTCCATCCAGGCTCTGAGTTGTTAGCACAGAGCTTGATGCGGGGCTCAAACTCATGGACCATAGATCATGAACCTGACTTGAAGTTGGACACTTAGCCAACTGAGCCACTCAGGCATCCTTCAGAGAAGTTTTCAATCTATCTTTTACTCCAGGATATCTAGTGCAAGAGGTTTGATTGAATCTCTAGCACAAACCTCTTCTGAAGGAAGAGAGGACAAGCTCATGGGGAAAATAAAAAACTCACACAAATTGGGTCCCTCATATATGCTTTCTTTTTGGAAGCAGAGAACAGAGCATGCTTCTTTGGATATTAACATAGCAAAGAGACATATCTCTAATCACTCCTCGTAAGACATTTTGGCAGGTTAGAACTTATGGCACTACTTTTCAGGACATCTGGGAGCAGAAAGAGAGATGAAATAAAGTATGCTGGGCCTTGTTTGATTTATGCTTTCCATAGTTTTATGGAATAAGCTATTTTAAAGGTAATCTTATATCTGTCTAGAGAAATTTAAATTGATTTTTTCACCCATCTTTATGATATATTAAAGAAAAGTGATTTCTAAATATTCACAAAGATTGGATTTTTAAAAATTTGGGGCTCTAGGAGATTTGCAAGCCTTGGTGTCTACAAACTAAGTGGCTCTATTTAAGAATGACACTAATATATTATTGTTTCTGGAAAGCATATGTTGATATGTTCTCACATCAGATATTTTCAATCATTAGTCAGCTAGTTGGATCAAAAGACAACCTGAAAAATAAGCTAACAGTTAACGTTGATGTCTCTGAGCTTGTCAAAATTCTGGTTTTTTTTTTTTTTTAGTGGCAACTTTTCACTCATTAAAAAAATACTTCCGAGGTGTCCATTACATATAGGTTCCCAGTAAGATACAGTGAGACACACTAAATGACATAAACACCTGCCTTTTTAGGATTGCGATGTAGAAGGAGAAATTGGCATAGTAGAATTATAATGTCAGAAAGTAGGCAATGTGCCATAGTAGGGGGAAGAATGGACTTGTAGAGTTTAGAGGAAATAATTAACTTCTAATTTTCAGGATGCTTAATGATTGTTTGCAGGAACACTGCTTTTTCAATTTGGGTTTGAAATGAGTTAATTTCAAAAGACAGTAATGGGAAGAAGGGACAGTCCAAGTATAGGAGAAAACAGAATGAGAAGTATGATTGTGAAGGAATGAACAAGTCCATGTAGCTATTGTACCTGGTGTGGGAAATGTCATGGTAAAGGGAAGCTTGGGAATATGAGCAGGAACTAAATGATGCTAATCCCTTAAATAATGAATGCTCGTTTAGCTCTGAAACTGAAACATTAAATATGTGTTGTTTTGTTTTGCTTTGATGAATGTGTAGGTATATGGATGTCTGTGTTTAATTTTTTTTTATTTTTTAACGTTTATTTATTTTTGAAAGAGAGACAGAACATGAGCAGGGGAGGGTCAGAGACAGAGAGAGATACAGAATCCGAAGCAGGCTCCAGGCTCTGAGCTGTCAGCACAGAGCCCGAAGGGGGCTCAAACTCATGGATCATGAGATCATGACTTGAGCCAAAGTTGGCTGCTTACCAGTTGAGCCATCCAGGCACCTCTGGGTGTCTGTATTTAGAGGAGAGGACATAGCACTAGAAAAACATTAAGAACCAGCCAATCCCCTCCACCAGCTCCCCAAATAACTACATTTAGGTGGATACTAATGGTGCAACTGAGGGAAAGACAATCATCACACAAAGGTATCTCCACCAAAGTGTAATCTTCAATCTCTGATAGGTCCAAAATCTCAATGAATGAGGGCTGGTTTTGAGGAGGTTACTTAAGGGATAAAATTCTATTTATATAGATAAAATCCTCCTGTTTATGTAGATACAGGAGGTCAATTAGAAGGCATTTGTAGTAGTCCATGTAAAATATAATATGGGATTGAAATAGCATCATAAACAACAATGTGAAAAATAAAAGGGGAGTTTGGACTTGACAGGTATGTGGAAAAATAAAAGAACAAGCAGATCAAATTATAAACGGCAGGCTTTGATGACTAATTTAATATGGGGATGAAAGAGACAGGGTTAGAACAGTTTACTCAGAGTTTATGAATGAATAGGAGATTAATAGTGATGTAACTAATGACTGGTAATTACAAATGCTGCCATATGTTAAATTCTCATAATATTTTGGTTTATCATGTAAATATGAGCTGACTGTGATTTAGCCACACTTAATAAATAAAATAAAATATTCCCTGGTTTCTTTCTGTCTTAAAAAACACTTAGGCTGCTATTTAAGTCCTTGAAATTCTTAAACAATCTTCTCTGTGTTTCTTTTTGAGCCCTTGTCGTAAGTTATATTTTGGGCATTCTGACCTTATTCTCTGTCTTTTGAAGGCAGCCATCTTGAAAAGATAGCATGGAACTCTCTACTTTGGAGCATCTCACATTTGCAAACAACCTTTTCCCCTAGCAGGATAGGTACATGATAATGCACCCTTTAAAAAGTGTTTTCTTTACCATTCCCCAAAGAGAGACTTTCTCCACCCCCCCTCATGTTCTCAAAAATTTCTATCTTTCCTAGCATTAAAGACCTATACGCATAAAGAAGTAGTAAAATATGTATAGGGATATTTCTGGGAAAAATAAAATTTCTGTACCTTTTTTTCAGCAGGTTTTGAAAATAATTTTAAGGTAATTTTGTTGTAAAAACATTTTGTTGATGCAAATATAGTACAATATACAATGGAATTCTGCAGTAAAACATAAGTTTTATGTAGGCATTAATATTATACTAGCACTGAAAAATAATTTAAGGTTATGTAGTCAAAAATAATACATGTATTTGTGTACTGGTAAGTACTAGCCTACAAAACCCTGTATAAGCTAATACCATAATATATTTGAATAATGATGGTAACTAGAACGCAAGACATAATGTACAATAAATTTGAATGAATTTCTATATAGCACATGCAGACAAGGTAAATATGAGTAAAAATTCATACAAAGCAAGCAGCAAAATATAATAAATTTTAATGAATTCCTATACAGTTAGCCTCAGTACAAGTAGACAAACAAATATTTCAGTAAAAAGAGTTTTCAGTGCATAAAAAATAATGTATTTTTAAGGAATTCTAATGGCAGACCTATGCATTCAGTAAAAGTAGAGAGTACTAAATACTACTATACTACAAGCAGTAGGAAGTATTTAATGTTTATAGTAACAGGTGTTAAGGGATGTGCTGTCTTTACAATAATAAAAGATAAAACTCTTTAAAATCTGTCTCAAAGATTTCAGTCTTAATTTTTAACATCTAAGAGATCGTGTCAGCAAAGCCAAGTCACTGTATCATTAAGGCCTGAAGCCTTATTGTCAACTAGCCTTTCTAGTCAAAGAGTTTTATAGCAGGAGGGGATTCAGGCTCACACTTTGGAAGGGTCTCATAGAGTATCTATCTATGGACCTTTTTCAGAACCCTCCTCTCCCTCAAACTCCTTCATTCGGCGTCCAAGATTTGGATATGGGGCGGGGGGGGGGGAGGATATGCATGATTAACCAGACTTAGCAATAGTAATCTATATTTGTAATGAATAGCCATTTGGTATAACATAGATTTTGTTTCTCTTTTTCCTCTGTGGGAGGAGATTCCATTTCCATGATTATATATTATAAATTATATATTTATACTAACATTCATTATTTCAGTTTTTTGACACTCATATTTTGACACTCTTCAAAGTCTGGATGGAATATGGAATGGCTCCCTGCACATAGAGGAAACTAAACCTTTTTTTCTTCTTCATGTGTAATAGCAAACTCAGTCTATCTTTAAGCTTGCAACTCTGTGTTACTTATATTCTAATAGATTCAAGTGCACACAGGCTGCAGGTGCTTTGCCCTTCCTATTATTGGAGACACAGAGAATGGTGCTAAAGCTACTAACCCAGAGAATCTATAAGAGATGAGAGGGACATTCATTCCATCAGTTTGGGTGAGTTCATTCCATCACCTTGGATGAGCTTGCTGCCCCGTCATTCATTTTTGTAGAATACTTGCCTAAGACAGAAAACCCTTGAGCAACAATCACTTACTCATTAACATTTTCTTTCAGTTTGCACAAGCATGTATTGAACGTGTTCCCTTTTCACAGCTCTCTGTTTGCTGTACAGTAAACATCTCTTATGGCTTCTACGTTTCCATTGCTCAAATTGTCATGGTTACAAGTGATCCTCAAACTGCTCGGTATCTACAGCCTCTTCCAGATAGACAGCCCCCCAGTTCACTGCGACTGCTAGTCATGATTCTAAGTGTATTTGTAAAGTAAATACAATAATCTTTTCTATTTTAAAACTGTTGCCCTGCCGAGGATTTGACCTGACAGCCCTGCTTGGTGTAGACAGCCCATCTGTCACAGGCAGTAAGTAGACTGCCACCTACAGGGAGAGAGGCTTAACGCAGCTGAGTTCTTAGGTCTGGCAGAGCCCTAAACCATGGGTATAAATGAGTAAACATTTATGCTGAGCAAATTTTAACTGTCCTGCTTTCCCAAGGTCCATCATGGAAAACAGAGTCACAGTTAGGTATCCTTCTCATGGTATGGTTTAGTCTTTCACTAATAGAACCCTAAATAGTGAAAAGACCGTAAAATGTTCATATTTTTATTAATTTCAAAATGGGTTTAGATGATAAAAATATTTAACTATTTGCTATGTGTTTCCACTTTTATCTGTTAAGTTTATTTCTCTAGCCACACCAGATAATAGATTAATAATAATAATACACTAAAAATATACATATTATTCTGTAAACAAGTAATACAACCTTATATGTGATTTACTATAACTATCTCCTGGGCAGAATTGAGTAGAATTCATAGGTGGTAGGGGTGGGGTAAGCAGAGACTGCCAAATTATTCTGACAGAATGGGTTCTTTCTTTTTACAGAGAAATATTCAATAATACTTTCATGAGGATATATGCAGCACACTGGATTAAATATTGTAGGGGTCTAGGAGGAAACGACACTCATATTGGAATCATTATAATTAAGTCAGGGTTATAAAGATTAAACATCTGTGAGTAGATACAAAAGGATTAGATAAATAGGCTGGTTAGAGAACTTTCATAGGAAAGCAAGTTTTGAATTAGTTTCTATTGGAAAAGATGGAAAGGAATTGTCAGAAATGTGGAATAATATATTTTATTTAGAGCAATAGCATGAAGAAGGGCATTTCAGGACATAGTAAATTGTAGAAGACAGATTTATATAGAAGCATATTTTCTAGTAGGTATGATTTGATAAAATATTCACTAAAGATGATATGTTTCCTAAATTTAGCTCTCTCTGACTTTGCTCAAAATCTATGTTAATATGTCTTGTTCTATTCTTACCAAACTGCATTAATATTTTATTGATCACTTCAAAAGAAGTGAAAGCAGCACCTTCTTTACAAGGAATAAGTCTAAATTTTACCCATTAAATAGCATAATGCTGGTTTTGAGAACCAGTGAATGATATGGGTACATTTGTATCTGATAAAAGACAATTGACTGGGAAGGCATAAGAGAAATCTGCATCCTATATTTGAGTGAGAAAAAGATAATTAACAGTATAGCTTTCAAGCACCTTCAGTATGTTATTTAGATGTTTCTTGAAATAAATCTAATCAATAAACAATATTTGAAACAGCCAGTAGCTTCCTACTTTTAGCATTCAAAACCCATTTTGCAATTAATGATAATATGAATATTCTGAGATATAAGCACATAATGATTATACTCCAAAAATTCAAAAGGAAAAAGTAGCTAATAAGTTTAGGAGACATTTTCAATTTCAATAGTAATCAAATAAATCAAGTAAAATTGAAATGAGACCATTCAATTATTGAAAATCTGAATATTTTAAAAAATGATAATACTTAGTATTGGAAGAGTCGAGAAAGGAGAGTATTTTACGAAGCTGGTGGTAGACTTGTCTGAAGAGTTTTTCAGCTGAGCCTAACATGAAAACTCAACTACTCGAGGCTAACAGGCAGTTGTTTAGGTCTCATGAGAGAAAGAGACTGGGGTCAGGCTGTTGAGGACAGTATGAAAACTCGAAGATGGTTACCCACTAGGAATCTCAGCTCCTCATTTCCTTTCCCTATGCTACCAACTACCTTTTGTCTTCCTCTTCATGGTTTTAAGATCACAAGCCAGGTGCAGCAGAATTTCCCTGATGCATATTTTATTATCCATACATACTATCCATATTAGTTTTTATAGTGTTCAATTTTGAAACATAGAATTCTATTTTATGTCTGCTAAATCTCCTAAATTTTGCTAAGTTAACCCAACATACATTAACTTTTAGTTTAGAGGTATCTAGATGTTAAACGTGGCTATAATTCATTCATCTTACTGTATGTATCCTATAGACCTTTACACTGAGACTTCCTGTCTCAACTCTAATATATTTTTTATCTACTTTCTTCTCAATATCATTAGGTCTCTCTTCTAAATTAGTAATTCTCTATCTCAGTCCAAATATGCTACTGAGTATATCACACTGACTTTAGTTTCAATTATTTATAATTTTTATTTCTAGGAATTTTGTTTATAATATTGCTTAAGGGTTACATTTCAAGTCTCCTTTATAATTTTCAGCATATTAAATATATTTAACCCATATTCTGGGACTGAGAGTTATAGTACCCGAACTTTTGCATTCCTGATCTGTTCTTTGTCCTTGATAATTTGTACGTCTTTCCTTACATGTTTTGTGTGTTTGGATGATGAAATCTCTCTTGAAATGCTGCATGTTAGGTTTCTTTGAGTCTTAGAGGAGAGGTAGTGTCTTCACCCAGGGTTTGCATATATTTTTATCAGTGGTCTCGTTGACCACTCATGGACCCAAATAAAATAAATTCTGATCTTGGGAACTTTATTTTTTTAGGTTTGTTTGTTTGTTTGTTTGTTTGTTGAGAGAGACAGCATGAGCAGGGGAGCATCAGAGAGAGAGGGAGACACAGAATCTGAGGCAGCCTGCAGGCTCTAAGCTAGCTGTCAGCACAGAGCCTGACGTGGGGCTCGAACCCACAAAGCATGAGATCATGACCTAAACCAAAACCAGATGCTTAACCGACCGAGCCACCCAGGTGCCCCAGATCTTGGGAATTTAAAACAAATTTTTTTAATGTTTTACTTATTTTTCAGAGAGAGAGAGAGACAGCATGAGTAGGGGAGGGGCAGAGAGAGAGAGGGAGACACAGAATCCAAAGACAGGCCTCAGGCTCTGAGCTAGATGTCAGCACAGGGCCTGGCGTTGGGCTCAAACCCACAAACCGTGAGATCATGACCTGAGCCGAATTCAGACACTCAACCAACTCAGCCACCCAGGTGCCCCTGATCTTAGGAACTTTAGAACAGAGTAGCAGTGTTTATTTACACTATAAGCCCATATCAGAACTAGATTATGGATATGAATTCTCAGGGAAGATGATTTAATTTGTTGTCACCATTTCTACATTTTGAGAATAGTAATTTTTATTCCAGTCCTCTAGGAGTGCTTAGTTAGAACATATTATTTCTCATTCACTTTCATGGGAGGATCAGTCATGTGGAAGAGTAGCTAACAGAAGATTCTTAGTAGTTGACACACCTTAATTGGCAACTCTTGGGTTGTATAAGCCCCTGAGTCTTGTGGTGGGGAGCCTGCCCTGACTTGGTTTGTGGCTGAGCATTCTTTATGTTCTTTTCAAATTGACAATTTATTTAGGATCTTTTCTTGTTTATCCAAGATTTTTAATAGACTTTAGCAAAAGGGTCATCTGGGTATATAGTCTGAAATACAACAGGAAATGGAAGTGTGTGTAATACCTTAATAGAATGTAGAAATATTTTAAGTATTTTAAAATTAATTGGTCTAATCACATTAATCAAAACATATTTAAAAATAAAATATTTCAAAGTAAAAATAAATTTTATATGTATAGAAAACTCAATCTTAAACAGTTTTATAATGCTAAAAAGCAATTATCAATACATTTTTATATTCATTTCCAATGTATGCAATTAACTAGTTTTTTGTTATACAGCATGCATATAACTATCATAAATAATCAAAGAAGGAATCTTTTATATTAATTATAGTTTAGTAAATATTAGAGTAGGTTCCCATTTTTAATCTATTCAGAATTTATTTAGGGAGGAGTAGATGAAACACCATGTAAAGAAATTATTTTGTCCTATATGGTATCTCAGTGTTAGATGGAAGACCGTATATTCATTTACTCAGTACTCTAATGCCATTTGTTTACTGCATCTTGATTATGGTGTCGTTCCTTTATTAGAACTGTGCTGTAGAATTCTAGAAATATGCCATAAGCAAGACTCCCTACTTTCTGTTTTCAGGAGGAGGAACTCTACCAAAATTAATACACTTGACCCTATTCGGTCTACCTCACTCACACTTTCTCTTTCTCACTGTAATTCTACATAAATCTTTTATGCTGTTGAGTGTATATGAGCCAATTTCATCCTTGTGGAATGAAAGGTTTTAGATGTCTCATAAGGTCTTTGTTTGTGTTCAACAACTAATACTGTGTGTCCAACACACAGGAAATCTATATACCTAACCATGTCATTCAGCCTATACCTCACCAATAATTATATTCATATTTTTATATCTGCCATCTTTATATTGTTTGTCTCTTGATTAGTTCTGAGTTGTAGTAGGAAATGGGAGTTATATTTGTTCCCTCTCTAACTCCACTATGATATTAACATATAGAATTTTAGGACTTACTGTGACTTCAGAAATATACTAAATCTCTTATTGAAACATGATGGATTTAATTAGAAAAGAAACAGATACATTAGCATAATTCTTTAGCATCTATTTTATATATTAGAGTTACCTGAAAATAGGTAACTGTGTAAAAATGACTTTTCCCTGTTACTTTTATCTTCTTTATCTGTATCATTCTATTTTTCACAAATTATAGAAGATAGGGTGTGCTTTAGGGAAATGCCTAATGTAGAAAATGCAAAATTTCAAAACTATGAAAATCCCCCACACTGAATATATGAATATCTAATATACATAAAATGCTGTTAGAAAGTATCAAAGTGAAAGATATAATAGCTGACTGGAAATAAAACATCTAAAACTAATTTTACTTCATCTAATCATCTGATAGTATTGAGGGATTATTGTTTTTAGTAATATAAACTTTGCAAAAGTCTAAATAAATTAATTTTCCATATGTTTTTGTTACAAAGCCTATATATTCTTGGACACATTACTATTTTAGAAATCTTTATTGGAGCACCTGGGTGGCTCATTTGGTTAAGCGTCTGACTCTTGATCTTGGCTCAGGTCATAATCTTATGATTAGTGGGATCCAGACCTGAGTCAGGCTATGTACTAACAGTGCAGAGCCTGTTTGGGATTCTCTCTCTCCCTCTCTCTCTGCCCTTCCCCTGCTCATGTGCACTCTCTCTCTCTCTCTCAAAATAAATAAAAATAAACTTAAAAAATAATATAAATATCTATATTGAGGAAGATCAGGACCTGTTATCCACCAATAGGAAATTCTTGAGAGAACATTCTCCCATAGCCAAAATTCATGCATCCAGGAATCAGTGGGTATAAGGAGGTGTCAACACTCCATGTTCTTCTCAGTGATCCTCTAGCAAAGTTTTTGCTTCTTGTTCTCATAACCTTCTGCTCTGTTGGGTCTAGATGTCTTAGTTCCAAAAGGAGGCAGTGCTTCCACTGAAAAACGGAACAGTTATTTCATCAAATTGAAACTTAAAATTCTCACCTGGCTTTTTACGGCTCCCCATGCATCTGAACCAATAGGAAAAGAAGGGATTTACTTCCCCAGCTGGAGTAATTGAGTCTGACTAGCACAGGGAAATAAATGCTACTTGAGAACAGCAGAGCTAAACTAGGTTAGAGTGTCTGTCTTAGTTCAGGCAGCTGTAACGAAACACCATATATCAAGTAGCTTAAACATCCAATACTCTTTTCTCGCAGATCTGAATTTTGGGATATCCAAGATCAAGGTAGTGACAGGTGCAGTTCCTGGTGAGAACCCTCTTCCTGGCTTACAGTTAACCTCCTTCCTGTCTATTAGTTAACTTCCTTATGTCTTCACAAAGGGAAGAGAAAAAGAAGCTCTCCTTATAAGATGGGATATTAATCCTATCCTCATGATTTCATCTAAACAATTTCCAAAGACACAACTCCACATATCACATCAAGGTTTAGGGCTTCAATTTATATGAATTTGGGAAGCTGGGTACAAGCATTCAGTCCTCTTTTTGTACTACCATGCCGTCTGGTTACTACATGTAAACTACAATAAACTAAGCAGAACTGCTCATGGCCCAGACTCATCAAGAATAAGGGCTTGATTCACCCCACTAGGTAGAGTGCTTACTGAGGACAAAGAGAATACAGAATGGGTAGCAGAAGAAGGAAGTTATAAATAACAGCTGCAAACTTGTGACTAGTTGCAGAAAGGAAAACTACAGTCATGATAATTTCTTCTTTATTTTGTTATGACTATCTCTGTGGATATACACATGTGTGTACATGTATATATAGCAAATATCCATCTTATCACTTTATCATGGTGTAACCTAAGATGTGCTAACTTTATAATTCTGAAGTTACAGGACATCAAGAACAGTGAACATCGCCCAGGGACTTTGTACCCAATTCTGGGGAAAGGGTTAGTGCATTTGTAAGCAGGACAGTTATATCATTTTAATAAGGAATATGAGTATGTTATTATTTTTATATGGAGATTACATCGGTATAAGGAGGTATGTATGTTTGGCAAGGTAACAAGGGTATACTGTAATGATTGTGTAGCAGTTTGAGCTCCAGTTGATGAGGGAGAATAAGGCAGGCTGATGGCAAAATACAAGCCAGCACACCCTCCCTCTGACCCAGATGGGACATGTGTGACATTCCTCAGGCACTTCTGGCTGCCCAAGTGTTGCAGGATTTTTTACCACAATACCCAGGATTCATTGTCTCACCCCTTCAGAGAATGAAGAGGGGGACACAAAATGAGCAGCTGGCAAAAGTTTATTACAATATAAGATTAGAAATGAAGAATAGTAGGAGAGCTCTCTTTACAGAGAGGGGACATTCTAAAGTGAATATCACTAACAATAGGCAAGGGTCTCTGTTTTATCGGGTTTTGGTTAGCCCTCCCCGTCTCTACCCCCTCTTTCTTTCTCAGGGTCTACCCTTACCCTTACTGGCTTGATAACTTTAGGTGCTGGGATTTCCTTTCCTGACTGGCTCATTTCCATTAAATGAGAGGTGGTCTATTGCCTTTCTTAGGTCTTTTGCCAAATTACTGAGGGCAAACCTGAGGGGGAGTATGTGGGGTCTTACATTTAAGAGGAAACTTAAGCCTGTGGGGGATTTCTGTGGTCAGACACTCCCAGCATTGTTCCAAAATAGATGTTTTTTCCCCACTGAGGGACCTCAAGCCCTAATGTTCCCTCTCTACCATTATACAAGGACAACAGAAAGGGCAGAAAGCAGATTAAACTGATAGAGTCTCTACCAGTTTACAAATATCTTGGTAAATTACAAGAAAAAGGCATTCTTATCAATAGCCTAATCTGCAGAAACCTATACAGTCAGTTTCCTGGAGCCCCAACATCACCCTCCATAGTGCTATGGGGAGCAAAGGGAAGAAGGAAATGGCAGGTAAAATTAAATTTCATTACAACCTGCAGCCCATTGGCAAATACTTGTGGCAAATACAGAGTAAAACATTTCTCCAGGAACTCCTATCCTCTTAATGTTAATACTCTGCTAGAGGGAAAAACAACCTTAGGTTGACAATAGCTAGGGATCTAGTAATCTGTGAGTCTTTAGCATATGGAAGTCTCTTTGGGAACTTCCCTTTGGACTTTACCTCCCTAAATCCGTAGTATATAAGGAGCCATCTACACAACCCAGTGCAGCTCTTCCTTCCCACTGGTCTTGTGCCCCCTCCCCCATGCTTTAATAAAAGCTTCTTTTTGCACCAAAGACTTCTTGAAGACATTCTTTCTTGACCATCAGCTCTGAACCCCATGAATCCCACCATCACCCCCAAACCTCATCACAGTGTCCAGGAGTTTGGTCAAATACCAGTCTAGTTGTTGCTGTGAGGTATTTTTTAGATGTGATTAACATTTTTATCAGTAAATTTTAAGTATAGCAGATTACCCTCCATAATGCAGGTAGGCTTCTTCCAGTCAGTTGAATATCTTAAGAGAAAAGTCTGAGGTTTCTGGGAAGAGGAAATTGTGTCTAGACTGTCTTAGTGTAAGAACATGAATCTGAACCTAGCAGATGCCATGACAGACTTTAAGTTTCCCCTCTAAACTAGGTCTAAAAGTCAGTCTCTCCAGAACTATTAGGCGGTTACACATTGCCCGAGGCAAGAGAGACCACCCTTGTAATACCCTTAACATTCCTAAGGGCAGGGCTAGAAATAGAAGCTATAGGTAATCAGATATTGCCTAAGGCTGGTTACACCCTAAGTGAGGGTCCTGGGTCCTGGGTCTACTCTGTGATTGGTTAACACTCTAAATGTTGTAATTGGATAAACCTGCTGTCAATAATATTGTATAATAATAATTGGATCACTGTACCTATGTCACAATTTCCAGTAACTCCCCCTTCCCAAACTCATAAAAGTCCTACCCCACCTTTGTTCGGGGCTCTCTGGCTCTCTCCGTTCCACCAGCTTGGAGTGAGCAGAGGCCTGGGTTCGAACATGCAATAAACGACGCTTGCTTTTTGGCTTTGACTCTGGACTCTGGTGGTTCATTTCTGGGGGACTCCCGAATGGTGGGCATTACATTAGCATATGAGAATGCAGCACCAACACTTACTGGAACTTTCAGGCCCTTGACCCACCCAGAAAACTTCAGTTTTGCCAGCCCTCCCAATTACCTGAGCCTGCTCCTGAAAGTCAGTGTCCCCCTTTCTCCCTCTACTTCTCTTTCTCCAGATAAATAGAACCAATAGAATGTGTATTGATTATACACACACACACACACACACACACACACACACACACACACGTGTATAATGCCTAAAGTAATATTTAAACAGTATATTTTAGGTTATGCTTTATTTCATAATTAAATTTAATTGCTTGAAATGACATAGAAAGGGCTGCCTGTTTTTTTTTTTAAATGTAGATTCTTACGGAGCAGTGGAACCCCTGATTTAAATTCTATAAAGTTTACAAAGAGAAGAAAAACTGGAACACAGATTAAACTCTGATGTTTTCAAGGATCACAAAAGTTACCAACAGATTTAAAATAAAAGATTCAAGGCCTTTTTTTTTTTCCTTTTCTTTTTCTTTCCTTTTTTTTCCTCTTTTTTTTGCTTCTGGCCCTAGGATAAGTAACATCTTCTTAAAAGCATTAAGTTACCTATGGTCAGGCAAGCAATCTACACAATAGGCTTCTTAAGCACTTTGTTTGAGCTTTGTAGTAGTAACAAAAGCCCTAAAGCATCTCTCAAAGCATTCATGATTTTTAAAGTAAGAAGAATCTTCTGTACAGTGTAGGAATTGGAAGCTTAAATTACACAGAAGCAATATTTTTAACTTCTTCTTTGTGAAAATGGAAAATAAAAAACAAGAGTTACCTTATTAAGACAGAAGTCGATTAATTATTATTTTAAACTTGTTGAATAGGTGTATTTTGTGAGGGGAAAACATTTTAAAGTGGTTTTTATTAGACATCATCTGCACATCCAGTGTTGTGTGATTTACGTGAGGGGTATTATCTTGAAAATTTTGTGTACTTAATCTTCCATTTAGTTTATTGTCCATATAAGAATTTGCTATTCTCTAAGATGAAAAGCTGGACAGTTTTCCTTCTTACCTCTGCATTTGAGAGTCTTATGTGCTAGTTTTAATATATACCGTGTCCAGGGTTCCCAACTGTATTTAGTGGGAGGACAAGGGAAAAGTTTATCTACACTGTCTTGCCAGAAACAATAAATCCTATTATACCATTTTAAATTTGTATAATTTATTTTGTATACAGTCTTTGAGGGTATATATATATATACATATATATATATATGATTAATTTGATTATAAAGATAAAAGAGACCATTTCACCCCTTCTTGTTTTCTTACAGTGTTTCCTTAGATATATCATTACTGTAACATTTGGAAAATAGATAAATCTCTAGGGATTAAAGATTGTGTCATATTTTTACTATGTGGAGATACCTCCAAAGTCATGGCCATGACAACCTGTACATATATAAACAAATGTCTTCAGAGGTAACTCAGGGGTCTTTCTCCTGAGACGGACAGAAGACTATCACACAGTGTAGCCTTTATCTCCTGAGGAGATGAGTGAAATTAATGTTCTATCTTCTACTTTGCAATATAAACTACATGAAATTTTTTGTCCTGATTTTGTGGTCAGTTTCATGCTATCTTACATGCATACAATCTGTTAGTGTTTCTTTAATAATAAATTGTGTCGTCTTCTTCCATATTGGAATGGAAGAGTCTTTTTATTAGCAGGATTGTTTTGTCTAACAATATTTTGATATGAATGGTAGACAGTTCTTGAATTGAGTGGACTAGCTGAAGGTTTTTGTGGCCAGTCAGCAAAAAGATCCTGAATTATAATATAAAAATAGCCCTTCTAGCTTTCTACTCTTGAGGAAATATTATCCAGATATCCAGATGGACAACCCTCTCCAAATTCTACATTTTATTTAGTAGCATATTAATGTTGGCTCATCAGGATCACTGTTAGTTCTAATGGGAAGAAAATAATGGAAACATTGCCTGCAGGTCTTTCTGTTAAATGGCTGATATTTCTCTGTCATATTAGGAAAAGGTGTGTGTGTGTGTGTGTGTGTGTGTGTGTGTGTGTGTGTGAGAGAGAGAGAGAGAGAGTTAAAAATGTGGAGAAGAAAGTATAAAGATTAAAAATATCTGTGGGAGCCTTGGTAGTTCAGTCAGTTGAGCCTCTGACTTGACTTTGGCTTAGGTCATGATCCCAGGGTCATTTGTTCTGTTCCCTCATCAGGCGAAGCACTGAGCATGAAGCCTGCTTAAGATTCTCTCTTTCCCTCTATCCATCTCCCCTGCACGTGCATATGCTGTCTCTTTAAAATTAAATCAATATGGAGGCACCTGGGTGTCTCAGTCGGTTGAGCGTCCAACTTTGGCTTAGGTCATAATCTCATGGTTTGTGAGTTCAAGCCCTGCATCAAGCTCTGTTAGCTCGAGCCTGGCCTGCTTCAGCTTCTGTGTCTGACCCTCTCTCTGCCCCTCCCATGATCATGCTCTGTCTCTCTCTGTCACTCAGTGATAAATAAACATTAAAATTTTTTAAAAAAAGAAAGAAAATAAGATTAAATCAATATGGATATTTTTTTTTCTCTGAAGGCTAGAACCTTGTTCCTTTCTGTATTATCTCCACACTTCTGTTCTCTAAGCTCTTTATCTCTCTGCCTGAGGCTGGATGAAGCTTTCCTAAAAGTCCAGAGAGACAGAACAACTCACTGGAAAATAGCTCAAAATTGACAATTTGAGAAAGTATTAGAGGTAGGGACTGCTGAACCATATGTTTCTATAACTTCTCAGGTTAAACTTTCCTTTGCCTTTTCTGATAGCTTCTTTGACATTTGCACTGAAATTTGTCTTTTTCCATTTGATGATAGATCAATGAATGAAAAAGGAACACATTTTCTTAATTTCTCCTGATTCCTCTGTAAATCTATGAAGGAATTACCTACTGTGCAAATTAAAAGCTATCATAGAACACAAGCCTTGATTTGGTTTCTATGTGCCTTCATAAAGAAATGGGACTAGGGGACAGTAACAGTCACACTCCTTCTCGGATGCACTCTGAGCCAAAACATTATTTTGGGCCCTAGAGAATAATAATGCAGGGTTAATCACAGATGCTGAGCCAATAAAATAGCTTACCAAAAGGATAAGCTACAGCCTTATGTAAATAATATTCTGTGTCAAGAGCTCAGTTGGAGGCAATCAAAGTGGTTATAAAAGAATTAAAAGTACAAGGGATACAAGATCTTAGAGAAGTAAATAAATTTGTAATTCATCTCAATAGGTCCTTTAATCCATACCACTTTGTGCTTTCTCAGTTATCTTTTGAACAGCTTATAACATCTGCTGATTCATTCACATCACATGAATAAAACACAATCTTTAACACTTGTTCATTCTCATAATTTTATCCTTTTCTGAAAGTTATCTTTTAACAGTTTTAGAGGCCTTCCATTGAAATTCCCAGTGGATTCCCCTACCAGAACCTGGTGAGCTTAGTCACCAGAAAAGTGTAACTTCTGAGTGTTCTAAAACCAGGTGTGACTTATTTTCATTTTTTAAAAGAGGGAATCCAAAGCATCAGTAGGATTTTACTAATACTCTGCTTTTCAAATTTTAATTTTGTACTCACTAATTTTGTTTTTGGTCTTGTTAAGATCCAATATTTTATTCTTCATTTAGAATTTGGTTATAAGTTCTGTTACTTAATGATCTTTGTAAATTAATAGTTTTTAGAGATCTATTTTCTGTTAGGTGAGAAATGACAAAAGTCTTTTTTTTTTTTTCTAAGTTTTCTGTTTGACTACTTGGCTCTTTTTTTTTTTTTCAAACAACTAAGAATTACATGCCCATCAAGAAATCATTATCTAGGCTCACCATGTTAATTCATTGCTGAGTTTTGTATTTCTATGTCTACACTTGATTTATGGCTGAAAATTGATGTTTTAAGTTTATATATTTTGATAGGTAGAGAGAGTGTGTGTGTGAGTGCAGGTAGGGGTGGAGAAACCCAATCAGGCTCTGTGCTGTCTGCATAGAGCCCCACTGGGGATATGGTATCATGAACTGTGAGATCATAACCTAAGCCAAAATACAGAGTCAGACACTTAACTGACTGAGCCACCCAGGGAAATCCATGGCTAAAATTTCAGAATTGAAGCAGTAAGCTTTCTGGTCTCTTTGTGTCCATAATTCATAAAGTTATTAGCCATTGTGTATGTGTACTACATTTTTCTACCTCCTCATCATATGTATAAATTAGATGATGAAAAATCTTAAAGAAACTGTTTTCAGATTGACTTAGTGAAGTACATATATACTTTGACATATTGAATATTACTAAATCTCCCACAAAATAACAAAATTGAACTTATACTATTTGTAATGTTCTAGGAAAATACTAATATAAAAACAATTTGTAGTTATTATAAGAATCTAAATTTACATAATTTAGGTAAATATTTGGCTACTGTGACATGTTAATAAAAATGGCTATGTTGGGGCATCTGGGTGGCTCAGTTGGTTGAGTGTGCAACTTCAGCTCAGGTCATGATCTAACGATTCATGGGCTTAAGCCCCACATTGGGCTCTGCACTGAGAGATCAGAGCCTGAAGCCTGCTATAGATTCTGTGTATCCTCCCCCAAATTAAATAAATACAAATTAAAAAAAGAACGGCTGTATTATCTCAGGTTAAGAATGTTGTATATAGTACAAGCATACATTTGTATTCTGCTAGGATATGTTCATTTACTAATACCTCCTATGTAATGTTTAGATTTAATGTTTAAATTTATAATAAGAATTTTATTTATGTTTAACTCTATGAAAATGCTATTCTGATGAACACTAATATGACACTAGTTGCCTTTTTAAGTATTTAAATTTAATGATAATTTCCAAGAGTTTTGCATGACTTAAAATCATGGACTAATATTAAATTGAATTAATGGTGCTCATTAATGCCTTGGTCATTTCTCAGTAAGGTAGAAAACTGAGGCATTAATTACTAAGCACTATTTTATATGCTGTTACTGTATTTTTTATGGTAAAGAGAAGCTATGCATTTGAGTATGTAAATAAAAGTTTATTTTTGTTACTTTGAGAATTTATAAGAGAATATATATATGGCTGTAAAAAGTCTGAGATGTACATGATCCATGAGCTGTACTAATCTGCAAAATGCTATTCTGTGACAACCAGTCCAAAATTACCCACCCTCTAGATTTTTTTATGCAATAGAGTTATTTTGGTTAAATATTATGATGTAGGCTGACTGGGTCCCACAGGACCAGCCAAGAGGGTTCTTGGCTTCACACAGAATAGAAATCAAACACAAGCCAAGAGGAAGTGAGAGCAGAGTTTAGTGACAGGATACAGAGAGAGTATAGGTATAGACAGAATGTCTGGTAGACTCAGAAAAGAAAAGTGAGTCTCATCTTTGCTTGGGGTCTGTGATTTTTATTGAGGATTGTGGTCTGGTATATGAGTGGTTAGGTATCCTCCATAAATCACTTATTCCCTGAAGCCAGGGCTCTTGGAGAGTCACTGGTCTTGGAAAACCTCCTCTCCTGGTTACTCTTTACATGTTATCGTGCTGGAAGACTCCAAAGATATTATTTACTCCTTGACCTTTACAAGGCAGACATCATTCTCTGTACTATAAGGTGGTGTGTAAGGTGGTGGTGCAGGGCCTAGTAGGAAAAGAAGCAGTGAAAAAGCTGTGCTTCACGGGTTCCTGTCTCAGTAATAATCATACAAGAATGAGACTCTGCTAGGAGTAATATTGACATAGAGAAATAATTGTGTGAAAAGTATGCAAGATTTGTTTTTAAGAGAAAAAAAAAAGGATAGTTTTACTATAAAGTGAAATGGCTGACTGTTCCAGAATGACAGAGAGCAAAGTGAAAGAGAAAACCTGAGTTGTTATAGAAAGTTAGGGAAAACTTGAAGAAAGAGAATTTAATTTGATATGGACAATGCCGGATAAAATTTAATAAGATTACTTATAAGACTATCCATAAAGTTCTCTGATTCCTTTGATATAAAATATTATGATGTAAAAATAGAACTTGCTTTTTTCTTTGTTAAATTGACATTTTTCTTGGAATGTTGATCTGCTCTTAACAATTAGTTGTAAAATACTTTCTTTACCTTCTGTATAATTTGTCTAGGTATCAAAGATTCTGTTTCACCAGAAAAATGTTTTATGCTTTATGTTGATTTTGTCTGCTCATTTGAGAACAAAATCTTCTTATTTTTGAAAGAGCTGATTCATTATACATGTTACCTCCTCTATTTACTTTTGAATCTTTTATTGTCACTTTAATTAAATAGATAACCAAGTATTGTTTCTAAATAACCTATGATCCTACTTAATCAAGTGCCACATCTTCTCAGGCATTGTTTTTGATTTTGTGTTTCTAAAATTGAACTGTAAATTTAGAAGGGATTTAAGTAAAAATTTTATGGAACATCTTTTTATTTTAAAGTATTTTAAAGTTTTAAGGTCATCTTTCAATTTTATTTTTAATGTTTATTTATTTTTGAGAGACAGAAAGAAGAGTGTGAGTGAGGGACGGTCAGAGAGGGAGGGAGACACAGAATGCAAAACAGGCTCCAGTCTCTGAACTATCAGCACAGAGCACAGTGTGGGGCTTGAACTCATGGACTGTGAGTTAATGACCTGAGGTGAAGTCAGATGCTTAAATGACTGAGCCACCCAGGCACCCCAGGATATCTTTTTATTTTAAAATATTTTAAAGTTTTAAGGATATCTTTTATATGTAAATTACTCTGTAAGATTTTTCTTAGAGGCCATTTTTTTTAATGTTTCTCTATTGTTGAGAGAGAGAGCATAGGGAAGCTGCAGAAAGAGGGAGAAAGAGAATCCCAAGCAGTCTCTGTGCTTTCAGAGCAGAACGCAGTGTGGGGCTCGATCCCATGAACTGAAACATGAGATCATGACCTGAGCTGAAATCAAAGTTGGACACTTAATTTACTGAGCCACTGCCAGAGTCCAGGTCCAGGGCTCCCTGAAGGATGGATAGTGTCAGTGAAAGAGAGTGAGAGAGCCTAGGCTTCTTTCTGCTCACCAGGCAGGCATCTCTGCACTGACCAGAGTCAGCTTTACTTATTGAAAAAAATGTATGGGGTAAAAAACAGGACTGGCAATTGCTTTAGACAATGATTTCTGATGACATTCTTTGATATGTAAAAATTTCCCAGAACAGATTGGTAGAAGAAGCATGTATAATCTTTATCAATAGTGATTGAAGTAGGTGACTAGATGCTTCTCACATAGGAAGGTGCCTTTAGCATTTAAATAGAAGGCAATGTTTTTAGCATAGTAAAGGCAAAAGGTATTTCTTTTGTGAGCAGGGGTCAAGAGCCTGTTTTTAAGGGTAAGAAAAACAGGTTTCTGGACAGATGTAACATTCACTCCTATAATCACAAAAAAAGATACTCCTGTAGTAAGTTTTTTCATAAGGTACAATTCACATATTTTTAGCATAAGAAGGCAAGTCACTCCTGAGATCAGTCGGTCAGGTGCCTTGGGGGTCGGTGCTCAAGCAGAGATTGAGTGGGGGTTGAGTGGGTGTAGAGGCCGGTCACCACCTGATGGTGGGAGGCCTCGCAGATCTGCCTTACTTCAGAGATGGTTCCCAGCAAGCCACCCAGGGGCCCTCTCTGTGAGGTTTTTTAAAGGGCATCTGAAAAAACTCAAATAGTTGTTCACTCATGTGAACTAGAAATAGATGTTCTAGAAATAACTAGGTTTACTTGATACATTACTACCAATGAGTGTTGTGGAACAGTTGTCATTTCCAAGGGGATGCTTAGCCTTCCCTAGGTGTTATCTGGCAGATGTATAATGTTATTAATATAAAGACATCATATGCTGTATGGAAAATACCTGGAGGCTTTTAAATATCTTCACTTTCCATGATATGTTTCTATTTAACAGACTCATAGTGGTGCTTTGCCTGATGATATTAGGCAACAACAGTGTAGTGTTATTAATCATATTTCAGCAATTCCTTCTAAAACATCAACCTGATCTCAACCTTAACTTTTAGCTGGAGTCTAATACCTTCTTCTAGGGCAGTAGTGTTCAGTGGGAGATGTACTTCAGATTTATTTACAGAGTTTTATTAAAATGCACATATAAAATTATTCAGAACATATTAAAGAGATGTGCTATTTGTTTTATAAAATTCTTCAGTGTTGAATTTTTCCTGATCAACCCTTATAAACTGAATGTTTATGTCCTCCCAAAATTCATATGTTAAAACCCTATTCCCTGATGTGAGGGTATTAGAAGGTAGAGCCTTTGGAAGATAATTAGGATTAGATGAGGTCAGAAGGGTGGAGTCCTCATGAATGGGGTTAATTCCCCAGGGAGAGTTAGGAGAGCACTGGCTTTCTTTCTCTGCCCTCAACCATGTGAGGGTACAAGAACGTACTGGCAGACTGCAACCCAGAAGGCTCTCACCAGACCCTGACCATGATCTTGGACTTCCAGTCTCTAGAACTGTAGGAATAAATTTTTATTGCTTATAAGCCACCAGTTTATGATATTTTGTTATAGTAGGTCAAACTAAGGTATCAACTTTAACTAAAACCCAGTGGCAAAAGTCTTTGGCACTAGAGAAGCTAAGAGTTGTATTTACTGTTTAGGATAGCTGGGTAGTTTTCCCTATTCAAAGTCAGATTCTTAAGGAGTGGTAAAGACTCTTTTGACAGTCAAATCTTTCACTTAAGGAAGACAGGAGCATATTGAATCAGGCAAAATAATTTATTTTGTTTCCACTGGTAGTCAGGAATTATACAAATATTTGCATAATATTATGAACTGTTATATTCCATACCATTCTTATTCCTCAGAACAAGTTAAATAAATAAATAGAACTCTTAAAAACTCATTGACTATGATTCAGAAATCTGCTAGGTTAAAATGTCCTTGTTACTAGCCTTGTTAAGGAAACAAAGAATTTCTTCAAGTAAGCATGGCATGAGTACTTTTTAACTTCTATTGGGTATGAATATGAAGTTGGTTGGGCTTAACACAATATTTCATGCTCAACTTAATTGAATTCCTTGTAATTATTTATACCATTTATTTTATTTTTTAAATATAATTTGGCTAACATACAGTGTGTACAGTGTGCTCTTGGTTTTGAGGGTAGATTCCTCTTATTCATCACTTATATACAACAACTAGTGCTCATCCCAACAAGTGCCCTCCTCAATGCCCATCACCCATTTTTCCCTTTTCCCCACCCAACTGAACTTATGTTTTCATTTTCATTGGATAAATTCTCAGAAGTGGAATTGCTGGATCATATGGTAGTTCTATTTTTAATGTTTTGAGGATTTTCTATAGTAACTGCATCAACTGACATTCCTACCAACGGTTCACAAATGTTCCCCTTTCTGTACATCCTTGTCAACACTTATTATTTCTTGTCTTTTTTATTATGGCCATCTAACAGATGTGTGGTGATATTTCTTTTTGGCTTTGGTTTGCATTTCTCTGATGATCAGTAATGTTGAGCATCTTTTCAACTACATAATGGTCCTCTGTATGTCTTCTTTGGAGAAATGTTTATTAAGACATTCTGCCTATTTTTGAGATTATTTTGGTATTTTATTCATATTCCTTAATTCTTATTGCTTTGTATTTTGCTATGAACTTGATAGATATTTCTATGGCTGCATAATACACAGAGAAAATAAATATGACAATGTAAACCTTTTGAAAATTGTAATGTTACCATGAAAGACTAAGGGAAGAGGAATTAATTGTAAGTGTGAATGAAAATTATCTTCTCTGTTTATAAAGGGCAAAGAGATCATTCTCCTTGCCCTTTCTTGTTTCCTTGGAGATAGAGTGAATCTAAGTCCTTGTTCTAGCCATTGGAAAATAAATCAACCTCTCTAGAGATTAATACCAGTTTCTTCTCTCACTCACCCTTTTTTTTTCTTTTCTTTTCTTTCTTTCTTCTTTTTTTTTTTTTTTACAATTTAGAGATATTTCCAAAGTCACATGCTAACTAACTTTTAGATATATAAATAAATACTTCTAAAATTAGCTCAACATTTTCTCTCATAGATGGATAGAAGATTTTCATAAAGTATAGCTTTTGTCTTTTCAGATGATATAAGGAATTATTGTTCTGTATCCCACTTTAATGTATAAATTATGACAGATGTTTTACTAATTTGTAGTCATTTTTTCAGTACCTTACATGCATCTGATTCATTAATGCCAGCCCAATTATAAACTATGTCTATTCTCTCCTATATTAGTTTGGAAGAATCTTCTTATTGCCAGGATTATTTTATTTTCCAAATCAATCCAATTATAATGTATTTGGAAATGTACTATCTATTTACTTGATAAGGGTTGTGAATAAGTTATCTTCTCTCTCTATGAAAATTTATACAAAGCTTTTATTTTTTTCTTTGAAAAGTTATGACATAATACAATACTGTCCAAAATGCCCCCCCAGTAAACCAAATAAATTAGATACTACTTTATCTATTTTCAATTCAATTAGAGATTTTATGACATTTCACTCATTCATAATCGAAACATAAGGCTGTCCTTCTACGTTACTCCAATACTATTGTACCTTATAACATTAGCCATAAATGTATAATATCATCTAATATTATGGCTATATGCAAGTTTTCTTTATAATTTTCTCAGTAGTACTATTTAAAATAATTACTTCTATCCCTTCTTCCCTCAACCTAAATATTTATGTTTGTCTTCTATGATTTTTAATCTTTTCACCAAATGACTTGTTTAGAATGTTGATAGATCTTCATTACATGCTTCAAAATTCTTGCTCTGTTGAGATGGTATTGAATATTTACTACAATGAAATTTTTAAGTTTTATTTTAGCGATTTTAGTTGTTTTTGTGTAAACAATAACTCAGTCACTGCCCACAACACACTATTATGTTAAATTTAGAATAATTATATATTTAATTTTAACTTTAAATATAATAATACATTCTAAGTATAATTAGTCATAATTTTTAAAAATTAAGTCAGATTTATTGAGGTAAAATTTATATGGGGTACTCAAAAATTTTTAAGCACTTTACTTTCATTGTCTTGAGATTTATAATCTGAATTACTTCACATTACACCCAGATACATACAGACCATACTAGTTTATTCAAAAAGTCTGTATGATTGGCTTACTGTTTTTATGAACCTATTTTGATATATTTATGATACTGTCATAAAGGAATGTGGTATGGTATACAATGGGTAGAAATGCCTTGAGTTATAGTCATTTTGTATCAAGAAAGTATATTTATAAATGCAAAGCTATTTTCTGGCTTCTTTTCCCATTTATATGTTCTTTTCACACGGAACATAAGAATTCTTTAGTTGATACTTGGATTTGTGTTGACTGTCAGATCATGTTTAGATTTGTGTCTTCTATTTATGTATGTATATACGTATATATTCAATCATAAAGCAAGCAAAGACTAAGAAAATGTTTTAAATCTGAAGACGTACATTGTTCCTCAGAGTAATAAAAATTTATCCTTTATTTTTCTTTTTTTTGTTTTCATCACTACTCCACATATTCTAGATCTGCTTTTTGGATCTACTTTTACATTTTAGAATATTACACCACCTGGATTTTTCTCATTTTTAATATTTCACTTGTTTATTTTCATTTAGTCTTTATTATAATATATGTACTCCTATTGAAGACTTCAAAACATTAAGTAATCTTTGTTTAACTAATACTTTGTTTTAAGTATAGTTGGCATATTTTAAATCATCAGTGCTGGAGTCCAGCTCTAGCAGGTCCAGGGCTCCCTGAAGGATGGATGGTGTTGGTGAAAGAGAGTGAGAGAGCCTCAAGTTTCTTTCTGATCACCAGGCAGGCATTTTTGCACTGACCAGAGAGTCAGCTTTATTTATTGTAAAAATGTATGGGTACAACACAGAAGTGGCAATTGCCTTAGACAATGATTTCTGATGAAAAATTCTTTGGTATGTAAAAATTTCCCAGAACATAGATTGGTAGAAGACTGTGCATAATCTTCACCAATAGTGATTGAAGTAGGTGACTTAGATACTTATCACATGGAGAAGGAAGGTATCTTTAGCATTCAAATACAAGGCAATGTTTTTAGCATAGCAAAGGCAAAAGTTATTTCTTTTGTGAGTAGGCATCAATAGCCTGTTTTCTTAAGGGCAAGAAAAACAAGTTTCTCAGGAAATGTAATATTTGCTCCCATAATTACGAAAGAAGAAATTCCTTCACCAGGCGCAATCAGCATAAGGAGACAAGTCACTCCTGATAACAGTCAACAAAGCACCTTGGGGGTCAGTGTTCAAGCAAAATAATGGAGTGGGGGGTAGACATTTGTCGCCATCTGACAGCAAGAGGCCTTGCAAACCCACCTTACCTCACAAGGAGTTTTTTTCAACTCTGAGTTCCGAGATGGCTTCCAGTACATCAGATCATAAATATTCAGTTCATAGAGTTTTAATGATTGTAGATACTCATGTAACTATCAGAAATAAGATATATATATATATAAAAAATACGTCCCCTGACCTGAGCCATGGGAAAAAGTTGGCAGGTTGGACTCCTTGTGATGTAATCTTTCATGCTAGACAATGTGGACCTGTCAACAATCATGACCTTTATCCTATGCAATTTCTTTATATCCACAATTTGCACAGAGGTCTTAAATCTGACATCATGTACCTTTTTGTCGCTTGTTTCAAAGTGATGATCTCTAGTGACTGCATCCTAACTAGAAGCTAAAGGCCTAATTGAGTTAAAACCACTAAGAAATTCCCATGTTTAATATTCACTCTATATCTCATATCTCCCATATAGCATCATATTTATCTCCTCATTCTTTTCTAAAATGTCTGGGGACGGGTTTTCAAGTTTGCTCTCCACCAAGTTAATTCAGGTTTCCAAGTGAGAATTCTTATCCTTTCTGTATCCAAAGAATATTCATTTCTTCTATTTTACTTTTTATTTTCTCATAGTTTTCCTTAGGCCATTAATGTATTTTTCATTTTTGCCTATTTACTCTTCTCTCCATGTGGATTTCTGATTCTATTTAGAACATCCATCTTGATTAAATCTACTGGGATGCTCAATATTATCTATTTTTAAGAATGACTCCAGAAGCATGTTATTAGAGTCAATCAAAGCAAGAGATAGGCAGAATACAGTCATATGTTCCTTAAATAACCCCAAGAACTTTGGGCCTATATGTTGAAGAAATATGAAAATGTTTCAGGATGGAATGAAGTGGTGAACAGTTTGATTTGATCCAATCAAATGGTAATAACCCTTAGTTGAGACTAAATAATTTTATATGCCCTAATTTTACAATGCAGTTTGTAAAAATGAAAAATACAAGTACTCCATACTTCATATGTTTTATTGACTAGGGCTGCTATAACAAAATACTGCAGATGGGGTGCCTCAAAAAACAGACATTTATTTTTTAGTTCTGGAGGCTTGAAGTTGAAATCAGGTTGCCATCATGGTGAAGCTCCTCTTCCTGGCTTGTAGGCGACCAGTATCTTTGGTGCTCATATGACCTTCTTTTGTGCACACAATGGATGGAGGGGTCAGGAAGTGGAGAGAGAGAGACAGAGAGGGAGAACATGTATACAAGAATGAGTGGAACTCTGGTGTTTCTTTTTAAGATACTAATCCTATTGTAATAAGGACCCTATACTTATCATCTCATCTATGTTAATTATTTCCTTATAGGTCCTATCTCCAACTCCAGTGATGTTGGTAGTTAAGACTTCAGTGTATGAATGTTGAGCATATACAATTCAATCTATTGCACCATATTGGTATACTATTGCCATGAAAACATAAAATATAAAATTGGCATGGTCTCAGTCATGAGAACAAATCTGCAGTAGCTCCAGATCTTATATCCTGGCCCCATAACATAGTTTGTGTGAATCCTTATCCAGCTGAGAATTTAACCCAAAACTGTTTAATAAATAATCCTTTACTTTGTCTTTAATGGATGTGCCATTTTAAGCCATGGTAGCATTAAGAAGTAAAAAAGGTAGGGGCGCCTAGGTGACTCAGTCAGAATCTCATGGTTCATGGGTTTGATCGAGCCCTGTGTCGGGCTCTGTGCTGACAGCTCCAAGCCTGGAGCCTGCTTTGGATTCTGTGTCTCCCTCTCTCTACCTCTCTCCTGCTTGTCCTCTGTCTCTCCCAAAAACAGATAAACATTAAAAAAAAGAAAAGGTAAATTAAAATTAGAATGTTCCTTTTGTGTGCATAGTTTAGAAATTGATAAATATTTGCTACTGTAAATTCTTGAATCTTTTATGAAAATTTGTCCAGAAGATCAACAAATTTGCCTATTTGAAATGCTTGATCAAGTAATTCCTTTAAACATTTTAAGTAGGAGAATATAAGGAAGTTTATTAATTTCAAAATAATAGTGGGAAATTTAAGAGAACTTCAATTTTACTATATTACACATTGAATTTATTGTGATATTTAGGTAATAATAAGTGTTTGATCTTAGTTTTTTGTTTACTTAGCTTTTGTTTACCCAAAATTTTATAGGAGAGATATCTTTATTTTCCCCACTTAACACATGTAGAAACTGAGTCCCCAAAATATTACAGGTCTTCTCAGTGCTGCACATAAACAAACTGGCTGACTTAGGTATCTCATTTCAGAGTTTATACTCCTCATTAGTATGTGATACTATGTCTCACTGTAAGGCTTGCTACAGTAAATTAATTAATTAATCAAGTCATTAAATGTTTAATGTTGTCATTAATGATTCATATTAACATTAAAAAGAATATTGAATATACAAATGTATTTAAATTTTGATATGTTTGAGAGTTTATTTTCCTAAAGGCTATCTTAGAGAAAATGCTTGTTGAATTTGCTGTATCCTTCAGAAGCAAAAAACACATTTATATATCAAATCTCAAAACAATAAACATTATTTTTATTTGGTCACTTAAATTGATTGTTCTGAAAACCTACTAACCCCCACATAACCACTTATTTTTGTATAATAGCCTATTACACACTGGCACAATTATCTTCTAAGAATTTTGAATGTTGTTATATATTTTTGCACTAAATGCTTTATTTTTTGCAATTTAGAATTAGTTTAGGTTAAATTCTTTTCTGTTGGGTTATTTGGAATATAGTCTTTCTATTCACTGCTACTTTCGTGTTAACAAAAAGATAATCAATGGGCTCCTCGATGGCTCCATCAGTTAAGTGTCTGACTTTTGATTTTGGCTCAGGGCATGATCTCATAATTCATGAGTTCCAGTCCTGCAGGGGGCTCTGCACTGACAGTGAGGGGCCTTTTTAGGATTCTCTCTCTCTCTCTCTCTCTCTCTCTCTCTCTGTTCCTCACCTGCTCATCTTTTCTCTCTCAAATAAATAAACTTTAAAAAAAGATAACCAAAATAATGTTTAGGATTTATAGCTGAAGTAAACAGAGATGAGCACAGTTTCCAAACAAATCCCAGTTAGCACTCATTCATCCATGTGCTTTACTCTGGGGACATGATACTGAACAGGAATTACATTAAATCCCACAATTCTATGCACTGTAGCCCAACAATCCTGCTGTTATCATTCATGTTCAGGATACACTGCTCCAACTATACTCTTTGTGGTGCGGCACTAACAATTTCCGTGCCTAGCTCTGTCCCATATAGTTTCTGTTCTTAGGTATTCATGCCCTATTTTACAGTGCGTCCCAAATCAGATTTAAATGAAATGATTTGTTCTTGAAACCAGCAAAATAAAATATAATCCCAAACACTATGGTAAGATTAATATGGGATATATACGGAGGGGGCGAGAGAGTGGCATTTAAGGATATACAAATTAGGGGCGCCTGGGTGGCTCAGTAGATTAAGTGTCCAACTCTTGGTTTTGGCTCACGTAATGATCTCATGGTTCATGGGTTCCAGCCCCACATTGGGTTCTATGCTGACAGCACAGAGCCTGCTTGGGATTCTGTCTCCCTCTCTTCCCCTCCCCTGCTTGTGCTTGCTCTCTTTCCTTCTCTCTCAAAAACAAATTAACTTTAAAAAAAAAGACTCACAAATAATATCTTACATGTTGCTGTCTCCCATGTTAAGGCTGGCATTATCCCTGACATGAAATAGGGTGGAATCTGACAGAGAAAGTAAACAATCTGAAGAATTTTACCTTGGACTAATTCTCTTTGAATAAGTTTCCCTTAATGTTTAGCATTGATTCACTCAATTGGTCAAGGTCTAGGAAAATGTGTAGGATATTTCTAAAAATTAGAATGATCTAATTTATTTGCTTTCTGATTAGAAACATCCACTTTGAAGAAAACAATATTTGGCTTAATTCCCATCCTCTCTACGTAATAGATGACTTTGGCTAACTAAATTCTTCTGAACTTGAATTTTTGGTACATGAAACAAGTATACTTCATATATTAGGAATTTAAAAGATTAGAATATATATAACATACAATATTATTATATATATAATATATAATAACAGTACAATATATTGTATGTGTGTCTATATATATATATATATATAGAATCTACAATAACACTCCTAAATATATAAGTATATACATTTAGCATAGCTGCTGCATATAATAAGGACTACATAAAATATAAACATTATTATCTGCCATTATGCTAAATTACCATAGCTTTGTTTGGAGCTTTCTTATATAGCTTGTCATTTAATACCTAGTTTTATGTAGTTTTACCAAATGCAGGTAAAACTAGGCTTCCAACTATTTAAGGGAAATGCTCAATGTTATTTTGGTACACCTGCCTACATATATAGTATAATAATAAAAATACACATCTATTAAGCATTTCCTGTGAACCTAAAAGTTGTAAATATTCACCATAAAATAAAAAAAAGAAACAAATTTGTTCTTGAGGAGAGTAAATTTGTATCTAATTATTTTAGTAGCACCTTCTCAATAATATATTGATTAGTTAATTGTGAACTCTTTATGCTAATATTAAATTTTAGAAAATGGTTTATATTTCAAAACTATTAATAGGCTATTGTGGGAAACTCAATAGTTACTTCACCCAGATGATACATGTTTTTTATACATATCTAAGAATTCATACTCCTATAATTTTGTAATTTTGTAATTAAGTCTGCCATAATAAATGCTATATATATATATATATATATATATATGTATGTATATAAGCAACTATGATTCTAACATGTATCCCCGCATTAAACAATGACTAGACTATGTGCTCAATTATAGAATCCAGGGTTCTGCTTCCTAGAGATGAAAATTCAGCAGTACATATTGGACTAACTTTTGAATTTATAACAATAACATTAAACAGATGCTTCTAATAAATAAGCAAAGAAGGTACTTTGCTTCTTTAGAAAAGTATTTTTCCTGAGCCTCTTGGGTGGTTTAGTTGATTAGGCCTCCAACTTCAGCTCAGGTCATGATCTCATGGTCCTTCTGTGAGTTTGAGCCCCACATTGGGCCCTGTGCTGACAGCTCAGAGCCTGGAGCCTGTTTCAGATTCTGTGTCTCCCTTTCTCTTTGCCCCTCCCCTACTCACACTCTGTCTCTCTTTCAAAAATAAGTAAATGTTTAAAAAAATGTAAAAACATGAAAGTATTTTTCCCTTGGTGTGCCCGGGTGCATCAGACTCTGACTTGATACTGTGGAGACTGCTTGGGATTCATTTTCTCTCTGCCCCTTCCCTGCTTCCATTCTCCCTAACCCTTCCTTAATAAATAAACTTACAAAAATTTTCTTCTCCTCATTTTATATAAATATGTAATATTTAGTGTCAGATGCATTCTTTGCATAGAATCATTTTATTAGGGTTTGAGGTTATTTTGGAAATTCAGATGAGGTATTTGATAGTCATCTGACAGGCCAAGGGGGGTATCTATTGTCCTTGTCATGTGGTGTTTTCACATTTGGTCCTCAGTATTGTTCCATGCCATCAGTGTGACAGGAGGATCTATGGGTCTCTCTTCAGAGAAGCATTCTGAAGCCATTCCTCACTTGGATTTCGCTTGTCCTAACATGTTGCTGAAACCTGGGTCTCATACAGATTCCACACAAATCTCCCTTTTTCTCATCCCATCCAAAGGGACTTACCTTTAGGGGCAAATTTCTCTTTTTCATCTAATGTCTTCAAGACACTCCACCTCTTCCTGCAATACTTTTTTCCCCCCATTTCAAATGTTCTACAGACTGCATATGTTTCAATATAGTTACACAAACAGGTACCAGATGTGTGTATGTGTGTATGCATACATACACACATACACACACACATATATATATGTATATGGTTATTCCTCTCCTTTTGTGACTCTCATCTTCCTCTTCTATTACATCTATTTTTCGAGGAATAAAATATTGTTCTCACCATTTTTGGTTATATGAACTTTGTACCTCCATTTCTCCATACTACAAATAATATTTCTACTTCATAAGGATTTAAGGTAGATTCATTAAATCCATGTAAAACTATTAGAGCAAGCCGCATGTAGCTCAGTAGGCACTATATGATATTGGTGTTGGTACTATTACAATAATAATTATTATTACTTTCATGAATGGGAATAGGGTAAACATATTTAGTAAATATTACCAACATGTAAAAATTCATATATAAAATATAGAACCACATTTGATACAATTGATATGTGTAGGGGAAAATAGAGTTGAACAATTATATTGTGAATTGACAAAAATAGAAAAGCAGGCAGTACATTTTACACCGAATAAACTTTACAACTGAATTATCCAATTAATTGTCTCAATTCTCCAGTTTATATGATCAATTAAGTTCTTACCCCAACTAATAATTGCATTGGTTCAATATTTTGATTTAAGAATATGAAAACAAAAGAATTACCAGGATTTAGCAAAAATAGTTGTCTTTACAATGCTTCAGAAACCCATTTGTTCCCCCAATGAATACTAAACACAATGCTATGTTATGTCTAAATCTATCTTTGGAAATATTTCATATGGAAGCTACTTTTGGTTATTAGATTTTGAATTAGGTAGAGTACATCATTTGTACCACCCATGCATGTAATCATTCATTGATTTAATATGCATTGCAGGAGAGCCATCAAGGGATATAGAGAGCTGATATTAGAATGTGAAATTGCATAAAAGAAGATGAATGATAAGGAATTAACCATAACTCTATCTGTTTTTCCTCACAGGGGCTTGGTTCAAGTAGGAAATTCTATAAGCAGAATTTGAATACTCTGTATTATTAAAGGGTTATATGACGTAGTTTTAATTTAAAATGTTTAGTAATGTGAGTAACAAACCACTTAAGGACACTGAAGTGCTTTAAAGTGCTTTTCAAATATAAAGAGTCTATATTTTTAAAACTGGATTGTTGAGCATAAATGTATACAATGATAATGGAATTTTTAAATATTTCATAGATAGAGATTTGTATTTCAATCCCCACCTCCAATCTTATGCACACACAACTTACAAACTAATAGAATCACAGGAGAAAGAGAAGAGAAAGATCTTTTCCCTTATCAAAGTTGGCAGAAAAATCAGTCAGACACTTTAGAGTTTTGAAAATGGTTTAGTCCCATTTATAAGCTTTGTATTGGAGTGTTCCTGTATGGAGTATTAGACTAACCAGTGAGCAACTTTGTGATGAAATAAGGTTAGGAAGGAGACAGAAAGAGGATGTGTAGTTGGCCCAAAGAAATGTGGGTCTTATTCAGAGAACCAGAATAGTGACTTGCTTGGGAGAGGAATAATAGTGAGATTCAGAGAGGGATTCCCAAGGAGAATGTAATTCACACTGTCAAGGATTTATAATGTGGAAGAAGTTATAGATGAGAAGATACAGAGCCTACTTTCTCATAAAGTAATTGAGATCAGTGAGGTTGAAATTTACCTTAAAATCAAGGGAGACTACTGAATACTGCAAATGAACCATGGACTAAAGGGGGAAGGGGTGGGAGGGGGGGTGATGGTCATGGTGGGGGGCACTTGTGGGGAGAAGCACTGGGTGTTATATGGAAACCAATTTGACAGTAAACTGTTAAGAAAATAAAAAAAAAAGAAAAATCACACAGCTAATAAGTGACAGATGAAGAAATTGTGCTCTAAATTTCTCTAGAATATATGCTCATTTCCCACTTGAAGGCCAGAGAATACCTGGTTGTGGATTGAGAGTTATTAATATTTAATATATATTTGTTACCAGGAGAAATTTACTCAGATATGGGTATGGGCCAGAGGGTAAATTGAAAGCAGTAAGACAATGGATAGACTCACTAGTGCTGTCTCTGCCTAATATTTGAAATATTTGAAAGATAAGCAAAAGATAAACTCAATAATTATCTCAGATGCTGTGCAAGGTATATTGAATAGATTGATGACAGATAGAAGATTGATAGGTAGATAAGCAGATACATACTTGCTCTTTACATTTTTTCATGTCATTTTCTGAGACATCTTTATACCCTCCTCATTCCAATTACTCTTTCAAAATAAATGTCACTAACAACCTCTCACTGTAAGTGCTTTCTCTTCACCCCACTTAAAAAATCAGTCCTTTCTCTTTTGTCCTACCATAATAATCTATGCATATATATAATCTCCATCCTGTGACAATTTATATTACTTGTGACTATTGCATTTAGGGATTTCTCGATGAAGTCTATACTATTCTGCCCAAAGATTGTGTTTGGTTTACCACTGAGTGAAGAACAGAAGTTGTTAAGAACTTAGAGTACAATTTTTTAAAGTAATGGTAGTTGCTATCAATAAAAACTACAACTGATGCATTTTTTAAAAAATTGAAGTTTATTATTCATTTATGTAAAGCATAGATGGTGGGTGTCATCTACTATACATAATCCTTTAGGACTTGGATGAGCAAGAAAATGCCATATTCAATAAATGTCTTGCATCCGGCTTCAGCTAAGGTCATGATCTCACGGTTCATGGGTTCGAGCCCTGCATCAGGCTCTGTGCTGACAGCTAGCTCAGAGCCTGGAGCCTCCTTCAGATTCTGTATCTCCCTCTCTCTTTGACCCTCCCTTGCTCACACTGGCTCTCTGTCTCTCAAAAATAAATAAAAAACATAAAAAATTAAAAAATAAATAAATATCTTAGAATTGACATGCAGTCACCAGACAGGGAAAGAATATTGTGAAGATTACGTGCTGGTTTTAGTATGGGCAAAAATACATTGCATTTGAACTGCTGATATTTCACTGGCCATTACCTAGTCACACAGGTACAACCAAATATAAGGAAGGTTCTGAAAGTGACTCTAGCCATGTACCAAGGAGAAGGAAAAGAGGAGAAAAGAAAACAGGGAAAGGAAGGGAAGGGAAGATGAAGAGAAGGGAAGGGAAGAGGAAGGGAGGGAAGGGTAGAGGAAGGGAGGGAAGGAGGGAAGGAAGGAAATATTTTAACATGATACCAGAAGTATTATGTACATTTTGGTTGTATGAATTAATAAGGGAAAGGATAAATAGCTGAATGAATATCTGAGTAAATAAATATTTAACCAACATGGCCAAGGTCCTATGGAATCACCACACCTTCCCACATAAGGCTTTGCATCATTTGGTTTGCGCAGTTCTTTGCAGTAAGACTGGACATTGATAAGGTTAGACTGGATAGAGATAAAGGGAGATGTTCTAGTCTTCAGGTTTATAATCTTTAAAAATATAATTGCTGGGGCACCTGGGTGACTCAGCCAGTTAAGCGTCCGACTTTGGCTCAGGTATGATTTCGCGGTTTGTGGGTTCAAGGCCCACAGCAGGCTCTGTGCTGACAGCTAGCTCAGAGCCTGGAGCCTGTCTTCGGATTCTGTGTCTCCCTCTCTCTCTGACGATCCCCTGCTCATGGTATCTCTCTCTCACTCTCTCTCAAAAATAAATAAAACATTAAAAAATTTTAAAATATATATAATTGCTAAATGACACATGAGGCACTGCATATAAATTCTCAATTTTTTTATTTTTTATTTTTATTTTTATTTTTTTACTATTTATTTATTTTTGCAAGAGAGGAAGGGAGAGGCAGAGAGAACGGGACAGAGTGGGCTCTATGCTGACAGCAGACAGCCTATTGCAGGGCTCAACCTCATGAAGCACAGGTGGATCATGACCTGAGCTGACGTCTGTCATTTAACTGACCCAGCTACCCAGTCGCCCCTAAATTCTCAATTCTTTAAAGAAAAATGCTATAAGGTAAACATTATTATGTTACTTTTCAGACAAGAAAATCTATCTTTCAGACAAGATGCAGAGTATCAGGGGTTGTTTTCTAATCCTATTCAACTACAACCGGGGGATTATCCAGCCCCAAAGTCCGTCTCCGGTAATTGTACGTGGTTACCTAACCAGTGTACTTCTCATTGGGATACAGGAGGGTTACATCCTCTGCCGACTCCCATTCCCAAGTGAACACTGACCACGTGTAACTAGTCTGTTCAAGATAATAATCATAGAGAAGTAAAGTTCTGATTTCAAAAAAAAAAAAAACTTCTGGAATTGATAATGGATAAAAAATGGTATCTAAGATCAGACAATAAACAAGAGAATCATATCTTCACAACATGTTGTATGTAGTGTATTTAAAATTAAAAATAATATTTAGCATTTGATATTTTACATCTGATATATTGTATTTCTTCTTTTGACATTAGTCTTTATTTTTGTGGGTTTTATTTTTGCTTTTTAAAATTTTAATTCCAGTGGAGTTAATATAGAGTTCTCTCATTGTCACGTGTGTGCTATAGTGATGCATCTGCTATTTCAACAAGAACCGGGAAGGCAGATGTGTGTGATGTCTCTGTTTCTTTTGTAGTTTAATGCATTTTGGAACTTTCTTTGGGAAAATAATATATCAAGGGTTTGATGTTTTACCTTCTTAATCTATTATCTTTTCCATCTGTCTCTATCAGATACTAGAAAATAACATCTTGCCAGTGGCACCGTGTCAGTCTTCAGAGACAGACTACCTCTGCTGCACACATGCCTCTTCTATTAATATCAGCAAGGGGTGAAGTAGAACACAGTCAAAGGGATCATTAAGCCACTTATATCTCTATGTGATATCACAAATTCATCATTACATAGAATAAAGAGAAATATACTGAAAGTAAAGATTGCATTTCATGCAGTGACGTGTCTATAGAAGGTGCATCGGATTAAAAGTATACTGACATCAGATGGAATTACTAATGCATTATCATGCCAAAAATTGCAAAAAATTTTGAGAGTATTAAAACATTTAGAGAAATAAGCCAACCACTAATTATAACTATTCTTTATTCAAGCCTTTACAAGTCCTAGCAGATTATACATTCTAATCACTGTATATCAGGAAACCTCTATTTATCTTAGATGGTAACTGGTTTCATGAATAAGTGCTAGAAGAATGTAATTTATTATAAAATTATTCTATTTAATTTTTAAGTTTTTTATTTTATATAAACATATTTTATTTAAAATAACAAGTACTATATGGAAAACATATTGTGGATAAGTAATTGAATAATATAATTGAGACAGTTACACTCCAGATATGGATGGAGCCTCTTAATTATGATAACTGAGAAAGAAAGTCTTCATGGACAATTTGATTAGAACTTCATTTATTTATATTTAGTGTGTGCCTAGTATGTCCAAATGTGTTTTAGATATCTAGATGCTGGGGATATACCAGTATAGTTTAGTGGCTCTGCCTTTATGTTTGTTTAGTCATCAAGAGCTATACCTGTCACTGTTTTGTGGCATGACTGAAAATATCAACACAGAAAAAAAAAGCCAATTAGCATCTTAGTATTAAGATGAAAGTAGTTTTGGCCTCAGGGACGATCTGAAATAGTATATGGTTCCCACAGAGGTTAACACATTGCTTAGAAAAATGCTGAGGTAAAGCAACCTATACGTGCAGTGATATTTTATTCACTTGCTTAATGGATAGATATTCATAATGGCCACCTTAAAATAGTAAACTTAATTGATATGAATTACAAGTTAAAAAAACCACTTTATAGCATTTTCTAGAGGGGAGAAAACTAAGAATAAGAGAAATTGAAAGATTTGTTTTACATCATTTTCTTTTTTTATTTCAAATCAGCAAAAAATTCTATTATATTTCTAGAACAAAAGTTGTTTCATGGTTAAACTTCTAACTTACCTGAGATTCAGCATACCAAACAACAAATTCCAAGTTTCAATTTCACTCCTATTATATGTGTTCAATTGTGTGTCTTGAAACACAACAGATATTTCATTTACTCCTTTGTTTCTATCTTGTAAGAAAACAGAACAATATAAAACATACTTTTCATAAAATGGAAGGCCAATACAAATGAAACATTCTTCTGGATGTAACCAAAATTTGTTTACATAAATGTATTACTTTACTACAAAACAAAAGCCTCAACTTAACGTTACACATATTGATATGCTAAATATAGATAAACTTAGAATCTTCTCTATTGCTTCCCTGGAGTTGAAAATTCTAGCATTCATGGTACATTCTTTAGTGTAATTGAAAATGATGGTTTACAATAAAAATTTGATAATCAATTATAGGATACAACTCCATAAGCCCTATTATGTAATCAGTCATCAAAGGAAAATTACTTTGAAGGATATGCCTTAAATTTCAGTTTCTAATTAATGTAGTATATTAATCTTAAACTTTATGCACATTTAAGAGCTTTCACAGCTTTGTCTTTAAAAGGATGATTCTCTAAAATGATTTAGAAGAATATTTGCAAGTGAAATTCTTTTATTTGTTTTTATCTACAATAGTGCCAATTATAGCCGTATTTTCTTTTAAATATTCATAAGCGATGCATTTCTGAGTAATATTGAGAAATAGGCAAATGACTGACTGATTTTATGCAACACTGCAATTAAAATAATTTGCTCTGGCTGTTTTCAGAGGATATAAAACCCATAACCTTGCTTATTTATAATTTCAATTAGACCTCTAGTTGATAACAAATTTCTTTCCTATCGTATATGCAATACAATGAAAATAACAGAAAAATATTTTATATGAAATTATAAAATGTAACAGTGGTCATTTTCAATAAAATGGAATTTTAATACTAAGGAGGAAAATAGTTGCAGGAAGAATCCAGAATTCAGTAACAGTGGGTTGCAGTAAACCACAGGATTGTACTATTATATTATTATAGTATATATCATTATACTGTTATATTAGTATATTTTATGTTATTATATATTATATATTCTAAGTGTATATTATTACAGTATAGTATATATTATTATACTCATTGATATTTTTATTTTGTCTCATAACCTTTGGAAATTTGATCTCATAATGTCAAATTTTGACTCACTAGTCATTATCACTTCTTTCTATCTTTTTCCTAATTTTATTACTGATATACAATTAACAGAAAGAAAATAATATTCTGTCTAAACTTTTCCATTTGAATGCCAGACTACATGGAATCTTTCTATCAAACATATGACTAATTCATTTTATTTATTATCATTTTTATGTATGAGAAGTGTGGTGTATAAGGAAATGTAAAGATTCCATTCAGTTAGTCTTATTTCATTTTATTTATTTAATATATTAGCTCTATTGACAAAGGAATTATATATATTTAAGGAATACTGCACAGTGGTTTATCTATTTATTTAATTTTATTTATAGAGACAGAGGGAGTTTGAGCAGGGGCAAGGACCAGAAGGTGAGAAACAGAAAGAAAATTAAGTAGGCTTCACACTCACTTGGAGCCTAAGCTGAAATTAAGAGTCAGACATTCAACCAACTCAGCCACCCCATTTCCCCATGGTGGTTTATTTATTAAATGTTTATTGAACACTTACTTAGTCTAAGTTTTGTAGATGGACTGGATGTTGACAACAAGACTCGAACCCTGCACTCAGGACAATTAAAGCCTATTTGGAAAGACAGGGATTTATCAAATATTCACAAGCATTAACATAAAGCTACAACCGTAATATGGGCTTGACTCAGTGGTACATATTTCCATTAGATCATGTCATAGGAGATTTATCATATTAGAGAGTTCAGTTATGTTTCCTTTAGGAAGATAGAATTGAACAGACATTTGAAATGTAAAAACAAGTTTATTGTTTAATAAATCTCTAAGAGAAGGAGTGACAGAGCTACATTCAAATGGGCAAGGGCAAAGACACTGTGGCTTAAGAAACTTAGAGTGCCAATGTGCCAGGAATGGAAAAGTGAGATGACAGCTAATGGAGGAGGTAGTGGTGAAGAGACAAAAATATTCTCAACTTAGTAATGAATTTGGTATGAGGGTCTTATGTAGAAAGGTCAAATAAGACTCCTAAGTTTCTGGCTTATATATTATGTAAATTCACTGAGATAAATGATGTTGGAAGACACATCTTCTAATCAAGGTTTATTTTTTGGAGTGGAGAGGGAGAAAGGGTAGTATGGGAGAGGCAATGAAGAAAGCCAACAATTCAGTTTTATACATTTGATATTTTATTTTCTCTTAGAATACCTAAAATGAAATAAGGAAATTAAACAATGAGTAAGAGTCCAGAGTTTAGTGGAGAACCTCTGGTAAATTTGTAAGTCATTTTTGTAGATGTATATATTGAAACTTTGGGCTTCTGAAATAAATAGGGAGAGGAGAAAAGATCCTACTACCAAGGCTTGGGAAAATTCTAGAAGTTAGAGTCTGAAAAGAAGATAGAGAGGTGCCAAGGGGGCAGGGGAAGTCCCAGTAGAGTTTTATCATACAGAAGCCAAAGGAAGACAGTATTTCAAGAAGGAAGAGGAGTCAGTAGTGTTTGTTTCACAGATAGATAAATTAAACAAGAAGTATGTCTTTTATGAGGTACCTAAAATAGACAAACTTATAGAATCAAAGAGTAGAATCATGGTTGCTAAGGCTAGGGAGGAGTAGAATGAAGAATTGTTATCCAGTGGAAATAAAGTTTCAGTTATTCTAGAGTTTTAACAATACTGTATTAAATATGCAAAAGTTTGTTACGGTGGTAGATCTCACAACCAATGTTCTAACCACAGCAAATAAATAAATGGGGGCAAAAAATGCCTATTGGCTTTAGAGACATGGCAGTGAACTAAACATTTATATGAGTTTTGAGAAAAAAGTGTTAGAAGGAAGGCCATTTCAGTGCTGAATGATGAGTAAATGGAGAGTGATGAAACTCAGAGAACAATCCTGGAAAGGTTGAATTGAAGAACAATTTAAAAGAGTTTAAATCCAAGAAAACACTATAGATAAGACATTTTTCAATAATGTTGGCTTTAATTAATTAAAATTATTATTATTTTATTATTAAAATAAATTTAAATTATTTAAAATCTTAGTAATTTTCAAAGATTAAACCCTAAAAAGATGTTGCAAATCATGGGACATATGGGTGGCTCAGTCAGTTGAGTATCCAACTCTTGATTTCAGCTCAGATCATGATCTCATGGTTCAAGAGTTTGAGATCAATATTGGGCTCTGTGCTGACAGTATGGAGCCTACTTGGGATTTTCTTTCTCCCTCTATCTCTGCCCATCCCCTGCTCATGCACGCACGCTTGCTCTCTCTCTCTCTCTCTCTCAAAATAAATCAACATTAATTTAAAAAAGATGGTGCAGATCATACATGGAAAGTGCTGGAAGAAAAACTTCTAGGGGGTTGGAAAATCACACTTCTGACTTGTCAGGCTTTGTTTAAGACCACATTATTTTTTTCTGTCAATAAAATATGCATTTAACTATTAGATTTAGCACCCCACATTAAACAACTCAATGTAACATACTTGTACTATTTTTAATACAATTTATAATATAATTAGCATATCCTGGAGGAAATCTTATGTCTGGGAGTAACTTAGCATTTTATGGAAAATTGATAAAATATCAGTACTGACTTGTCTATTATTGTAACTCTGAGTAGCTAATTGGCCTTTGTTTAGAATTTTTTTAAGTTTATTTTTTTTTATTTTGAAAGACAGAGATAGAAAGGCAGAGAGAGAGAGAGGGAGTGAGAGAATTCTAAGCAGGCTCCACCTTGTCAGCACAGAGCCCCACATGGGACCCAATCCCACAAACTGTGGAGATCATGACCTGAGCCGAGATTGAGTGTCAGATGCTTAACCAACTGAGCCACCAGGCACCCCCTAGAATTTTGTTTTTGTTTTTTTTTAAGTTTGCTTATTTTGAGAGAGAAAGAGCAAGTGAAGGAGAGGCAGAGAGGGAGGATCCCAAGCAGCCTCTGCACTGTCAGTGTGGGTTCCAACAGAAGGCTCCAACTCATGAACTATGAGATCATGACCTGAGCCAAAATTAAGGGTTGGATGCTTAACTGACCAAGCCATTCTGGCACCCTTAGAATTTTGGCTTTTAATACATATTTATTGCCTATATTCCATTACTATGAAATTTTAGGTGGAATTTCCAAAGCTGATACACACATTAATATAAATGAATATAAATGTATAAAATGTATAAATGAATATAAATGCACATACATCTGCACACATTTTTGAGTATCTGTTACATATGACAGTATCTTACATTACATCTTTATTTGTGAGGTATATAACAGGCATTGACTTTTTTTAAAATCATTTTTGGACAAGTTTAATTTTTAATATTCCTTGGTATCAAGTTATGAAATTTTGGTTTGGTATTGAATAACACCTCACCTTTAGTTAGATTTATCCCATTTGTTTTTCTCCTTCCAAATAAAAAAATAGGCATTAGTTTAGGAGGAAAAACAACATCAGACTCTGCATAATAAAATATACTAACAGATGTAGAATTTTTAAGCATCTGACTCTTAATCTTGGTTCAGATCATGGTCAAGCCCTGTACTAAGCTCTACGGTGGCAGCGTAGTGTAGAGCCTCCTTGGGATTCTGTCTCTTCCTCCCTCCGCCCCTTCCCCACTTGCACTCTCTCTCATTCTCTCTCTAAATAAATAAGTAAACAAAAATAAAATAAAATGTTTTGCATTTCATGACACAATAAGGAATGGGACAGTTGACCTAGCCAGTTAGGATACAGGCAAGAAGATGGGATGTGAGACATACTGTTGGGATAAACCAGTCTGGGCTTCCTGTTGCACTCAGATCATTTAACTTGATAGAATTGTTTTTAAGCTGCAATAATATTTAAGCAGGTAGTAGAATCTAGTATCTTGAGGGTATAAATCTAGACTGAAAGTAGTTTATCGGTGAAAATATTTGGCATATCGAAAATCCAATAGACTAGTAGGGATGAGTTGGGCCATATTCAAATTGTAACAAAGGCTGGGAGAACAATCCCTGCTTCTTAGCAAACAGCAGGGGCTTTGTCACCACGCTACATTTCAGAGTCCAGAGTGCTAACCATTACACCATGGAAACCAAGCTATATTTCAAAACAAGGTTCACGTTTCTGACCCTGGGGGGAGTTTCGGATTTGTGAGGGGCTCCAATCTTGGAATAAGATAAATTGTTAATAGGAACCATTGGTTCAGGTGTAGAAAAGGGATGTAGTATCATAACTGGAACCAAAAAAAAAATCTACAAAGTTGGGGAAATTAACAAACCTAGACACTTATCTGAATTATCTAAATTAAACTGTTTAGAGAGAATATTGAATAAAGACTTTTGGAAGTATATGTCCTGTGGGTCTTACTGGTCCCTGGGGACTTTACATGGGTCTTTCTTAGGAGGAGGTGCAGATGATAAAGAATTCTGATAGCATGGACTCAGGGACAGAATGTTCTTACTCATATTTCTGAGGTTAAAACCTGATTGACCTTGTATGCTTTTGGTTCTGGTAGAAACTTAGTATAATGAATGAATCTGATTCATATCTGACGGTAAAGATTAATGTAATGATGTCTTGGAAACAGAAGGTCAATTAATATCTTTTACAACATGCACATTCTTCCTCTCTTATGCCTGTAGAAATACCATCTAGCTTTAGTTATGTACTTTACAATGAGAAGTTACACTAAAACACATAGATATGAAAGTTATTTAAAGAGATACAAAATAATATTCTAGTCTATCTTTACCTTTGAAAACTGCAAGTTCTGATTTAATCATTTAGTGCATTTCATGAGGGTGGCTATCAGAAGTGAAGAGCTGACTATTCTATCTATTGTAGGCAATCGTGGATATTTCTTAAAAGAGAAAAAAGTAACAACTTGGCTCATGGCAGTGTCATTCATGTCTATTCAGTTTCCAGGTTAGAGATGAATTGCAAATTGGCAACTTTTTGCAAAATAATGTAGTATTATATTGATTCCTATTGCTGTTGTCACAAATTGCCACAAACCCAGTTACATTAAGTAAAGAAATTTTTATTGTATTCTTTTTTTTTAATGTTTTATTTATCTTTGATACAGAGAGAGACAGAGCATGAGAGGGGGAGGGGCAGAGAGAGAAGGAGACAGAACTGGAAGCAGGCTCCAGGCTCTGAGCTAGCTGTCAGCACAGAGCCTGACATGGGGCTGGAACCCACGAACGTGAGATCTGACCTAAGCCGAAGCTGGAGGCTTAACCGACTGAGCCACCCAGGCGCCCCTGTTTATTGTATTCTTGAAGTAAGAAATACAAAATTTTAGTCACTGGACTAAAACCAAGGTGATGGCATGATTGTGTTCATTCTAGAGGCTCTAGGAGAACATCCACTCCCTTGCCTTTTCCAGATTCAGAAGCTGCCTGCATTTCTTGGACTATGTTCCTCTTCTACCTTCAAAGCCACAAAGACAGCATCTTCACATTTCTCTCTATTTCACTTTTGTTTTTACATCTCTTTCTACAACAATTTTAAGGCCTCTTGTAATAACATTGCACCAAACCGGATAACCCAGAATAGTGTCTCTATCTGGAGGTTCTTAACCTGCCACATCTACAAAGTCCGTTTTACTATTTAAGGAAGCATATTCACAAATTCCAGGGATTAGGATATGCACATCTTGGATTAGGCATTATTGCGTCTATATCACAAGTAGTGTATTCATTTCCATTCAAAAAATACATATTTTCCTATCTTATTAAAATAAAAGAGAAAAAGAACCTTATGAATTCCAACACCTATTTAATTAAGTCTCATTAACAAGATCTTCATTATCACTTTTCCTTGAATACCTGAATACTCTCTTGCCAGAGTTACTTGTTAGCACTCCATTGGCACCTCCTTAGCATATTTCTATTAGTGCTTTACAGCTGTATGAACATATATATATATATACATTTCAATGTTTTAGCTAATTTCAGATCAAAATGCATATTAGTTACTTAAACTTTGAAGGAAGACTATTTCAAAAATGAAAATGTGTAGGCTAGTAGCAAGCAACATATTTTTCTCCTCATTAATATCTTATTCTAATTTGTTATTCATTTTCTTTCAAATCATGACAGGTGCTGAATGCTAATAATACATGTTCTAATAGAAGACATTTGAGGTCATTAATTTTGGAATTAAATTCCAGAATCAAATGCCAGATGAATAGGGTTAATCCACAATATTTGGGTATATCACTGAGTATTAAGTATTGTAACTAGGCCATCTGTTACATTTAATATTATTTTTTAGCAAAAAAAAAGGGGGGAGGGTTACACAACATTGGAGTGGTAACTAAATTAAAAAAACGATCACAAATGAAATAGAAGTTTCAAAAAAGAGAAAGTAAATTAACTTGTGGACAATATATAGATCTAATCTCCCTAATTATTTTAATTACAATAGACTGCGACATAAATAGAATTGTCCAATCATTCAGTGTAGTTTTGTGTTTTAAAAACTTCTGATAACATGGGTGCCTCGGTGGCTCAGTTGGTTAAGCATCCAACTCTTGATTTAGGCTCATGGGGTTGTGAGTTGAAGCCCTGTATCAGACTTTTCTCTGGCTGTGTGGAACCTGCTTGGGATTCTGTCTCTCCCCCTCTCTCTGCTCCTCCCCTACTGCATTCATATTCTCTCTCTCTCTCTCTCTCTCTCTCTCTCTCTCTCTCTCTCTCAATAAATAAGTAAAACTTAAAAACTTCTGATACCAATATGACATCTGAAGTCAGATAATTTATATAGAACTAAAACAAAAAAAATACTTTGGACACATTGTTGTGTTGTCGCATTATAAATATGGACACATGTGCCCCTCCTAGTGCAAAATAACTTACTGTGCTTTAATTTTTTTTTTCTGACATGTCTTTGTTTACAAAAGTGCAGGAAAACACAGTTTGGCTTTTATCCCATTTACATAACTTCATAAATAAAATCACCTATATTTGGAGGCCTCATAAATAACCAAAATCAATGGGAGATGGCTGAATAACAAGTAATGTGGTGGACCAACCCAAAAATATTAATTGAAAAAAAATCATTTGGGCAAAAAACTAAAAGCTATTAATGCCATTAATGGGAATCTAGCTTGGCTACTTAAAAATCCGAGATTCCAAGGAAGGGATGTTTGCCTTGTTCACGTGCGTTTATTGTTCAGAACTTTTCCCAGTTGTCTTCAGCTGGCCCACGTATACTTAGTATTCCCTGTTTTTACTAACTTCAGTCTTCGGATTTCTGCTATACAACTCAGCATCTCAGTGCTTCTTTACTGTTTCCAATTACATGTATTTTCTCTCCTTCATTTTACTGATTACCTCTACCAGCGTTTTAAAAATGAGCTGAATTTGTTTCTTGTTCAGAGAGAACCCTCCTATAATTGTCATTGACTTTCTTTTACATATTTCCATTTATTTACTAATTTTAGTGGGGAAATGAAAGGAGGAAAAGTAAAGCTCTAAGACATTCTTGGATTAAGGATACTTCTGTTTTTGAATAGACGTTTTTGCAACGCAGGAAAATGTTATACTTTACATCCTTTCATACTGCTTTTTGTTGTCATTCTTCCAGTCTGTGTATGACAAAGGGCCATTTGTTAGTTTATTTACATTCTGTCTTCTTATATCAATTATTTTTTCCCACAACCATTTACTTCCTTCATTTTTTTTATCTTTGAGAACTCCATGAATTAAAATTGTTTTCCAGATAATTGAGTAAATTACCTGAAGTATTAAATTATTAGAACATAATCTAATGAAGCCAGAGGCTGAATTAATGCTTATAAACACATATGGTTTAGTGGTTTCTAGTATAGGAGACTGTGCCACCACCACTGCTAATTCTGGAGTATTTTTATTACTACCTAAAGAAAGCCCACATGCTATAGCTACCATCCCTCAACACCCACATCCCCAAAGCCCTAGGCCATCATGAATAAAGTGTCGGTATTCTTTAGATTTGCATATTCTGGGTGTTTCATGTAAATCGGATCATATAACTTACAGCCTTCTGTGCCTGCCTTAACTCATTAGCATGACGTTGTCAAGGTTCATCCATGCAATAGCATGTACCACGTACCACGGGCCATTTCTTTTGTAGCCAATTAGTATCAATTGCATATCCATTTGTACCACATTTTGAAGTAGAATCTCATTGTGATTTTGATATACATTTATCTAAGTACTGATACTATTGAACATCTTTTCATATGCATATTGACTATTTGCATATCTTCCTTAAAGAAATGTCCATTCAAAATTCTCCCAATGTGTTGTTTTTCTCTTTATTATTGAGCTATAAGACTTCTTTATATATTCTGGATTCTATACCCTTATAAACTATATGGTTGCAAATATATTTTCCATTTTGGGAGTTATCTTTTCATTTTATTAATGGCATCCTTTTTTTTTAAATTGTGTTGAAGTATAGTTTGTTGCCTATGCTTTTTCATAGCTTCAAAAGATAGCTAAATCCAAAGTCATGAAGGATTACTCTTACGTAAATGTCAAAAGCTTTATAGTTTTGGGGCGCCTGGGTGGCTCAGTCAGTTAAGCACCGGCTTCGGCTCAGGTCATGATCTTGCGTTTCGTGGGTTCGAGCCCCACGTTGGGCTCTGTGCTGACAGCTAGTTCGGAGCCTGGAGCCTGCTTCAGATTCTGTGTCTCCCTCTCTCTCTGACCCTCCCCTGCTCACACTGTCTCTCTCTGTCTCTCAAAAATAAATAAAAGACATTTAAAAATTTTTAAATAAAATAAATTTTTAAAAAAGCTTTATAGTTTTACCTCTTATGATTATGATACCTTTTGCATTAATTTTTTATATGGCATGAGGTAAGAGACTAATTTCATTCCTTTTTGTATAAATATTCAGTCATTCCAGAACCATTTGTTGAAAGCTATTTTCCCTGCTGAATTTTCTTGGCAGCCTTGTCAAAATTATCTGACCATAAACATATACAATAAAACCTTGGATTGCAAGTAACTTGTTCTGTGAGCATTCTGCAAAACAAGCAAACATTTCTAATAAATTTAAATGGTTTTTTAATGTTTGTTTATTTTTGTGAGAGAGAAAGCATGAGAGAGTGCTAGCTAGCAGGAGAGGGGCAGAGAGAGGGACACAGAGGATCTACTCAACTTTCTGCTGTCAGCATGGAGCCCAATGTGGGCTCAAACCCACAAACCGTGAGATCGTGCCCTGACCCCAAGTTGGCTGCTTAACCAACTGAGCCATCCAGGCGCCCCAAGCATTTCTAATAAATTTTAACTTGATAAATGAGTGATGTCTTGACAAGTAGTACATGATGCTGAATGTCACATGATCATGACAGCCAATGATTCTCTCTCTCACTGCAGATTGTGGGTGATTGTCTCCCATGCATAAGTAAACTTAAGAGGTATGTCAACAGAAACAAAGAAGGCTTCAAGGTAAGGAGGGGGTAGTTTTATAACTTTAAGAAAAGTGGCATTCACTGTGTTGTGAGGCAGGGCGAGGCTGTGAGTTTGGACACTAAGGCAACTAAGGTGTTTGCTACTGAGTTCCAGAAGCTCATGGTTTCCAAGTGTTAGCTGCCAGAGCAAATTTTTAACTGCATTGAGATGGAGCTTTTTTGGAAAAGGATGCCAAAAAGGACCTACATTACAGAAGAAGAGAATGCAATACTGAGTCACAAGCCCATGAAAGACCATCTCACCCTCTTGTTTTGTGCTAAGGCAAGAAGGGATTTCAAAGTCAAGCCCCTGCTCATGTGTCATTCCAAGAACCCACAGGCATTCGAGAAATGCAAGGTGCAGAAGAGCCAGCTAAATGTTATGTGGAGGTCCAACAGCAAGGCTTGGGTCACTCATTTCTTGTTAATTGAGTGGATCAACAAGGTCTTTGGTCCTGTAATGGAGAAATATCTTTTAGAAAAGAGTCTGCCACTCAAAGCCTTGCTAGTTATGGGTAATGCTCCTGTTCATCCTCTAGGCTTTGAGGACAACTTACTGGAGGTCAAGTTCCTTCCTCCCAACACCACTCCAATCCTTAAGCCCATGGATCAGCAGGTTATTTCAAACTTTAAAAGGCTTTACAACAACAAAAAAATTAGTGATGCTTTGAGGTAACTAAAGGAACAAACCCTACCTCTGAGAATTATGGAAATATAATTTCCACATTGTGAACTTCCTTTAGATCATCAATAAACCCTGGGATGGGGTGACCAACAGAACCTTCAATTTTGCTTGGAGAAAACTGGGGCCTGATTGTATTCTTGGACATGACTTAGAGTGGCTTACTCATGAATAGGAGCCACCAGTTTTTGGTGAAATTGTGTCCTTGGGGAAGATCATGGGACTGAAGGTGAATGAGGATGACATTCAAGAACTGGTGAAGAACATGGCCAGGAACTGATCACCCACGAACTGATGGATCTGCATCATGAGCACCAGTAAGAGGTTATGGAGGAGATCTTGTCTGCAGAGAAAGAGGAGGAAAAATCAGAGGAATCCTTCACTTCAAATGACGTTAGGGAGATGCGCAAAATGTGGGAAACATTGCAAAATTTTGTGGAAAAGCACCATCCTAATAATGCTGTAGCAGTTCAAACAATGAATCTGTTTAAGGACAATGCAATGTCACATTTCCATAAATTCCTCAAAAGGAGGCAACAGCAAGGCTGAATAGATTCCTTGTTAAAGTTGCATGAAAAGAAAAAGATTCCATTGATCCAATAGATAGCAGTGATTCAGATAGTGGTTAGTAATAGTGTAAGTCATCCTACAAAACAACCCTCCTCTCTCTTGTCTCCTTCACAACAGCCACGAAGGGTTTCAAACCTAAGTGCAGGTTAATTTGTTTATTTTTCTTTATACTTTGTATTTTCTTTATTGCATTATGTTACATTATTGTAATCATTTTATGTGAATATTTTTGGATTGTGGAATGAATCATCTGAGTTTCCACTATTATTTATGGGGAAATTCACTTTGATACACAAGTGCTTTGGATTACAAATGTGTTTCCAGAATGAATTATGCTCCCAAACCAAGGTTTTATTCTGGTTTTATTTCTGGATTCTAATTTCTGCTCCATTGAGCTATATGTCTATACTTGTTATGGTACTATATAGTACTATATAGTCATGTGACTAAGGGAATAGTTTTGTTTTCTTTTGTTTCCAATTAGAATGGTGACCCTGTCAAAAAAAAAAAAAACCTGGGTTTTTTTGTTTGTTTTTTGTTTTTACATTTAACTATAAATGATGGTTAGCCACCCACTCATACAGCTGGGGTTCGATCTTAGGCTTGTTACTAGGCTCTACCATCAAGATGTAAAGATGCGAAATTTAATAAAACCTAAGAGTAATGAGAGAGAGAGATGGAAGTGGTTACTCTATCATCTAGTCTTTACAAACTTTAATCAAATTGTTAAGGTCCTTTGGAGCAAATAGGTTTCTATATTGAGCTGAGAAGAAGCAGCCTCAGATTGCTTAGGAAATGACATCAGGTTGAGTCTGTTAGTTTCTGAAGCTGAGTTAAACCAGGAAGGGGTTTGACAATGGAGTTTAAGTGCTGACCATATTCACCATAGTTGGGCATCAAGTCTTCAGAGGGGAATCTGGTCAAAGTATCCCTTTATCTATCGCTCTGGCAAAAGAAATTGCAATATGGGGAGGGTTTAATTAAAATATGTTTCTAGATATTAGGCTTGAAATGTTTCCTGGCTTATATTCCCAATGTTTACAGCATCATGAATCAATAAAATTCTTTTAAAATTCATATGACAAATTTCAACAGATTATGATGTCTAAAGAAGGCTGGATGCTATGGGAATGTAGAGAAAGTTCACATAAAAGAGGTTGGAGAAAAATGAGATCAAATAATAATTAACTAGAGTGATGGGTTTTTGTTTTGTATTTCAAAGCTGGTTGTTTATCTTTTTTTCTAATTATTGTTTTGAATTGGTTAGAATGGAAGAGTCACTCAAGTAAGGTGAATAGGGTTGGCAAAGTCAAAATCTGTGATATGCAATTGGCAGAAACTGTGCACACTGGTAGTGAAATGTCTGCTTTACTTCTAGGTATTCAGGTAGTTGCCAATTTAGCCTCTTGATAGAAGATCAAGTGAACATTTCCAAAAAATATACCAGGAAGTACTGAAAAAATTATGCATGTTGAGTCTTTAAGGAATTTGTTGAGGAGTACTTTAAATACTAAGATGAAGAATTCTAAGTTCATTGAATAATTTATATTTTATTGCTTTGGGTAACATTGAGAATTAACACTACATAGTGGCTTTAGAGATATACAATCAAACCTGATGCTGCTGGCTGTTTATGTTTTAGATTTTTAGGAAAAAAGTGACATAAACAGTATGATTGCTTACAGGTATTCTGCTCAAAAATGTGACCTGGAGAAGTAAAGTTTTTTCTTCATCTTGAATTACATTTCAGTTACAGGGCTTACACAAGTTGTAAATTTGAATATTTCAAATATTAAAAAAACTAAGAAGGTAAGCATATTAGAAAAAGCAAAAATTGATGCTTTTTAAAAATGCATGAATTTACAAATGAAAAGAGCATAATGGACCTTTCTACACAAGATCTTACTCATTTGCTGTTTCTATTTCTGTGTAGATTTGTGTGAACTTTGAAAATTAATACAGCCATACATAAGGAAACAAATCAATGCTACATGTCAGCTTGTATATATTATAGCTGAGCTTAGAGGAAAATAAAAGATATCCTGTATTTCTATACTATTTTTGAAATCTTTAGCTCTTGAAATACTGTATCATTCAATGAAAAGCGCAAGTCAACCAACCGTGCAGTGTTCTAGCTAAGGGTGAACAAGGCAGACAATGGGATTTCTTGCTTCATCTCTCATGCTGTAAACTACTGTCCTATTTGCGGTCTATATAGTGCCACGTTTTTTGCGTTTCTGGGCTTTTTGTTGGTGATTTTGCTGTTTAAAATGACCCCCAAACCTAGTGGTGAGGTGTTGCCTAGTGCTCCTAAGC
>NC_043703.1:46500011-46606524 GCF_006229205.1 Suricata suricatta | reverse complement strand
CAAGTAATAAATTGTATCATTTATCTTGAATGTATCATAGATAAGCTGCTATATAATGATTGCCACTTCAGATAGCTGTGAAATTAAGTGATTAACTAGTTGGTACTGAACCTTCTAATTTCTGTATAAGTCTAATTACATGAAATAGAAGTTGGTGTTTTGATTTTTTACTTTGCTTTTCTGCTTGGAGTGTCATTGCAACTACTGTATTGTAAATGACGGAAAATAATTGCATATGTTAAAAAAATAAATTGTTATATTAAAAAAAAAGAAATCTATGATTGAGTTAAAAAAAAGAAATATTGTATCATTCAAGCTGTTTTTCTAATGGGAAATGTTTATTCTTGAACCATCATTTAAGATTTGAAACCAACCAAATATGACAATGCCTTTTTAAATCTAATAACCACATTAAATTATATCATTTTACCTCATCATGGAAAGGCTGCAAAGTCTTATAATAGATCTATAATATTGCCTCATGATAATATTGCCTTATAATACTAATGGCTGCAACTGAGAGAGTATTGTTTATTTTAAAAGGTTGTTTTAGTTTATTTCTAAATTTTTTTTTATTACTTAGTTGTCCCATACATATAAGTGGAAAAATAGCATTAAGGAAAACTACCGTTTACTAAGGGCTAATATTTTGCTTGTGTTGTGCTAAGTCTTTCACCAAAATGATTACATTTAATCTTAACTCTCTATCCTGTGAGGTCAGGGTTTTCATTTTATGGAAAGGAAGGATGTGTGCCTCACAGAAAAGGTCTTCCTTTCTTAAATGAGGCATAAGGCTGGTCTCAAGTCCAAGAGGAAGGATAGATATTCACAGATTTCAGAGAAATTAATCTGAAAAGGAAAAGTCATTGGAATAGATTGATTCCCAAGCCTTCATTGTTGGGACAATTTTCCATGTTGTGTGAGCCGGAGCAAAGGCTTTCTAACATTCTGTTCCAGGCTATGTTTTGAAGACTTTCATATCATGAATGGTGTAAAGTTGTGTAGTTAAGTATGAGAGCTCTAGTTCCACTACAGTCTCTCTAATTCTGATCCTGTCAGTTGTTATTTTTTGTGCTAGACTTTCTGATAGGGGTGTGGAGATGTGTCACTGTGGTTTTTTTATTCATTCTTCTAAATGATCAATCATTTGAACATCTTTCTATGTGCTTGTTGGTATGCAAGGTACCCTTGTAAAATTTGTAGTTTTTGACACGTTTTGGGTAGATTGTCCATCTTTTTGAAAAGAATTAAGTGTAATTTATGTATTATGTGTAAGAATCCTTTGTCAGATGCACAGTGAATATATTCTCCCTTTCCATGGCTATCCTTTTACTATCTTAATGAGTGGAAGATCATAAATTAATGAAATCCATCTTATGAAACTTTGTCCTTTTGGTTTGTATTGTGTCCTGGATCAAAAAAAAAACAAAACTTTGACTCCCGTAGTATCATAAACATATTCTCCAAATTATTCTCTAGATTATGGTTTTACATTGTAACAAATTCATCTTGCTTGTGGTATTTTCTTTTCTCAATATATAATACCTCTTTATATAATATTATTAGTATTTATATCTATTTTCATGACAGAGGCTAGATATTATCCTGTTTTTGAAATATCCTTGACATATTTATGTGAAAATATACGACTTCATACACTGTGTTGAGAAGTGTTTATTTTTTCTATACCATAAAAGAATTTACATAAACTGAAGTGATTTTGTTTTGTATGTTGGGAGAATTCACAGATGAAATTATGTAAGCCTAGAATTTTCTTCTTGAAAACGTTTTTACATTTGAATTCAATATCTTAATAACTATAACATGGCTCATATATTTGTTTCTCACGTAAGTTTTTATTTGTGGTATTTTTCAAACAATTCCTCATTAAACCAAGTTGTAATACAACAAATGTATTGACAAATTTTTATTTTTTATTTATTTTTGAGAGACAGAGAGAGATAGCATGAGCAAAGGAGGGTCTGAGAGAGAGGGAGATACCAAATCGGAAGCAGGCTCCAGGCTCTGAGCTAGCTGTCAGCACAGAGCCTGACCTGGGGCTTGAACCCACCAACCAACCCACCAACCATGAGATCATGACCTGAGCTGAAGTCCACTGAGCCACCCAGGAGCTCCTGACAAATTTTTAAAGTAACATGTTCCCTGGTCTTTTTAAATTACTATAAACATCTATAGCAAAGCTCCTTTAGAATTCATTTGGAAATTGTGGCCTTGTCTCATCTTTCTCCCTTTAAAATATTGCTAGAGTTTTAATACTTTTATTAGTTTTGGTGAACACTTAAGAAAAATACTTTTAATTTAGAAAGTTAGGACAGAATTCCCCAGCTTACAAGATTACCGCTGGAAGACAGAGCTAGGCTGTCGACCATCATTGGCAGTTGACTCAACATCAGAGTATAACTTAATCCACATTCGCCAGCCTTCCAGACCAGCTCCATCCAAAAAATGATCAACACAAAAGTATTAACAACCCTACCAGCCAGACAACTGGTGACAACTCTCAAGGGTGCCTTCATTCCACAGTTCCCTATGGTTCCAACTGAGACATTTTGGGATGTAGGAGTCTATCATCTGACCGTGCAGGACCTAGCAGGCTAGAATTTAATTTAGGTAATAAATATACATATATATATCCGTTTCCTTATACACATGCTTTAACAAGAAAAATTATAAAAATTATATGAGCATGCTACAGTATAAAGTATAGAATCATGGAAGAAACAATGGCACGAACTGAGGTAAAAATTAAAAATGACTGTAGTAGATAGGAGAAGGGACTGAAAAGCTTAGAGAAATGGACATGCTAGGTGGATTCTCTAAGACCAGCAAACCTGGCATCAGACTTTATTCCTGAAGTGACATACCTATAACTTAAACTGGAATGTGCTGCTGAAGGGCCACCAGCACTGCTAGGAAGTTCTCAAGGTACCTTAGCTCTGTAGGTGAGGGTTAATGGAGATGCCATCAGAGTTTGGGCTCCTTAATAGCGATGTGGTAATTGTAATCGAGTAGTAGTAATACTGATAGTAATAAAAATAGAGACTGCATGCTATAGAGACGAGGATGTATCATTTAAATCAGAAACCAAGTGGGCAAACATTGATCTCTCCTCTGTATTTTCCTTTTTTGTGTTTCAGATGGGTATTCTCTACTGGCCGTTGTCTAGTTCAGTTATCCCCTCTTCCTTCATTTCTAATATTCCTTCAAAGTTAATTCCCTATTTATGATTTTTAATTATTTTTTCAGTTTTAGAATTTCCACTTGATTCTGTTTCTTTGACAATTGTTTTCTTTGATTTTATTCGGTATTTTAGTACCAACCTTTTAAAAATTTGTTTCTTAAAACTACAACTTAAGAAAGCCTCTAGGTCTGTTTCTATTGCATCTTTTCTCCTGTTGAATTTCAGTCATATGATCCTGTGCCCTGGCATGGATGAATTAATTCAATGATAAATATGGAGTATGAAAATGTAAAGAGTTTTGGAGAATATCATTGTTCTCCTTTCATTTTTCTTTGTCAGGTAATTAGAGTATAGACAAATAAGTTTGATCCAGTCGACACTGCATTTCAGACTTTGGTAAGTCATGTTAGTTCTGATTTGCCTTAATTCTTTGGACCAGGAACTTTAGCAGTAATGTTGGAAAGTGTAGTTTTACTATAACTTCACTCCTGGCATGCCCTTATCTGTTTTCACTTCCCTGGCTGTGTGACTTCCAAAATTTTATCTTAGGTTTTTAGGACTGTAGCAATTGCTTTTTAGGTCTCTGCAACAATGTTGAAAACCAATTGCACATATAATGTCTGATGCATATTTCTGAGGTCTCTTTCTCAGGAATTTAATCTCTTAAATTTCGGCTGACTCACTAGCCTTGATGTAAGCATTTTTCCAGCCTTGTTAAATTAATGGCTATAATTTTTAGGTTGGTGGGGTTTTTTTTGTTAGCCCTCCATGCCCCACATTGTGAATGGGTAAATGCCTTCATTGGGAGGAAGAGGGGGGAAAATCAATGGTAAAAGTAGGGCTGAATTCAATTGATTTTTCTCTGAGATCTTTGTCCATAAAGTCATGACAGTCTAGTGTATCTGCAGTCCCTTTCCAGTTTTTGTAGTTCCTCATTGTGGAAGAATTCCATCCGAGTCAGAAGAAATATGTCAAAATTCAAATGTTTCTTGAAATGTCAATCTTTCTTTATAGTTCCTCCATTTCCAGGAATATTTCATTTCTCACTTCCCTCAACTCTTCATAGCATTTCCCACATTTCTTCAAAATAGTAATCTATCTTCTCTAGTTTTCCTGCCCAATCCCTATTTACTTGGGGAATGCTAAAATTGAACATACCTCTTGCCTCATACTTGAATGAACCATTGCTGGTGTTATTGAAATGGAGCTATTCTGTTTCAGGAAGTGAATTTATTCCCCAATACGTTTTTCCATCCATATTATAGATGAAAAATTAAACTGTCATCAGCTGTTTAATTGTTCCTGTCTAGTTCCTCTCTAGAATAATTCGAGTACGTGTTTATTCTAGATGCTATACTTACAAAAAAGATCAGTTTCAACCCATTTATCATAAAAGACAGAATAAAGCAGCAATTCTCAAACTCTAGTATCCTTATTTTATGATTTTGAAATTTTCATATTTTGAGAAAACAAATCATTCTATATATTACATAAAGGGCTGGCTACTTTCATGGTTAGAAACCATGTCAGTGAATCAAAGACTTAAAATGCTCCTCAAATTAATTTCTTTTATCATGATTATGGTGGCATCTTAAAAATATACTAATACACATTTACCTATGACTATTTTCATGCTTTCTGTGTAAATGACAGGTACCTTTTTGAGAATAAGAACAGTTTATTCTCTCATACATATGCCATATAATAAACATGTTGAGAAAGGGAGACATATGTCTTCCCTGTTCTTATTAATTTTCCCTTGGATGTCACTGTAAACACATGAATCGTTTTTTAATTCTTTTGAAAAAGAAGGTAAACTATTGTCATTTCTGTTTCTTTGTTGTAGATGTTATCTTTGATAAGAAAAATTCATGAGTTTCCAGATTTCAGTAACTTCAGTCTAGGCTTCAGACTTATAACCTGACTTTTGGCTAACATAATCTTAAAAGTTTCAGGAAGACTTCATAAATGAGGCCAAATATAAACCAAGGTCTGAGAAAAGAACAGAGTACCTAAGGAAAAGAGTTAGCTGTCTCTCAGGAATATTTATCAGGTCCCCAAAAGAAAGGATAATGAAGGGTTTTGGTAATTACATTTATAATTGATTCATTACTTGATTTTTCTACACATACTCCTGTACGTCCATCAACAATTCCAATACACAGATAAAAATGACATATATGGCCTGTATATGTAACATATAAGCTATCCTGTAAACGGTTGTGGAGAGTTCATGTGGTTTTGTCTCTTGCCATAAGTTTGATTTGTGACCATTTCTATTTTATTATTCAACTTAGAATTAAATGTCGAGTGAAAAACACATTAATTGCAGTACAAGTATTATGACGAACCTCTTTAAGGTAAAGATTATATTTTCAACACTCAAGGTTGTTATGTTTTATATTATGCAATGTCTTCCCCAATTCCACAAACAAGTAGTATGAGATACCTAAGCCATGGGCAACATGCTATATGTTGAACAATATCTTGAGGAGAAAAATTGAATTGGATCAGTCACTCCATGTTTCTTAAGAGTTACACAAAGCAAGTACTGAGGTAAGGAAACTGTTAATATCAGAAGTAGAAATGGATGGGCTATAAGGGAAAGAGTCATTAAGGTAGTGTGGCTCAGAGGAGATTGGTGTAGAGTTGTAATTATGAGGTCTCTTGGAAATTCTAAATTACAAGAAAGTAGAAATTATGAGTTAAAAGAAGATAAAGTGTAGAGAAAATTTACATAAAGTATAAAAAGTAGAGACAGAGACAGCAAATTGGGCACACACCCAAAATGAGGCAGAAATTTCATGACAGGGAGAGAGAGAGAGAGAGAGAGAGAGAGAGAGAGAGAGAGAGAGAGAGAGAGAGAGAATGAGTTCCATAAGAGAAAAATCAATTCCTAAATCTTCATTTCCCTTTTATTAAGATTTTCTTCAAATAATCTATGTTAGATGTTATATTTTAAACTATGACATTAATTTAGTGGTTCTTTTTGGGATTTTTGTGTTTGGATGCTGAAGAAGTTTAAGCATGTGACTTTTTACAACTCTCCATTAAGAGAGATGTTTACATATTCACATGTCATAGTATTTCATGACTTTACTTCTATTTCCCTTAGAGTGCATAACTGTATTTTCTGAAATAAGGATTCACATTACTTAAAAGAGTTTGCATGAAAGCATTCTGACTTTAATAATACTTCTCAGTAGGAGAGAATATAACTGTTCCTTTACAGAGGATTTAAAACATAGTAGGCATTAGAGCACCATCTTTAAAATTCAAAGACAATTTTAAATACTAACTTTAACATAGAAATGTCTAGGAACATTTCCTATAGTTTGCAAAAAATACAGTAGAATCCAGTATTTATTGATTACTGGTTCACATTAGAATTAAACTAGTATGTTAGTCTAGAAGACATCACACTTAGTCCAAGCCAAAGGGTAAAGGCTTTTATGAAAGGAAAGAATTGGCAAGTATATCTCCTTATGTAAGACACTCTCTAAAAATAACCCCATCTTTAGTTATAAGGAACAAATTATTTTAAGAAACAATAGATGAACCATAAAAAATATATGTGGGAAAGCACAAAAGACAAACAAGGATGTGTATGTAAACACATTTAACATGAATCCAGAAAAAAATCATTTACCAGCGTGTTAAACGTTTTCATCAGTTTAATACTAATTTAGAAATAAAGATCTAACACATTTTATTATTCTACCAAGATATGCTTAGAAACCCGTAAAATTTCAAAACTACTTTTTTAGCCTAATGCCACATTGATGGGAAATTAGTTATGGGCTAAACTGTACATACTCCTTGAACTTTTTTTGTTCCTCATTTCTACTCCCAAAAGAAATGTTCTCTATGCTCTTTAGGGCAACTTACACCCTGCTTTCTAAATATCTCTACTATCATCACCCCAAACTTTCCTTAATATGATGTCAAAATATCAGAGGGGCAATTGTACTGTGTGTGTGTGTGTGTGTGTGTGTGTGCGCGCGCGCGCACAGCATCTGTTTATATATCATGACGTTTCTTTCTGTGCTGGAAGAGACTGCCTCTCCCTAGGCTAGCCAGTTCTTAGACATACCAAAGGTCCCAGGTGAGAGTATGATACACACACTAAGAATCCAGAGCCCCACTGTCTCTTTCTGGCCCCAGTACCAGGAGGCAACCCTCTCCTATCTTAAATTTTTTTTAATGTTTATTTATTATTGAGACAGAGAGAAACAGAGCATGAGTGGGGGATAGGCAGAGAGAAAGGGAGACACAGAATCAGAAGCAGGCTCCAGGCTCTGAGCTGTCAGCACAGAGCCCGACACGGGGCCAGAACCCACAACCTGTGAGATCACCACCCGTGCTAACGTCAGACGCTGCACCACCTGAGCCACCCAAGTGCCCCAGGACTCTCCTACTTTAATCATCTCAGGGACAGGCAGCTAGAGACCATTCCTATAGCCCAAAGCCTGCTGAAGGAATTATTCAAACTAGCCACTACTAAACTGTTTACTGTGCCCCAAAGAAAACCCAAGGCAGGCTCCCCTCCACCTCCCCACAGTGTCCTGGGCCTGCCCTCTACCCTGGTGTGATTCCGGTGGCCTTGCATGGCATGCCATGTCTCCTGTATCTAAGCTTGTGAGTATAATAAACTATTTTTCTTAACAATAAAATAGGGGTTTCAGAACTATTTTTTAAAAATCTATCCTCTCAGAAAAATTAAATTTCAAAAATTTTTTCCAAAATTGAATTTTTATATATATATTTAAAGTGAAAGGCTACTTTTTTTCCTTTTCAGGCTATTGGATAATTAATAGAGATGCAATAAAAATCTTAAATTGAGTACTTACATAGGGTACCAATTTTAAGATTATTAATAATTTTGTTAACTTCTTCACAGCCTTCTTAACTATCTTCACTATGCGTTAGGCAATTGAAATACATGTCTAAAGAGTGTCCTACCTATTGTTATACACATAAACCATTTGGCTAATTATTCTAAAACTTCAGGCCTGTATCTCCACTGAAGAACTCCTCCATGGCTGGGATCTGATCAATTCTTTGAAAATTATTTTCCTACTTTATTTGAAATCCACAGACTATCTAGTAATTCTTCCTTAATACACTTTATTTATTCATAGGCTCTTTTTGCACATGGAAAATATTCTTCTGAATCTACTTACATTTATTCCACTATTAAAATTTCAGTTTTTACTTTTTCTAATGTTCTTCTTTTACTGTAAAATTTATGTAAATTTATGTTACCATACGAGTCCAAAGCAGCTTGAATATGTTAAACTTGAATAAAACTTTAGCAAATCAATTTTCCTTTTGTTAGAAAATGACCATATTTTACAGTATGCAGAGGTTATGTAGTTTTCACCTGTGTTTGTGATCTCTAGCAAGACCTAGAGAAGAGAGACTCTGTGCTTTGAAATATTTCATTGTGTCTATAAAATATGATATGCAAAATAAAGTTTTTAGGAAAATGAGGGATTAAATTACTTTTGTCCTTTGTGATTTTTAAGACTAAGGTGAAAATATAATCTTATATCTTTAGAGTACAAAGAACTGTATAATTAATATTCACTTGTAGGTACTGTCAGCCATTAAAACAAAATAAAAATAAGCAATAAAATTGAAAATAGAATTGAAAATTGAAATGGATTGTTAACAAACCATTTTTTCTTTAGAAAAATTTTCTAAAAATTTAGACACTTTTGAATTGCAGTAAAGTATACTGTTGACATCTTCTCTCTTTCAGTACAAATGAATATCACCTGATCCTTTGTATTCTTGGAAAGTCTTGTGGCTTGCTTGGCAAAACATACATGTTGAAGTTTTAATGCATTGGCTGAAATACTATTTTATCATTTTCAACAAACACTAATTTTATAGCTTTCACAGCTTCCTACAAATATTAACTTTGACTCTTGCAAGACCTTCACATTAACAATATTGGTTATATATAATGACTAATATAAAAGCTAATAGTATATTCTGCAAGATCTAATACCTTTTTATTCATCCGCCTTTCTATTTCTGTTTCTTATCAATGGAGGAATTACACACTCCAAATATCATAGTATATCAAATATTGAAATAATGCAAACATAGGTTTCCTAAGAGAATAATCACTAGTATATTTTGTAGGCATAGAAATGTACCAGGAAAAAGAAATTGTCTAAATAACACTGCTTGAAATGGTATAAAGTTCTGAATATTTTGATAGGAAAACTTGAAGTATATAATTGCCTGTTTCAAAGTGTGTGAAAGTTCCTAGTTATTTATGAATATTTGAAGTTATTTTCTTCATTCCTTGTTAATTGCTTATGACAGCCAAGAGTTAAAATATGGGTATCCTCTTACATAATGTAGGAGAACAGCTGCAACACAGTCTGCTTCTGCGGATGCTCTTGACAATGTGTCTCCTAATGCCCTAAAAACAGCTTTTTCCTGCATGGCTGTTACTTCACACGTTCAGGCTCGAACAATCGGCTTCGTGAAATATTCAAGTGCCGCACTGAGGAAAATCCATTTCCACCCCTCTCGAAGAGATAGCAAGACAAATACACAGTGAGGACAGAAAAACAAAACAAATTATTGGCAGCCATGATTGTCCCGGTCTCTGAAGAGTACACAACCAAAACAGTTAGCTTTTTGAAGACATTTTTAATGCTGTCTGACTTGTTATGATTTAAAATCTATGTTTTGAAAGCTAGTTTTGGACAAAGATCTTTGTGGGTTAAACTTGTTTTGATGGAATTATATTGAAATTGGTTACAAGGACTTTCTGATTGAACACGGGCACCAGGAGTAGAGAGGTCCACTGTGTCATTGATATCATGGCAACGGCAGAGGTAGACTTTTAAGTATAAAATCCAAAAGCTTTTACGAGCAATGCAGAAGTGTTCGATCTAGGCAGGGCTGCTCTTATTTGGTCCAAATATCTCTCCAAAGATTTTGAGATACTTGCTCCCACTGTGGTCAGGCTACTCTTGGTTGACAGAGGTAATTAAACTCCATGGCACTCTAGGAAGAGAGGGGTGTATGTTTCTGCCTGGACAAGGCTACTCCCCAGAGGCAGTGGTGCAAGTCATGTAATAGTTCATGGAGTAATAACCTTCAGTGTGGCCCACCTTGCCTGCCAATACCAGTGCTGTTGCCTGCACTTGACATGCTCCACATGCGAGGGACCTAAGCTCCCAGCTAATAGGCTTTGAACTGAAGAGACCAAGCCCACCAAGAACCAACTCAGAGAGGGGGATTCATCAAGTTTGGACTGACTTTCTTTCCTCTCCTTTTTGCCAAGAATAAATATAATTAGTCTATCATTGGTTTGAAGGATGCTGTTTCTTTACCGGCTCATTAAGAGACATTATTTAGTATGCTTTTGGCTTATGAAATATTGTTATTATAAATTATAATTCTTACAGCAAAACTGTGTTAAATATATTATTGGCAAAGACAGCCTCAATCTTTGAACATAATATGCCCCAAACAAAATATTTATCAAACTCTGTTTATATGTAAAAATGTTCTCAGAAAATTACTCAAGGTATTCAAAGAAAGGATTACAGAAAAATCAAAAGTTTGCAAGGATAAAACAGGTAAAAAGTAAGTTGCACTCTAGCATAAGTAGTATTCTGCTGCTAAATTTATGGACACCAGTAACAGAAAATGCCTCTGAAGATATTTTGTTTGTCCCTTGGGAACGTTCAGATTAGCCCCCAACATAGATTCAATTTTTTTTTTTCCTAGACAGCTTTCACATGACCTGAGATCTTTACTTACTTTGCCAAGATAAATTCTTCTGCAGATTAATATCATAATCAGTATTTGCAGTGTGCCTCCTGCTAGTGAGAGCTGCTAGTTCATGAAATAATTTCCCTGGGGAATTGCTTCTACTCACCGTCTTTAGTTATTTGAACCTGGTCTAGACAAAACTCTTAATCTCACATAGGAAAATACACTGCCTGATAAAGTATGAGTTCTGTAACTCCAAGTGTCTGTCCTCTTAAAAGACCTTAGAGTTGCAAGTAAATAAATTTTGATAAAGGATTCTTGGATATTCAGTGGAAGTAGATAAAAACAAAGAAAAAATGAAACTATTAAATATCTTATCCCTACACATCTGTCTATATTTCCCATCACATTAGAACAATAATAAAACTAATAAAAAAGTTTTTGAGCTATATAGAACTTTTCGATACAAGTATTTTCATTTATAATTAAGAAATGGGTTAAAATTTGTTATCAACATATTTAATCAATGTGCTTATATAAATGAGTCTCAGACCAGAATGAAAATTTGTTCAATTACTTGGGGAAGATATATAAGCCCCCCAAAAGAACTGGAAAGCACTTTACATCTAAATAAAATTTGTTAAATGTAAAATGTAAAAGTAAAGAAATTAAGAAAGGCCAGAAAGAATTAAATAAGGGCAAAAGAAGTTAATTCTCCACAGAGACTGACAAAGGAACAAACATGCAGAGGACAGTACTAGAGTTTTAATGATACTTAAGCATTTATTAAAATACTTAATTTTAATAGAAAGCAAAGTATCTATAAGTAAGAAGTTTATGATTCAACAGAGAACCTTCATTATACAAATAAAAAAGCTAGTGAATCTTAAAAGGTTATCTGGCAGAATATGTGAAAAGAGAAGTATTTACTCACTAATGAGAAAATGAATTGAGGACAGAAATCTGATGCATATTAAAAAATGACCTGGCTTTGCTTTATGCTGCCTATTTTTACAAGAACTGCACTGACTTCCCCTGACTTAAAAAATCAAAAGATACTCATTTCATCCAACACCATAAAGGGCTTTGATTTATTTTTATAAATGGTTACTGTGGCAGTAAAGAAAGACGTTATTACTTTGATGCTGGTGAAAATCTGCATGGGGTAGCCATTGATCAAATATTTCAAGTTAGCTTTTCTTTAAAAGTAATGTTTATTTTTTTATATTAAGTAATGTGTATTTCATAGTTTACAAAAATGAGCAATACAAAGGCAGTTTGCACAAAGAACAAACCATAAAATAGCAATTTTCCACCCCCTCAGTAATTATTGCTAATATTTTATGAGAATTCTTCTATTTTTTTCTGATATGGTTAGATTGTTTGAATGTGCTATATTTGTACTGTATATGTTGCTGATATGAAAATGTTCCCAAAACATTTTTTTCATTTAATAATATAGCATGTAAATTTCCTTATGTCATTATATATTCAGAAACATATTTTAATGACAATATAACATTTCAACCATCATTTACTATGTTCACTATGTTACATATTCATATTATTATATGTTGCTATGAATTGACAATGCAATTTTTACATATATCATTGAGTTTTTCTCAAGTCAGTTTCCTAGTCAAAGGGTTAGATTACAGGTAGAAAGATATCAATAATTGGTTGGCTTTTGATGAGTACTGTGAATCTTAATTTTTTTTATAATTTATTCCAGTTCTTCTTCCTAGTCTCTATATACAAATGCATCTTAATTAAGCATAAATGGAATCAACCTTTGGCTACTAGTGAAGTCAGTGTATTTATTCCTATTTGTTTTCCTCTCTCTCTCTCTCTCTCTCTCTCTCTCTCTCTCTCTCTCTTTCTCTCTCTTATATTTTGCAAGGGAAGGGAGAAATTAAACCACACATTGTCTCATTTTGATAATAGGTAATACATTTACTTTTTGCATTGCTTGTGGTTTCAATTTATGAAATAATCTAGCCTACTTGTTGCTTATTTTAATTGAATAACATAGATCTGTGGAGAGTTGAAAATAAAAGTTCTATTTCACTTGATAACCCATTTCCTAACTCATGAAGCACTGAATATAGCATATTGCATAATATTTCAACATTTTTAAATCACACCTTTCTTCACATATACATATAGGTTTATATAGACATGATGTGTTTATATATACATTTTTTTGAGAGAGAGAGAGAGTATGTGTGCATATGCAAGTGAGGGAGGGGCAGGAGGAGAGGGAGAGAGAAAATCCTAAGTGGAGTTCCACACCAAGCTCGGGGCCCCACACAAGGCTAGATCTCATGACTGTGATATCATGATCTAAACTGTAATCAACAATCAGATGCTTAGCCACCTAGGCACCCAACATTTTATTTATATACATACATACATATATATACATAATTACATATACATAGACATATAATGCATAATTAGATTAAATCCATGAATAAAAGTATATGCAAGGGCTCAGGTGTTTATCTCACAGTTTGTGTGACCTCAGGGTATCAGCATGGAGCCTGCTCGGGGTTCTCTCTTCTCTTCCTGTCCTTCCACCACTCATTCTCTCTCTTTCTGTCCTTTCACATTCACCCGTTCTCTCATAAGTAAATAAATAAAAACTTTAAAAAGTATATATGCATCTGCTTATTTTTAAAGTAAAGTGATTATATTATACATAATGATCTATGACTTTTTTAAAGATTAAGAATCTATTAGGGGTGCCTGGGTGACTCAGTCAGTTAAGCATCCAACTCAGGTTTCCAGGTCATGATCTCATTCATGGTTTCATGAGTTCGAGCCCCACATCAGGTTCTAAGCTAACGGTGCAGAGCCTGCTTGGGATTCTTTATGTGTCTCTTTCTCTGCTCCTCCCTTACTTGTTGTCTGTGTCTCTCTCAAAATAAACTTTAAAATAAATTTTTAAAAAGAATGTATTAGTAACATCATTCCATTTTAGCATATTCTGGCTTTGCCTCATATTTTATTAGTTGTGTAGTATTCCATTTTTAGATATACCAAATATATATAAATAATGGTATTATGAGAGTTGAGTTATGTTCCCCCAAAAGATAAAGAAGTCCTAACTCCCACTGCCTCAGAATATGAATATTTTAAATGAAATGCATCATTGCAGATGCAATTAACTAAGATGATGGAGGAGTTTTGCTTCTTATTCCAGTGCAATTGGTGTCCTTACAAGAAAAAGAAAGATAATGTGAATAGAAACACATGGGGAAAACATCGTGTGACAACAGTCACAGAGATTAAAGTGTTGCCACTCAAGAAATCCGGGGAACAGCAGCTCTCATGAGAAGCTGGGATGAGGAAAGGGAAGATATTCTTTCAGAGGCTTTATAAGGAACACAGCCCAGCTGGAGCCCTAATTTGGAATTTGTAGACTTCACAACCGTGAGCTTACGGATTTCCGTTGCTTTATAACATGCAGTCTTTGGTACTTTGTTATGACAGCCATAGGAAACTAATACAGAAACATACTATAGGTTTTTGTTTTTTCCTGTTTTCTTGCTGTATGTCTGTCATGTTGTATATCTGTGTCTGTATTTCTGTACATGAGTAACTATTTTCATGGGATGCGATTCTTCAGTAGAATTGCATCATTCTGGCAATACCATCAACACAAGCTGTTCCAATTTCATATAACACAGCAAGTATATGATACTACTCTTTTTTTCTCCAACATTATGCAATCTGAGGGGCTGAGGTTGATCTTTAAATTTAGTGAAGAGAGCTACTTCGCTGATACTTTAATAGGTGTTTTTCTAATCATTAGTAACGTTGATATTATATTTCATGGCTATTAGCTTTTTGTGTTTTTCCTATTGTGGACTTCCTATTCATTTATTTCGCCCCATTTTCTGATGCATTTATTTGCTCTTCCGTATCCATGTTTATATGCTCTATATTATATATTTGCCAATATATTTGCTAATATATTGGTATAATTTGCTGATTATTACTAACAATTGCCTCACTGGAATTAACACTACTGAGAATATTTATGGCTGCTTTATCATGAAATGGCTGAGCTGAGAAGTGGCAACAAAGATGTTATGGCTCAGAGAAGCCCAGGGTGCTTAAGGCACAGCGCTTTACAAGCAAGTTTGCTGGTCTCTGCTCTCCATGGTGTCAGAATCTTTATAACACTAATCAGAACATGTCGGTACTGGCGCACGCACACACACACACAGATACACAAATATATCCTCTAGAACATAACTTGTGTTCTAGAATTTAAATTAAGCCAATCATTGCACTTATGTGATTAATTACTAGGATCTTTGGGTAAGAAGCACTGATCAAAGTGAGCATTTATTTTAATGATAAATAGCCTAGAGAAGCTAAAGTTGTAAATTGATTAAAAAAATATTCTGTGTAGAGAAAAAAAATTTTTGTCAAATCTTAAATATTTTTGTTTACTTTTCAGTGCTTATTTTTAAGTATGCATTTGATTTAAAAGCATTTAAAAATTTTTATATTTATTTTTGAGAGAGAGAGAGACAGTGTGAGCAGTGGAGGGTCAGAGAGAGAGGGAGACACAGAATCCAAAGCAGGCTCCAGGCTCTGAGCTAGCTGCACAGAGCCCAATGCAGGGCTCGAACCCACGAACTGTGAGATCATGACCTGAGCCGAAGTCAGACACTTAATCAACTGGGCCACCCAGGCTCCCCAAAGCACTTAAAATATTAAGGTAAATTTAAGATTTAGCATGTCCTCATCTAAATTACATAAGTTTGAAGCACAAATCACATGGCTTGTTAGAGTTCCAGAATTTTATTTTTGGGAGACTCAGAAGCATTTGTCAAGCACATGAAACTTAAAACTGACAAAATATATTTTGTTTCTATAAATTAAAAAAAAATAAATTTATTTTTGAGAGAGAGAGAGAGAGAGAGAGAGAGAGAGAGAGAGAGAGAGAGAGAGAGACAGCGTGAGCTGGGGAGGGTCAGAGAAAGAGGGATACACAGAATCCAAAGACAGGCTCCAGGCTCTGAGCTCGCTGTCAGCACAGAGCCGGACGCAGGGCTTGAACCCATGAACCGTGAGATCATGACCTGAGCCGAAATCGCACGCTTAACTGACTGAGCCACCCAGGTGCCCAACAAAATATATTTTGTTTCTAATCAGAGTTTATTAGTTAAATACAGGAGAAGATGCAGAGCTTCATTCCTTTCTTATTTTTCTTTTCTCTAAGTGTAAAAAATCTGTAGTTTTATGACCTTGTTTATAATAGTGAATACTAAAGCAAATAGCATTTTGTGGGGCTTATGATAAAAATTTTACTCCTCAAGTATGCGCTTGCTCTAAAAAAACATGCAGACAGAGGTGCCCAAAGTTGGTTAAGTGTCTGATTCTTGATCTTGTCTCAGGTCATGATCTCACATTTCACTAGTTTGAGCCTCGCATCAGACTTTGTGTTGATGGTGCAGAGCCTGCGTGGAATTCCCTCTCTCCTTCCCCGCTTGTGCTCATGCTCTCTCAACATAAATAAACAAACTTAAAAATTAAAAAAAAAAAGCCCCTGGGTGGCTCAATTGGTTAAGCCTCCAACTTCGGCTCAGGTCATGATCTCATGTTCGTGGGTTCGAGCCCCGTGTCAGGCTCTGTGCTGACAGCTAGCTCAGAGCCTGGAGCCTGTTTCCGGTTCCATGTCTCCTCCTCTCTCTCCCCTCCCCCTCCCATGTTCTGCCTCTCTCTGTATCAAAAACAAATAAAACATTAAAAATTTAAAAAAAACATGCAGACAGTGCTGAATTATCCAAAAACAGTTGTAAAGTGGCCTATCAGAGACATATACTGTATATCATAAAGACATCATTTTAACCATTTCTTTCTACTCCTGGTCTGAGAAATTTCTTTCTACTTCACTTAGTAAGATCAAAAAGAGATTTTTCAAAATTCTCCCTGCCTTCACATGGAGCTATATTAATACAAATAGAATGCAGCCCCATGAACATTTTAAACTTAGTGTTATTTAGGAAATCTAATAAACGGAACATTTCCTATATTTGAAAAGGAGAAAATTAAAACCTTAAAAGATATTATTTCTACTCAAGAGCTCTTGAGAAAGTAGAATTTCTGGCTGCTCCAATTCCAGTGTGCTGTTGAGCCCTGGTGTGGATAGATTTGATGTGAGGGAATCATAGGTATGTAGCTTCCAAAACAAGAGGCCGATACTTCTGATTAATATAATAAAGATATGAATATACTGTCAGTCTCTAGACCAGAAGGCAATCAGAAGATTTGGCAATGCATTCCTATAGGAAAGTCACTGTCACTGATTCTGCTGCTGCTTTTACGTGTGTGTGTGTCCGTCCCTTCACATGCGAGATTGATTGAATGACATAGTTGTTTTGAGACAACATTACTACAAAATACCCACAAATGGAGAGCTATTTACAACTGATTTTACCTGCACTGATTAGTAGTGGCATATGCTGGATAATTATTTTTATATCTTGTTGCATGGACAGTGTGGACATTAAATGGAAGAATTGAAAATGAATTCCCACACAGCCATTGTATCACTTATATGTTTGAAAAAAAAAAAGTCTTGGTGTTTAATGTTTAAACAGTTTGTTTAAATATTAAATAGGAATTTTTTTCTCTGATTAATTAAATGAGAGCAAAAGCTTAAAAATTAATTTCTAATGCTTGCAATGTCTAACAAGATAGTATCACACATAACACTTCTGCAATATGATGATCACCAGATTTTTTTTTCAAATAGTACACTTTTTTTTATTTCTCTTAAAATATATTCAGATCACATGTTAAAAAAACTTGTTTATCATTCAGGAAACTTACTGCACTGTGGCAGGCAAAAGAAAAGGGAGGGATTCAGCTTTTAACAAAGCAATTGGTAATATGCTCTGGTCTTTATTTGTCCTTGGTCAGGACTGGAATACTAAAGAACTGAAAGATGGGTATTTGTACTTTAGTGTTTCTGAAGGGTTCTTTAAAGGATTCTTCTGCTATAGTTACTATTTAAGCAGGCTGGCATTTTCTTTTCTATTCTCTTGTTTGTATCTGAAGCGTTTTACTGGCATTTTCATTCTTCAAGGATATTGGAGTCCACAATTTATTTCTGTTTTGGATTGGGGAATATCATTCCCATAGTTTAGGTGAAGGACCAGAGAGGTGAACTTTCAACTAGGCAAACAATTGCAGCTGTCATTTAAATTACGTATTTCTTCAATATTGTACTCATCTTTGAGATGGTCTTTGAAGTAATACATATCTTAGATCATAAATTCCTGAGGTTGGAGGATGATTTATTATGGCTGCAGTTTTCCACTCATTATGTAGTCAATAATGATTTTTAACTGCCTATAGTATGTTTCACCTCTGAATGTTCAGAGAATAATATAACACATTTCATAATAAGTAACTACTTGCTAAAGGCACGACACCGTAGTCTTTACTATATACATGTGAGTCCCTTTGAGGGTACCCCTTGGGAGGGCGTTATCCACTGGTCTGAGGGAAATTGTCTCCATTTTCTCTATGGGAAGAGAGAAAAAGCATAAACTGTAATCCAAGGGAACTGTAACTGAACGTCATCAGTATATTTTACCCATCTGATCTTGCTAAAACAAACATTAATCACAATGGAATTTGTAAAACTATGGGGGAAGGGAGCTCAAGTTTGCAAGACTTGTAAGAATTGCTGAGAAGTGAATCAAGAATTTCTGAAATTGATCTTGTTTATTCCACAAAGGCCTCTTTTCACTGCTAGGCAATTTTGTTATTGAACATCTTTCTTAACATTGAAAAGATTAAGGATAACTATTGATATTTTGAACGGTGATTTTATATTAGTATCCCATGAGCCCTGTAGTTGAAAAATATACAGTCAGGTGCCTGGGTGGTTCAGTTGGGTGAGTAACCAACTCTTGATTTTGGCTTGCATTATGATCTGACGGTTTGTGAATTCGAGACCCTCATCAGGCTCTGAATGACAGTGTAGCATTTACTTGCATTTCTCTCTCTCTCTCTCTCTCTCTCTCTCTCTCTGCCCTTCCCCTGTGTGCTCTGTCTCTCTCTCAAAATAATTACATATATATTTAGAAGCAAAATATACAATGTATCTAACTACCAATAGAATCAAAGTTAAAGTTCTTAGCCTCGATGTTAGCACATAATTGTGACACACTGTGTCAGTCTTTAATGGTCCTTCTTTATTTCCTTAGAGATTCTTCACTTTAACCAATCTAACCAAAATGAAATATTGCATCTTGCCATTACATTTAGTCAGACTAGTTTTTTTTACCTGGAGTATCACTGCCACATTTTTTGACTAATTAAAAAAAAAACCTCATTGTTTTTATTTTTTTCATTTTTTGTTTTATTTTTTAAATATTTATTTAGAGAGCGAGAGAGCTGGGGGGGGGGGTTGAGAGAATCCCATGTAGGCTTTTCTTTGTCAGCACAGAGCCTATTTTGGGGTCAAACTCACAAACTGTGAGATCATGACCAAAGCTGAAATCAAGAGTCAGTAGCTAACCAACAGAGCCAACCAAGTGCCCCAAAAAGCTAATTGTTTTTAATAATATTTTTATTTAATATTGAATACTTACTAAATGTATATCCAATGTTTCCTATTGTATTGATATGCATTTATGTGTTAATATTAAATCAGATATTAGAGAAAAAGATGCAAAATATAGTAATATATTCATGACCTAGCTTAAGGCAAAATACATTTTAATCATATACAGAGAGCCTGCACGTTGTACCAGATTCCATTCCATTCTCTGCCTTCTCAAAGCAAATCATTCTTCTGTGTTTGCTATTGGATTCTTCCTTTCTATGATTTTTACAACATATATTTAGATCCCTCACAACAGAATATTTAATTTTGCATGCTTTTGAAATTTAGATAAAGTATATATTCACTCTGAGACTTTCTTTTTAGTCAATAGTATGTTCCTGAGATTTTGCAATATTGTCTCCTGAAACTATAGTTCATTCTATATGGTATCCTGTATATGACTATATTGTAATTTGTTTTCTATACTGCTACTAATGGATGTTCTGGTTACTACTTTTTTTTTTTTTGTATTTTTTCTGGTGCATATGTAGAAGTAATTCTCTAAAATAAATTTACCTACGGAATTGCTAAGTTATGAAATACTTTATTTTCAAATTACTAGACAATGAAAGAGTGGTCCCCAAAGTGGGTTTATGAATATTCATCACTTTCTACGGTGGATATTTCGTTTCTCCACATTGTCACCAACACTTAAAGTTATTAAATTTGTAAAATGTTTGCCAAGCTGGTGTATACCTAATGGGGTTTACTGTGTGGCTCCCTGGCTCCCTGGTAACTGATATCAAGTAGTTTCAGGCTAATAGAATATACAGGTTTCTTCTGCTAGATACACCTTTCAAAATAGCCACTTATTTTCATATTAATAGGCTAGAGTTTTTTCTTCAGTGTTTTAGAAATTCTTTATCTCTTATTATCAGTATGTACTGAAAGGTATAATAGAAGACATTTTATATAGCCAGATATACCTAACTTCAGTGTGTAGTGAAACTTACCACAAATATTTTTCTCTGATATTCTGCTCTGTTATAAATCAAGACTTTAATTATATTAGTCTGGTTTTGATGCATTAATTAAATCATTTACTCCTACACACACAAAATATTATTTAATAGAGCTTTATGATAATGTTTGGTATCTGGTAAACCATATTTCTTACTGCATCTTGTTCATTTCTTTTTGAATATCTTGATTATGCCAGGTCATTGTGTTGCCATAGATATTGAGAATCAGGTTTTAAGAATCCTCATAAACCTGTGCTCTTTTCATTGGATTTTTAGAAACTGTTGAAGAGTGTTAAGAGAACTGTTGTGTTTATGATATTATTTCCTATAGCCAGGGAGTATAGTTCTTCATTTACTTAGGTAATGCTAGTTAATTTTAACAAAACAGCAAATTATCCTTTATAAAAGTTTATTTAATTAATTTTTGAGAGAAAGAGAGACAGCGTGAGCAGGGGAGGGTCAGAGAGAGAGGGAGACACAGAATATGAACACAAGCTCCAGGCTCTGAACTAGCTGTCAGCACAGAGCCTGACGTGGGGCTCGAACCCAGAAACTGGGAGATCATGACCTGAGTCAAAGCCAGATGCTCAACTGACTGAGCCACCCAGGCACCGCTAAAACAACAAGTTATCTTTGAACGATAATTTAATTCCTCTTAGGGTTTTTAATATCTCTTATTGGTTTTTATTAATTTAATATACAAGCTAGAATCTCACGAAAACTGTTGAATTGAAGTGATGATATGATGCATCTCTCATTTCTGAATTAGGGAAAAGTAACTAAGAATTGTATTAATGTTGGGAGTACTGTAGACCTTCACTGATATATTTTCAGAATTAAAAAAAAACTATTCCTACTTTGCTGAGATTTTTTTTGTCATGTATGAGTGTTGACTTTTTTCGAATGTATATTCTGCATCTATTGAGATGATCATGTGTTCTTTTTTCTTTTGTTAACAAAATGAATTACATTTATTACATGTATTGATCCACAAGTTATGGAATCAGGAGGATATGTGCTACTTGGCCTGCCAGAATTTTTTTAGTTTATTGTCAAATTGGTTTCCATACAACACCCAGTGCTCTTCCCCACAAGTGCCCTCCTCCATCACCACCACTTCCCTTTCCCCACCGCCTTCCCCTTCAACCCTCAGTTTGTTTTCAGTATTCAATAGTCTCTCATTTTGCATCCCTCTCTCTCCCAAACTCTCTTTCCCTCTTCCCCTCCCCCTGGTCCTCCTTTAGGTTTCTCCTGTTCTCCTGTTAGACCTATGAGTGCAAACATATGGTATCTGTCCTTCTCCACCTGACTTATTTTGCTTAGCATGACACCCTCGAGGTCCATCCACTTTGCTACAAATGGCCATATTTCATTCTTTCTCATTGCCATGTAGTATATATACCACATCTTCTTGATCCATTCATCAGGTGATGGCCTACCAGAATTTAACTGAAACCATTATCTATTGCTGAGGAGTTTGCCTATAAAGACAGATAAACACATAGAAAAATTTATTCCCACTTTATAATTGTAAAGATGGGAGATATTGGTGAAATTTTAAAACCTGTTTTAAAATAATGACACTAAATTTGTTAAGTAATTAGTGGATTTGAATAAGAAGCCAGTTTTGAATAAATTAAAGCCTTGCCATCAGTAAAGCTAAGGTTTAGATTCATAAATTACTTTGGTTTAGGAAAAAAAAATGGATTACCAAACAACTAATTTTATTAATTGTTATAACTATAGAAATCAACCTGGCACACTTTCAACTTTTTTGTTCATTCAATTTTATTATCAGTGATCTGTATTGATATCACCACATGAGGTCAGAAGTTAACTTCCATTGAGTTCTAGGTGTCATTGAGCTGAAATCTCCACTTTCATATGATCTTGCAACAAAAAGTGTATGAAGAGGAGAGAAATAGAACAATTCAACTTAAATTTGCTTCGTGCACAGTAAAAGTTACTTGCTAGAGAAAAAACTTCCACAGATGGTTGGTTTGTTTAGTAAATTATATATAAAATAAGGAAGATTATTTAAAAACAAGACATATTACAAAAAGAAAACTTTTACTTTATTTTTCTAAAACCATATACCATAAATCACTTATTAACGTGAACTATGCAGTGATATCGAATGTGATGAAAACAACCAATGTCTCAACACATGGCTAAAAGTCATACAGTTCAGTGTGATGGACCTAAGTCACGTGCTGTGAAAGATGAGGTGGCAGAAACATCTGTATGTCAGTTTCTGCCAGCTGCTTTTTAAAGAGAAGCTCTATTCAAATACTTTGTAATTCATTTAAGGAAAAAATAAACATGGGTCTTACCAAATAGAAGAGGATGAAACCAGAATGCCTTCTATAAATATTGTTTATGTTATAAGGAGAATAAAAAAATACACTGCCTGAACACTTACAGCGAAATGCTATATGTCCGTGTGATGTATTAATGCACTGGTGGTTAAATTCGGTTCAGAATGATTTTTTAAAAATAATCAACTTGATTATTTTAGAGTAGTCCTATGTCACACAATACTAAGCCAAAACTACAGTCTTCCCACATGCTCCAGGCCCCTCAAACAGGTAGAGCGTCCCTTACTGACACCCAGCACTATCATGGTACATTTGTATAATCACTCATCCTGGCATTAACACGTAATTATGACCCAACTATTCACAGTTTGATTAGGGATCATTCTTGGTGTGTACATTCATGGGTTTGGACAAAGATATAGTGACATAGGCCTACCATTGTAGTATCATATTGAATATTTTTATTGCCCTAAAATTCTCTGGATTCCATCTCTACCCCCTGTTAATCTCTGACAACCACTGATGATTTTATTATACCCATACATTTACTTTTCCCAGAATATCATATTTGGAATCAGACAAGATGTAGTGTTTCTTTTTTTCAAATTGGCTTCTTTCACTTAGTAATATGCATTTAAGCTTTCTTCATCTTTTCATGACTTGATAGCTTCGACCTTTTCATTGCTGAGTAATATTTCATTGTCTGCATGCACCAAATTTGATCCAGTTCCCTACTAAAGGACATCTTTGGTTGTTTCCAAGTTTTGACAATTATGAAGAAAGTTCCTATAAGCGCTCATGTTCAAGTCTTGTGTGATTGTAAATTTCAACTCACTTGAATAAATTCCAAGAGCATAATTGCTAGATCGTATGGTAAGCATATATTTAGTTGTCTTGTAACTATCCAACTGTCTTGTGAAGTGACATGGCCATTTGTGCACTGACCAGAAATCCAGTGATAAATGAGGCACCCCGCTGCTCCACATCTATGCCATCAGCTCTGGACTTTGACTGTTCTGATAGCTGTGTACTGGTAGTGGCAGTTGTTATTTTAATTTGGAATTGTCTAATGAGATAAAATGTTAAGCCTTTTTTCCAGTTGTTTATCCTCTTTGATGAGATGTCAGTTAAAAGTTTTTTACTCCTTTTTAAATCAGCTTGTTCATTTTCTTAATGAGTTTTAAAAGCTCTTTGTATATAAATCCAAATCTGTGACTTATCTTTTCATTTTCTTCATATTATCTTTTGCAGAGAAGTATAACTTTATTAAATCCATACTTGTTTTTTTTTAGTAGAGTGAACGTTTTACATGATATCTAAAAGGATATCACCATAAAGTCTGTGTCTGGATTCATTGCTTTTGCATGTAGATGTCTAGTTGTTCCAGCACCATTTGTGGAAAAGTCTATCTTTTCCCCATTGCATCGCTTTTGCTCCTTTGTCAAAGATCAATTGTCTGTATTTCTGGAGGTCTCTTTCTGGGCTCTTTATTACATTCTATTGATCTATTTTTTCTTTTGCCGATATCATACTGTCTTGCTTACTGTTGCTCTATAGTAATTCTTGAAATTTTATCAGTATTCTGCCTTTTTCTTCTCTTTCATTCTTGAGTTGGCTAAACTGGGTCTTACATTACAACTTTAGAATTAATAATATGCAGCAAAGACTCAGGACCTGAGAGGATATTGCAGATGACTCCAAGATTCTATTGGGCTCACTAGGAAGCAGAGTTTGATCATAACCCCTTGTAAAATCATAGCGAGATTGCAGGTGCTTTACCATCATTAACAGCTTAGACTCAGAAATGAGGTTTCTGGGCTCATACTTATGCTATGTTACTACATATAAAATTTTCAGTGATTAAACTCTCTGTGCCATATATTCTTATTTGTAAAATGAGGAAAACAGTACCTATTCAATAAGATTGAAGTGAGGGTTAGACGAATTAAAAAGTATAGCATTTATAGTAGTTCCTGAATCTGTTGACACTCGCTAGTATTTATCTCTTGGGGCCTCCTGCTTGTGTTGTGGTAAATTCCTATTGTATCTGTCATATTTCTGTATTGCAATAAGTCAAGAATGAATGCCTATCCCTCTGCATTTGTGTTCTCTGGTCAACTAGTAAAGATGCCTTTAAATCTCTCTGTGTTTTACACCTTGGATGCCCAAACATCCATTCCCAAATAGCAGGTAAAATACATTTAAAAATACAAATCAATTCAGGCTACATCTGTTACCTTTTCAGAGAGAGCTTCTTTAACTTCTGTAAGAACTAATCCAGCATAGGCATCCTACCAATTCTGTTGATGCATGCCCATACACACACCATATAGATTTTTGGCTATCATAATAACCTGTTATAAAAGCCTTTTCAGTTTGTTATTTTGTGGTTTATTTGTGAGTGAATTAGTATTTCTATTCCTACTTAGAAAGTAAACTCCATGAAATTAGTAACTCTGGCTTTATTGTTCATCAACCAAGTCTAATACAAAGCCTGAGACATGGTACAAATTACATAAATTTTCATTTAAAAAAATTTTAATGTTTATTTTGGAGAGAGAGAGACAGAGCATGAGCAGGGCAGGGGCAGAGAAAGGGAAAACAGAATCAGAAGCAGACTTCAGGCTCTGAGGTGTCAGCACAGAGCCCAACACAGGGCTCAAACCCACAAACTGCAAAATCATGACCTGAGCCAAAGTTGAATACTTAACCAACTAAGTCACCCAGGCATCCTTCTAAATATTCATTAAATAAAAAAATACAAATAATAACAAATCCCTGTGGACTGTCTAATAATTTTATTCTAAGAAATACCATACAACAATATGGCTTGTTTTGGTGTTTTTTTTTGTTTTTGTTTTTTGTTTTTTGTTTTTTTTTGCAGCTAAATGGTCATGACCTAGGATTGCCATTTATGTCTACCTAATCAAACATGAACGGATTTTAACTTTTCAGGCATTTCTTTGGTGGGGAGCATGTGATAGATTGAGGAATCAAATAGAAATGAGCCAGACAACATAAAATTATTTTCTCAGGTTTCTATTTCTACTTTACATCTATGATCCCCATTGAGGATATCAATTAAAATTACCTAAGTAGTCTTAGTTTTCCTTTAAAATTGACATGTAGGGGCCTCTGTGGGGCTCAGTAGGTTAAGCATCTGACTTCAGAGCAGGTTGTGATCTCAAGGTCTGTGGGTTTGAGCCCCACTTCGGGCTTTGGGCTGACAGGTTAGAGCCTGGAGCCTGCTTAGGGTTCTGTCTCTCTGTCTGTCTGTCTCTGTCTCTCTCTGCCTATCCCACACTCATACTCTGTTTCTCTCTGTCTCAATAGTAAATAAACATAAAAAATTAAAAAATAAATAGATGAATAAAATTGATGTGTATATCTGGATCTACAAAACCAGAATTTTCCTAAGTATGGCCTATCACCTATGTTTTCACAGATTATCTTGCTTTGTATTCTGCTGGTAAATAGGGCAGCACTGGGTTCAAATAATAGTCGGCCTTTAGAACAAGATGTAAAACCACAGCCTGCTATCTGTGTTAATCCACTGAATATGAAATATCTGTTGAGACTTCCCAAAGCAATCAATTCAGAATGATCTATACTTCCCATTGGAAGTATCAAATCAGACTGAATTAGATGAATTAGAAGTGCTCTGCAAAAGCCATTATTTATCTCCAAAGGAGTGAGGCAAGGCAACAAATAGTGCATGCCTTATCCCATCTATCATAGATACTATTTTGAAGAGGTTGTAAGAAAACTGTGGATTAATAATAGATTTCTTTCTCAGAATTTTGGAAAAACATTTTAACATACTAAATTAAAAATATTCAGAGAGATTCACTATGTTTGAACCTGGAACAGATAGGCATAAATGCCTTTGTGTCTTTTTATACTACTGGTTTTTAAATTTCTTTTAAAAATGTTTATTTATTTTTGAGAGAGCAAGAGAGCAGGGGAGGAGCAGAGACACAAAGTGGCACTGAGGGTCAGAACCGGTTTCTGAGGCACTGCCCTTAGAGCAGAGAACCTGATGAGGTGCTCAAACTCATGAAGCCGTGATATCATGACCTGAGCCGAAGTCAGATGCTTAACCAACTGAGCCGCCCACATGCTTTCCCCACTGTTTTTATCAACTTTATACCCACTCAAGAGTACACAGTTTTGAGTGTGACTGGGGTGCCTGTGTGGCTCAGTTGGTTAAGCGTCTGACTTCGTCTCAGGTCATGATATCACGGCTTCATGAGTTTGAGCCCCGTATTGAACTCTGTGCTGACAGCTCAGAGCCTGGAGCCTGCTTGTGATACTGTGTCTCATTCTCTCTCTGCCCCTCCTTCATATTCTCTTTCTCTCTGTCTCTCTCTCCAAAATTAATAAACATTAAAAAAAGAATATCAAAATTAGTTTCCAAAATAAATTTAGAGGACTTCTAATAAGGATAACATTATTATAATAAACCCATGAGAAAAAATGCTTGATAGTCTGCTACCCATAACCATTGTAAGCATTGATTGGCATCAGTAAGTCCATAGACAGACTCATGCATCTTATGTATATCCATTTGGTAAAGCTAACTAATGTGATCTCAAGGTGATGTCTGATGACCCAGTTGTTATATGTGGAGATATGTTTGAAGGGAATGGTTAACAATCTAGGTTATTAAGTGATATACTTAAATGTATTCATTTTTTGGATCAATATTTGTTGAATGCCTATAATTCCAGGAATTATCTGAAGATATATTAGAGAACAACATGATAAGCATTAAAACCAAAATTATCACTTCTTAATTGGAGGAAGCCAGATTGAACCAAATAAATTGGTAAATCATGTAGTAAATTACAAAGTAATAGAGTACTTTGAGAAAAATAATGCAAACAAACGAAAGAAGGGTATAGAGTGTGTTGGAGAGAGAGTGGTTACAATTCCATATATGGCAGTCAAATGGGGTCTCAATGGGAGGGTTGCGTTTGAGTAAACATTTGAAGAATTTGAGGAAGTCAACCAGGCTGAACCTTCAGAAAAAGGAAATAAGGTTAAGGCTGTTAAGTCTCTGAAGTGTTCAGAGACAGTAGGGAGGCTGAGGACTCGGGGATAAAATTAGAGAATGAAGAGAGGACTAAGTTTTATAGGACCTTGTGTAAATGTGGTGCTGTGGAGGGAGCTGAGGTTAAAACTAGTGACATGATTTATTTAAAAAAAAGGGGGAGGGCACCTGGGTGGCTCAGTTGGTTAAGTGTCTGACTTCAGCTCAGATCATGATCTCTCAATCTGTTGGTTCAAGTCCTTCATCCAGCTCTGTGCTGACAGCTCAGACAGAGCCTGGAGCCTGATTCAGATTCTGTGTCTCCCTCTCTCTCTGCCCCTCCCCCGCTTGCTCTCTCTCTGTCTCTCAAAATAAAGACATAAAAAAATTAAAAAACAAAACAAAAAATAGTGACATGATTTGATTAAACATTAACAGGATCCATGGCTGCTAGGATCACACGACAGAGTAGGATTGCAAGAGTAGGAGGAGGAACAATGCACAGGAGGCCCTTATAATCTATTCGGTAAAGGAAACTAGTGTCTTGTACTAATTGATAGTTGATGGTGACAAATTTGAGATTGTATTGGAAGGATTTACTGTATTATTAAATAAATATAAATATATAAATATACCTTAATCTTGAAGACATTAACTGAGATTAGGAACCTGTGTTAGGAACAGGTCTGAATGAAAAGAATCAAGTTTGGAGTATGTTACTTTGAGATGCCTCATAGCCAATCAATTTGATTTATAAAGATAAAAGGGGACATGGGTAGAATTCTGTTGGACAGGGTATGGAGAATGGGAAAGAATGACAACAAGTAATGAATTTGAGAAGAACCAACTGATGATAGAGATGTATGCTGAGTGCTAAGGAAACACAAAAAAAGTGTTTTTCTTCCTGGATGGCTTGTGAAATATTTTACATAATGCATACTCAATCTAATCATGAATGAAGTTGACATATTCACAAAAAAGCAATAGCAGTGCAATTATATATCATCTAATTGTGGATATTTTCTTTTTTGATTTGTTAAACCAGCAACAGTAAAACTTTGTTTAAAAATTGTGTACTGATAACGTACTGTGAATGGGTTTTCTCTATTCCCACAGAATTCTAATTGTGAGGTTGCAGCAATTTTTTCTTAATCGTAATAGGTGTACCATTTGGAAATCTTAATGTTTCTGTATACTCTTATTTCTCTTCCATCATGTCTCAAATCAATTTATAGTAATTATTGTGTTGGTATAGGGTTGTATATCTGTATGCAAGTATGTACACATGTATATATCCAAACAACCAGTCTTTGCAAGTAATTAGACAAAACATGCTCTATGTTTTCTTTATGTTCAAGTATAGATTCTCTGTCTTAAGAGAAAGCTTCATTTCGAATTTGAAATATAAACACAGGTAAATATTTTGAACATTGTTCTGTTTGTAACTTTATATATATTTCCTTTATTTAGAGGGCAAAACAAACATTAGTAGACAAGTTGTCTCAGTAATCCTTCCTATCTCATTTACATCTTATTCATAAACTGTATTTATCTAGTTAGAGGTATCTTAATGATAATAAATGTATTTTTAAAATTTTTTAATGTTTTATTTATTTTTACACTTGACCTTAGCCAAAAGGCCAAGAAGTGATTGTTTTACTTACTTTTGAGAGAGAGGGAGAGAGAGACATTGTGAGCAGGGGAGGCTCAGAGAGAGAGGGAGACACAGAATCTGAAGACAGGCTCTAGGCTCTCAGCTAGGTGTCAACACAGAGTCCAATGCAGGGCTCGAACTATGAGATCATGACCTGAGCTGAACTCAGATGGTTAACTGACTGAGCCACCCCGGTGCCCCTCTTAATATATTTTAACAAAATAATTATGCAAGGATAGTGAAGGTGCTTCCCTAATACATACCTTTTTTCCCCACAGAACAAAGGTTTAAAGAAGATGTTATTAATGACATAGTTAGATCTATGTTTTTGTATTAAAGGAATCTTATTGCTATGAGGATTGGCTTAATTCTTAAGTAAATAACCACCTAAAGTTATTTATCTATATTTTTAGATTAATAAATCTACTTTATTAATATATATTTTATAAATATGCAGGGTGTTATATAAATAAATACAGTTTTTTAATACATTGCTTTATCTTTTGGGCCTTTAAATTGTTAGCTTAGCATCTTTGGTTAGGTTTATGCCTAGGTATTTTATGGGTTTTTTTTTTGTGCAATTGTGAATGGGATCAGTTTCTTGATTTCTCCTTCTGTTGCTTCATTATTGATGTATAAAAATGCAACCGATTTCTGTATGTTGATTTTGTAGCCTGCGACTTTGCTGAATTCATGGATCAGTTCTAGAAGGCTTCTGGTGGAGTTGATCAGGTTTTCCATGTAGAGTATCATGTCGTCTGCGAAAAGGGAAAGTTTGACTTCTTCTTTGCCGATTCTGATGCCTTTTATTTCCTTTTGTTGTCTGATTGCTGATGCTAGGACTTCCAGTACTATGTTAAACAGCAGTGGTGAGAGTGGACATCCCTGTCGTGTTCCTGATCTCAGGGAGAAAGCTCTCAGTTTTTCCCCATTGAGGATGCTATTAGCTGTGGGCTTCTCATAAGTGGCTTTTATGATGTTTAAGTTAGTTCCTTCTATCCCGACTTTCTCGAGGGTTTTTGTTAAGAAAGGATTCTGTATTTTGTCAAATGCTTTTTTCTGCTTCTATTGACAGCTCATATGGTTTTTATCTTTTCTTGTGTTAGTGTGATGTATCACATTGATGGATTTGCAAATATTGAACCAGCCCTGTAACCCAGGAATGAATCCCATGTGATCATGATGGATAATTCTTTTTATATGTTGTTGAATTCGATTTGCTAGTATTTTGTTGAGTATTTTTGCATTTGTATTTATCAAGGATGTTGGCCTGTAGTTCTCTTTTTTTTGCTGTGTCTCTGGCTAGTTGGGAATCAAAGTGATGCTGGCTTCATAGAATGAGTCTGGAAGTTTTCTTTCCATTTCTATTTTTTTTGGAATAGCTTGAATTTTGTTTAGCTTAGCAAACATTTTGAGTACTGATTTCAAGTATATATGTACATCAATTTAACTGTGGCTAGTTACTCAAATAATGCATATTAGCCCCTGCTCCTTAACTTCTTTAATTCGTGATACAGCAGAAGTATAATTTAAATTGAAGTTGCATTAGCAGAGAAAAACCTTTATAATCCTTTAATTTTTAGCCAGGTCAGCCACTATGCTAAAAGCTCAATGTTAATATATTTGATATATTCTTATTTTTTTTTTAACAATTTGGGAAAAGCATCCAATATGGCTAGTGTTTTTAATAAAACTTAAAAGAATGAAGGAAGAAATGTTTTAAGCACCACCTTGGGTTTGATACATAGCAGGTGACTATTAAATGCATGCTGAATAAATGTATTGTGCTTACATATTTTTCTTTTAAAAGCATTCCTTTAGGTATCACCACCATCAGAGTTCAGGTCAAAAAACTGTCAAGAAGGCTAAGACCTCAACAAATTAAACTTGTCAAAATATACTATGTAACAGAGTTGAAACTGATTCCCAGAAAAACAATGTGCCATTCCTTCCATAACATCATGTTCGTTATGATATATTACACCCACATCTAGACACCCAAATCAAATTAGACCTTTAACATCGAATTGAAGAAAGGATAAGTTATATATCCACTCCCCAACAGCTTTCTATACAGAACTGTTTTATTAAATTAGTTAGTCCACTTCTATATCAGCCCCACACATGCACACATCTTTTCAGGCCAAGATTATTATATTCACAATGGTTAACTTTCTAAAAACTGTTGTAGTGATTGACAGAAAATCTCACAATTCCCACACAACTTTGTTTTTCTATCAATTTGTGGGGGATCTTCCATGACTATAGGATCAGCACTTTTATAAATAAAAGAGGTAGCTTCAATCATAACAGGAATTGAGAGATATTCTTAATAGATTAAGTAAAAGATGAACTAATTTATTAACTACCTCACATGGGTAAGACACAATTTTAAGAGTGGTTACTGTTTTTTAGAATGAGAAATTTGAGCTCACTCTGTTTTCCGAAGTCTGTATACTAGAATTATCTGTGCAGACATATCTCCTTTTCTAAAAACTCTTCTCAGGCTCATATTTTCTTATCAAGGCACACAGTGTCATGCAATCTTGGTTTCTTATACATACAGGTCAATCACAATTAAGTGTTTCAATTTCACTCCAATTGAACTATGACAGAATCACTGTTCAATTCATTATTCAGATAATCATCAACTTTTTGCTATTGTAGTTATCACAATAAAATTTCTAACTAAATGAAAATGACTCATACATTCATTAATTTGGAAATTATTATTAATTGCAGTCCACATCACTCCAGTTCAGCTGACGATCAGACTTGTTCTCCTTTTAGTCAAGCTTGACAACTGCTAAATTGTATAATTTCTTTAAACAGTACTTATTGAGTAACTGCCAAGTCATGTGATAGATTTTGAGCATCCACAGACATATAATCCTGGACCCAGTATCATGAGTGTAAAGTGTTAAGGGAAAAGAAATATATCTCACTTAATCTCACTCTAATATATATATACTTAATTGTTTAAAAAGCTTTATAAGGTTGATACATGATTGTATACACGGATTTCTTAAACCAGAGTAGGGTGGTTGTATACTGCAATAGAAAGATTACTTTGGGGGATGCCTGGGTGGCTTAGTTGGTTAGCATCTGACTATTGTGTCTCAGGTATGATCTCATGGTTCATGAGATCAAGCCCCACATGACCTCTGTGCTGACAGCTTGGAGCCTGCTAGAATTCTCTTATTCCCTCACTCTCTGCCCTTCTCCCACACACCTTCTTTCTGTCTCAAACATTTAAAAAAAGATGTCTTTAAAAAATTATTGACTCTGAAATTTACAGTTCACAATATTTTATATAAATTCTATGCATGCATAGTGTTTTTTGAATACAATAATAGTAAAATATAAGAATTCATTCTGCAAAATTATTTTGACAGTTAAAAATTATTATAAGTGACAAGCGCCTTGTGAGACAGCATGGGGTTGTAAATGGAATTTGAAATTTGCTGCCAAATGTATTAAAGTTTGATAGTTGTATGTCTAATTTGGCAAAACTATGAAGTAGCTCAAAGCCGTCATATTTTCAATTAAATATTTGAATATTTGTATATATACACATGTGTGTGTTATACACACGTACGTGAAACATTAAATTATTTGTATAACATGTCTATCACAAAGGAGGCACTAAAGAAAGAAATATAGGGCACCTGGCTTGCTCAGTCTGTTGACTCTGCACTGAACGTGGAGCCTGCTTGGGATTCTCACTCTCTCTCCCTCCCTCTGCCCCCTCCCCCACTCCCATGCTCTCTCTAATTCTATATATATTCTAAACTGTGAAATTTGAACATAACTGCTTTCTACTTTCACCACATCTGTGATATGCCTAACTGCTATGTTGTGTTATTTCTGTCTCCTCAGTTCCTCTCTTAATTCATCTATCATTTCTGTTTTCTTAAATTCTCAAAAGTAACAAACATTTTAAAAAGGCATCTAATGCACACATTCAAGAAGAAAGTCCAAGGTACTTTTTCTAATGCCCTTGTCCAATAATTTCATAGATTGGAACAAATTTCCTCAAGACCAGTTTCTTGATTTGTATAAAAGCTCATGGTATCATTCTAACTTATTAAGGTTTTTCCCAGCTAAGTGCTTTAAGTACATAAAATGGATGATATCTGATGCTATAATTGTAAATCATTAACAATCAGATTAGAAAGATGTTAATCATGGTTTTATGTCAGATTTTGTTTGTTTGGTTTTTGCCCTTATTTTTACTAATTAGCACATCAAACCTAATAAGTTTTGATGAATTTGTCAATGATAAAAGAAAATAATTCTTATAACTGAATGTCATTTAAATGTAGTGATCCATAACCAACTGTTATGCAAAATTATCTTAATACAGTAAACATAGATATTTTCCCTAGCCATAGGGCTTCATTTGGTATTTAGGTTGCTATATATTTATCTTTGTTGAAACAAAAACTTAACACATCATGGACTAGTCAGTGATTTTATGGTTTATATATACACACACATACAAAAGTTATATACATATATATAATATATGCAGTTATGTATATAACACCATGTAAATTAATATAGTCCATCATATAATATTCTACTTTTATGATGGAATTTCATATGCACTCTTAATTCCATCACTAAAGTTATCTCTATGACTGTATCCAGACCTGGTTTTAAAAAAGAACGAGACAACTCGCAATTCAATTCTCCATATAACACAGTTGTTAGCTTTCTGACTGGTCATGTAGCATAAATCAGAAGGAACTCAAATACTCTTTTAAGCTGTAATGCAAATATATTGAATGTAATTGATGAGTGGCTGACTGAGCATATATATCTCTAAAAGCAATTTAAGTGTTGAAACAGATTTCTTGGAATCCCTTTGAGCGCAAAATTATTTTCTGGATATTTTGGAAATTACCTTTGAAGCAAATGATGTGATAGAAAACAACAACAAAAACAATGCAGCTTATAAATGAGCTTCCTCAGTTCAAGTGTTTGGACAATATTTTTGAAATGCATAAAGTTATATTTTATATCCTCTATTCATTTGATCTTTATAGGCTCACAGTATGAGAATGAATATGCATTCCTATCCATCTACATATTATCTATATCTGTCTACATATACTCTCTCTGTATTTATATATACATGTGCATAAATACATATAAACATATTTATTAGGAGAGAAAAATTAAATATCTGTATACAGTCTATGCATAGAGGTATAGACACATGCACATGAACAAAGCAAGAACAACAGCAAGAGAGAGGGAGATTTGGGGTATTGTATTTGAGAAGGAATTGAAATATAACAAATTAAAATGTGCCCAGAATGCATAATGTCATTGAAACCAGGGAATATGAGGACCCATAAACCAAAAGTTGTAATACATACTATAGATAATAAAAATATTGAATGTATGGGTACTTCCACATATTTTTTTTCTGTGATTTTCTTAGATATGTTACAAATAAAATGTACTTATTTTTTATTTGATTTTAACTAAGGGGGATTCAAATTTTACATGTAGGGAAAATGTCGTTAGCAAAGCCTTATTCTGTTTTACTGACAGTTCATTTATATCCCATACCTGCATCCTTTTCTATGAAGATTTGGATTTGGCTTGACTATGACCTTTTCCCAATTTTCCAAATTCTATCTTGTTATACAGTTTCAAAATTTTGGAGTAGATTTAAATTTATAAAATTACACAATGCAATTAATATACTGAAATGTGAATTTCTAAAATGATTTTTTTCAATGGGCATAGTAAGTGGATATGAACTAAATATTTCACAAGACTGATGAGTATCTATCTTTTGGGTTTTGGGGTATCATTAACATAAGATCAGTGTCTCATATGAACCAGCTTGACTAGTCCTGAATTCAACAGCTCATTGATAGCCTGACGCCACTGTATTATAGTAATCATTACAGAATGCATATGTATTGTATACTAAGATTAAAGATTAAACTTGTAAAATAATCATATGCTCTTAGATCTACTAGACTAATATCTGTTTAAGAGAGTAATTTTATACAGATGCAAAATCATTATTGATTAGAAATTCTGCAGAAAGTATCCTTAGAATAATTATTTCATTTATTTAGATGTAATTTTTTGTCAAGTGATGCTTATTGATAATTTAATTAAATGATGAGACTTCTAATATATTTTCTGTCACAATTAGAAGATGTTATCAAGAGAACTAATAATATAAACTGTCGATTTACATATTATCTGAAATTTTGTGACACTATTATAAGAAATACCTCTCTCTTTCCAGAAAGAAATAGGAAATATCTTTAAGACTGCATAAACATAAACATATAAAATTGGGAATACCCTAGTTAAAATCAAATAAACAACAGTTTGCAAAGTAAAAAACAGTGAAACAACTTCTTTAATCTATGTATTTTATTTGAATAAATAGAGCTGATGATTAAGTTGCTTCATGTATCAGCTACATATTGATAATACTAATCTTTCACTGTACACTATAATACAAAGTCATACTTTCCTATCACATGCTTCTTGTAGAACTTTCTATGCTCTCTTATTAAAATATATCTCATTAATATTGATTTATTACTTCAGGCTCTAAAGTTTTGAACCCAAATTCTGCCATCCAATGTTCCTGATATTTTATCTCAAACTTGGGGCTTATTCCATTTGAATTTGCCAAATAAAGTAATGGGACTTTTAGGGACATTTAGTATAAGAGAATACCACCTCCATGAGTGGGCAGAAGTGAATTATATTGGGTGCATGCCTTGTTGAGCTGGAAGGGTAGGTGTGTGTGGTGGTAGTAGTGGTAACGGTACTATTGGGAGACAGCTCTCTATGTGTCTCTTGTGTTTCCACCTGTCAAAAGACAGTGTTTTGTTTTCCAGTGTATTTTCATAGAGGTTTATAGTAAACAGCCCTGGGAGGTGGAGAGTACACCTCTCTCCTGGGAAAGGGTATATTTATTTGCTGTCCAGGAAAACGATCATGTTCCCCTAATGGGGAAAATGGTGAGCAGGTTTGCTAGTAGCTTCCTTTAAAAAGTGAAGCTTCCATAAACTAGAATTTTTAAGCTGTAACACAAATCTACTGATAATATCTCATCCATCTCACTCACCTTTGCTTCACCAGGGAAATTAGTGAAAACATGAAGTTCTATCTGCATGCTATACTGAATTAAAAGTCCATTGTCTCTAACACAGGAGTCTATTCCTTCTGGCAAATCTTTGAAGTTTTGTCAAGCAAAGTGGTTAGCTGTAAGTAGGATAAATATTGGACAATTCAGTTATTGACATCATCTAGTGTACTACCCTCTTCATGCCATGAAGGAAAACAATTTCTATAAATGGAGTGTTGGGCGTATCCACTCAGAATAAGCTTTCTACTGAAGAGTGATCTAGCCATCTCTATGTTAAAGGCATTTTCCTGCTGAGTATTCCATTGAATAACTCTTCAGCAGATCCTTAGTTCATGGTGAGACAATCATTACCTTGCCAACAATTTTTCTGACTGGAGTACAGAACGTTCTCTGATGTCTTCTTAGATGTTTTAATAGGGAGTGATCACTAAGAGATGAAATTAAAAGAATGATGTCATGTAAAGTAGACATTACCTAGTGGTATACTTCCTGAGTTCCAAAGAGATGCGCTGAAACCTGTTTTTATAGCAAATCTCAGTAATATATTCCATGTTTTCCCTCAAGTTTGTTTGAATTATGTTTTTGCAAATTGCAAACCAGAAAATATTTATAAAGAATAGAAGCTCAGACTGATATTCAGGCTTTGTGGGGGAAATGGGCAGAGAATTCTCTACTAACTCTTTCATATTGATCATTCAGGCCAACACAGCTAGTTCTTCTTAGGTTTTTAACAAAAATGGTGCATTGACATTGTATATATATATATACACACACACATATATATATGTATATATATATATATACATACATACATATATACATATATATATATATATCATATTATTACTGTTGGGTTACTTCCAAGTAATTTTTGTGTAATATTGTATGCTGATCTATTGCTGACTTTTTCCTATATGTTCAGGATGCATCTGCTGAAAAGCATAAACTAAAGAATTATTTACTCTGATAAAGTAACAATCTGCTATGTTTTTGAATTTGAGATTTCTGCTCATTAAATTAATAGATCAATATATTTGAAGTATAGTTTTACCATTTGGAAAGTACCAATAATAACACATGACAATAGTTTAGGTGATCCAATGGGAAATATTCAATACTATTCAAAATATAGAAAGAAATAGAGGAAAGCACGAACATGTGAAATAGGAGGAAGAGAACTAAAAGAGAATAAGAGGAAGAAGTAGAGAAAGGGAAGGAAAAGTGAAAGATAAGGAGAAAGGAAAGGAGACAAAGTTAACAATTTTGGAAAAAGGCTGATGTGAATATGCTTGTAGTTGGAGATATTACTATTTAAAACTAAAAACATACAAAAACATAGACTAAATAATAAGAGTGTATCTAGGAAATCTTTGAAAAGCTTGCAGCATTTTCACTATGTGCATACATGTTCAAATATGTATTCAATATATGAATATATATTCAGTACATATTCCATATCTACATATGTATACATATATAAAAACACATATACACCCATACAGAGAAATATTACATCAAGTTCACATCAAAAAACAACAACAACAATATACTCAGACTCTTAAGAATCAGCACACATTTCACCCATTCTATCACATTGTTCTTGAAATTCTGGTATATTCAAGGTTATCTCCTCGTATGTTTTATGTGCCTTACATATGTTATAGTGATATTTGTCTTTCAGATGAGTTTACTTGAGTATCTGTCTCCTTGGTTAGAGTGTAAGGAAGATGGAGTCTTTTTCAACTTGAAACACCAGCATCTAAGATAAGCATTGTGCCAAGGTTATAGTAGTGATCCAACAAATATTTGTAGAATTAATCACATAAATGCCTTCACAAATAATTTTGAGTCTCTTGTGTGTTCCTACTAATGTGTTAGATATTGAGCAATTGAGGTCAAAAGGACAGAATACCTTTATTTCTGTAGTTTCTAGTCTAAAAGGCAAACAGAAATAGCAACTTCCAATGTGTTGAGGGTCACACCACGGTCAAGTGTCAGTTGCTTTGGGAGCCTGAAACCTGGTGTTTTACTCTGTGGTTATCTTGATTAAATGACAATAAGCTAAAGCTTGAAAAATAAGAACCAGACATGCTTTGGGTTAAATAGCATTCCAAAAAGTGAAATCAGACTTCAAGTTCCCTCCAAAGTCTTGCCTTTAAATTTCATAGATGTACACAGGAAATAATATTATAAACCTTGTAGTAAAGGACCCTTGTATAAATTTGATTTGCAGTACATCAAAAAATTTAAAATTACATCTTTTCTTTAATGTCACCTTTCAGTTATTCTTTCAGTGTTTACTTAAAGTAAAGCACATATGCATTAAATGTATATTCAAAGCCTTGGCTTTCAATATTGTTGAATTAATCCTATGGCATTTACAGTCACTCTTGATTACCGTATATTTCATTATCCAAATTCAACTCATTTGTAATTCTTGCTGGTGTTGTCTTTAAAATACATCCTAGAATCTGGTCACTTAATTTTTTTTTATGTCTTTATTTTAGTTTGAGAGAGAGGCAGAGAGTGAGCAGGGGAGGGACAGAAAGAGAGGGAGACACAGAATCTGAAGCAGGCTCCAGGCTCTGAGCGGTCAGCATAGAGCCTGATGCAGGGCTCAAACCCATGAACTCTGAGATCATGACCTGAGCCGAAGTTGGACACCCAAAACCGACTGAGCCACCCAGGCGCCCTGAATCTGGTCACTTCTTACCAAATATACTGGTTCGACCTCAGTCCAGGCCACTATTGTCACTCTATGGATTAATGAAGTCCGTTCCTCAGTGGTTTTAGATTTCCAGCCCTAACTCTCTGCACTCTTTCTTCAATACAAGCAATCAGAGGAGTCTTTAAAAACTGAGATGTCATTTCTTAGATCTGCACTTTCCAAAGTGTTCCTGTCTCCCTCAAAGTGAAAGTGGAAGTGTTTCTTATGGCATACTAGATCCCCCACTGCATCTCATACCAGACTCCTACTACTCTTAAAGCAACCCTACAACTCCACTACTTTATTTCTAGTTCACTCTATTTTATCCACAGTAACCTACTTGCTGTTATTGGAACACATGAAACAATGTTTCCGCCACAGAATTTTTGTATTTTTCTGACCCTGTCTTCAATGCTCTTAATCGAGCTCTTCAAAAATTTCACTTAATTACTTCCCTGCAATTTGGACTCAAGTGAAACTCACTTAGGTCTTCACTGACATTCTTTTGTTTTTTTCACTGACATTTTTTATGTAAAATTTCAACCCTATGTTTACCTTCACTCAAACATTCCTTAATTCCTTTATGCTGCTTTAATTTTTTTCAAAGATATCACCATAAGAAATACTACTATATACTTTATCTTATACATACACATGTGTGCACATACACATTAGTTTGTCTATTGTCCTTCCTCTAGTTTAAAAGGTCCAATCTGGTGAGGCAATAGATTAATTAATTTTTTTCTGTACTATATCAGCACCAAGAACAATATCAAGTACAAAAATAAAAGACTATTGGATGAATGTTCACTGAGAACTTGAAATATAAATGATATAATTTTCCCCATTACTTTTTCAAATTAGACCATAGTATCTGTGTCATTAGATTAAAGACATTTAGGCATGTTCTGAGGCAACAGAAAATCAGATTTGGTTAAAAATAAAACAATACAAAATTTCTACATTTAAAAAATCTAAACATTTATTTATTCCTTCATCACTTACCATTGCTAGACAACTTGTTCTAAGAACATATTTACAGACATTAAACAAAAATAAACAGGAAATAATATGTCTCCTTACTTTGGAGGAATTTAGAATTCAATTTTAGACATAAATGAGATAGTAAATTAAAAATTGGAAATACAGTGCAGTCTACTAGAATTATTTTGTAGAATGGAAATACATGGAATAGATTCCATATAGATGGAATACAAAATAAAAATTCTAGATAATATTCACTAAATCTTGAAGAATAAATATGTTGTGCATATCAATAAGAAGTTCAGAGAAAGGTCCAAGTTCTGAAAGACTAAAGAGGAAAACTATTTTAGATATGAGTACAATATATGTGATATCAGAAGGTGTAAAATATGAAGTATGAAGTGAGATGAGAAGTAAAATCTATCAGTGTTTTAAATTCATTAAATGGCAGCCTTTTCATGTTTTTGTCTCATGTCTCAAGATATACCTTGTAAAGTTATAATTTTAAAACTTTGGTTAAGAAACCTCTTCTGGGATCTTCTCAATTTCCAGTGTGTTGGATATTTGTCTGGGGAAAATAGTATTAGAAATGGCAAGACATGAAAGTTCCTCTATTGCGTTAGCTGAGACTGTGCCTCCTGTATACAGTTCACATGCAAGAGTTTTGTCCGTTCCTTTAATTAATCCATATGTTTTGAGTTTATTGAGAACAAGTGTAAGTAAATGAATCTTTACTCTTACTACAAATAACATAGAAGAGTTAGACAAAATAACCAATACTGCCCATTTATGATGTATAGAAGGAAAAGGAACTAAGACATATTGGGATTTTTATATGTATTAGTAACTAATTTTGCATTTTGCATAGAATATTGCATAGAATGTACTGGGTGAATTTAGGCAGGGCAATATTTTTACATCCATTTATTTACAAGGAAAACAATGTCATGGAAGTTTTGCAGTTTATCTCTTTGTTTTTACTTATCTAATTTGCTTTCTACTTCTTGTTTTTGCTTTTCATCAGGGATTTAAAATAGGAGAAATAATTAGCAGGATTTTAGTATATAAAATTAGTATAATGCAGTAAAGCTTCGTGGGAAAACAAATGTGTAAGTGTTATAAAATACAAAAGGTAAATTTTAAAAATAGCAAAGAGAAGCAGCACCTATCTCTGCCCCTTCTATCAGGGAAGGATGCCCCCACAGGAACCAGTCCTGTGCTGAGCTCTAAACATGAATACATGTTTCAACTCCAAATAAAAATCTGAGAAAGCAAGGCAAACAGAAGGCTCAAGAACATGACCCCGTGGCATAATATAAGAGGAACATGCAAAGGTGCCTGGTGACTCAGTCAGTTAAGCATCTGACCCTTGATTTTGGCTCAGGTCGTGGTCTCTTGGTTCGTGGGATGGAGTCCCTCACCAGGTTCACACTGACAGTGCAGACCCTACTTGGAATTCTCTCTCTCTCTCCCTCTCATTCTCTCCCTCCTCCATTTATGTGCTCATGCTCTCGCTCTCTCTCTCTCAATAAATAAATAAATAAACAAACAAACAAACAAACTTAAAATAAGAGAAACCTGCATACAGAAGTTGCTGGGAGATAAGGTACAATTGAGAGCATGGTGGGCCTAAGGCAGATTAGATGGCCAGGACTGTAATTGGAGCTCCATGACTAATATAAGAAAATGAGCGCTATTTCAGAAGTAAGAAAGGAGCACTTGTTATTGAAATACCTGATGGGAGAGACTGGTTAATATTGCCAAAAGTTATTAGAGAGGGAACCTTGAACTAGGCTAGAGGGGAATTTCAATCGTTTTTATCTCTGGCAATTCCTTATGTACTCGGAGGGCTAAGAGGATGGGTCTTCCTGCTGATCCGAAAATGGGATTGAATGGAAAGGATAGCGGGGGTGGGGAGGATGTAGTGTTAAAAATACCTGATAATTTTTTTAGGATTTTGGTTAGTGACCTCCTTCATTGTTTGAAAAGTATATGAAGATCAATGAAGAGGGTTGCTAGGTTTAAGTATATTAATTTCCTCAACTATATTCAAAAGGCATATTAATGCCATTTGAGACTGGTTGCCAAATACATTCTACCACATTTTGAATTATGTAGCGTAAATTTGTATAAAAATGTGTTAAAACATTCTCCTTTCTGCTTCATTAAAATACTTGTGAAGAGGTTATAACTTAGTCCATTTTTCACATTAGTTTTCATGCTAATGTTTTACATCAGACAGAACATATTTTGATTTTGCATTAGTTAGAATCATTTTTAAATACTGCATATTCTAGATGAATAAATGCATCCTTGTTGATTCGTTTTAATATCAACGAATATAAAAACACATTATATATTTTAGTGTATTTATTGACTCAATAAAACATTCATAAAATATGTTTTAAATTCAAGCTGTTCTATAATCTTAATTAAAATAATCAAATTCTATTTTAAACTATTTAATGCTCTCATTTTCCTAGTAGAAACTGTACTACTTCATGCAACGGCAAGAATATTTCACAAGAAATGTTTTTCCTGAAATTTTTTAACATTTTCTTTTTCCAATTCTAGGGAAATTACCAGGAGTATTTGAACACCTTATATATATTTTTTCCTATGTTTTCTCAAATGGCTTCATAGAAAATTAAATATGTTATAGAACACATCCTAAAACACCAAATGATCCCATTCAGTCTGTCAAAAAAACAATTCAAAAACCCTAAGTCACTGTTACATTGTAATAGAAAAGAAAACAGAAACTGGTACTAAGATCTGTAGGCAAAAAGAGAAGAAAGAGAAATATTAAACTATATACACTATTATAAAATGAAGCAAACCATTAAATATAATAAAGGAGGATTTTTTCCTTTTGTTTTAATTAGTGAGCTTAAAAACCTAACTCCAATTGGTCAGTTTGGGTTTTTTTTTTTTTTTTGTAGCTGAAATTGGAAATACATAAAAACTATAGTAATGTATGAAGCACTTTCATTTTTCACCAAACATCCCACTGAATTGTTAGAACTATTGGCTTCATTAACACAGTAGTTTCAAAAATTTTCCATACTTTCAGAGAGCTCATAAAGAAATGTGTAATACTATTCACATTATAGTATGTAGTCAAAAACTCACACATGTAGGATATCATCCTTTGAATGAATATTATTTCAAAAAGAGTATTTCTTGATTCATGGACCTTGTTGAGATGGAGGCTAGGATTTAATTAAATTTAATAGCTCTTTTAACCTCAAAATAATTATTTCTAATAACAATTAATAATCATAATCAGTATGCTACAAGGGGTATTTCTATAGTAGACATTATGCTCCTCTGAGGAGACACCTGCTTCATAGGGTTCATGTCTTTGCATACTCTCTTTCATTAGAGGGTGAGCAGTTCCTGCGACATGTATGTCACCAATAGCATAAGACAAAATTATGTTACATTACACAGGTTTCTCTTCTACTAATGGACTCACGACACTTTGGTGTGCCTTTGAAGAAGTAAATGGCATGTTGGGAGGCTCTTAGGGCAAAGTGACAGTGGTCTCTAGAAACTGTGGCCTCTAGCTGATATTCAGCAAAAAGTTGGTGCCCTCAGCTCTACCACCAAAGATAAATGAATTCTGCCCACAAAACAGTGAACTTGGAGGTGGATTATTCAGTTGAAAATACAACCCAGTTAACACATTGATTATTGCCATAATCAGAGAGATCATTCAGGCTGAGGCTGGCTCCTAATATACAAAAATTATAATAAATATCTGCCCTATTAGGGTACTATAGTTTTGTAATTTGTTACACAGTAATAGATAATACAACCCTCAAATCTTTTTGAAAAGGAGGACGCACAGTGACCATTGCATGCACGTTTCTAGTGGTAAATTTGAGTATCATGACAGGAAAGAGCCAAAAAATTGGAACTTAGGAGGCTTCAATCTTTATTATAATTTATCTTTCAAAATATGAGAGTCATGTTAATCTCTGAATTTCAATTTTCTCGGTTTTTTTATTGATAAAATTGACTGATAACTATATTCGTTTCAGGTGTACAACATAATGGCTCAATATATGTAAATATTGCAAAATGATCACCAAGGTGAGTCTAGTTAACATCTATCTCCATGCATAGTTACAGTCTTTCCCTTATAATAGTAACTTTTACGATTTACTCTCTTAGCAGCTTTCAAATACATAATTTCAAATACAGAGCTCTAGTTGCCATTCTGTGTGTTACATCCTCAGGACTTATTCATTTTATAACAGAGTTTGACTGCTTTCACCTACTCCACACCCCTCCCCCAAATTCTGGCAACCATCGATCAGTTCTCTGTATCTATAGTTTTGCATTTTTGTTAAAAAATGATACATATAAGTGAGGTGATGCGGTATTTGTCTTTGTGTGACTTATTTCACATAGCATCATAACCTCAAGCTCAAGGCGAGTTGTTACAAATTGCAAGATTTCTTTGTTGTTGTTGTTGTTTTATGGCTGAATAATATTCATTGTATACACATACCTTTGCATTATCTGCTCCTTGGTCCATAGAGACTTAGTTTTTTCCATGCCTGGGCTTTTGTAATGCTTCAAAGAGCAGAAAGGTGCAAATATCTTATTGAGGTAGTGTTTTCATTTCCTTCAGATAAATACACAGAAGTGGAATTGTGGGATCATATAGTGGTTCTATTTTAATTTTGAGTAATTCCATACATTTTGCACAGTGGCTGCACCAATTTATATCCCACCAACAGTGCTTATGGGTTCTTTTTTATCTTTATCCTTGCCAACACTTGTTATGTGTCTTTTTGATAATAGCCACTCACAGGTGTGAGGTGATGATCTCATAAAGGTTTTGATTTGCATTTCCCTGATGATTAGTAATGCTGAACATCTTTGCATATACCTGTCTTTAACTATATGTATTCATTGGACAAATGTTCAGGTCCTTTGACCACTTTTTAATTGGGTTGTTTGGTGGGTTTTTGTTGTTTTTGCTACTGAATTATATGAATTCATTGTATATTTGAGATATTAGTTCCTTATCAAACATATATTTTGGCATATATTTTTCTCACATTCCATAGGTTGCCTCTTCCTTTTGCCAATAGTTTCCTTATGGATGCTTTTCAGTTTGATGTCATACTATTTGTTTATTTTGGCTTTTGTTTCCTTTGCTGTTGGTGGCAAATTCAAAACAAAAACAAAAACAAAAACAAAAACAAAAAAAAACACACATCATTGCCAAAACTAATGTCAAAGACCTTACTTCTTTTTTTCTTCTAGGAATTTTATGATTTCATCTCTCATGGCTAAGTCTTTAATTAATTGTAAGTTAATTTTTGTGTCTGGTATAAGAAAACTCTCCAGTGTCACCCTTTTGTAGATGGCTGTCCAGTTTCTGCAGCACTATTTTTTGAAGAGATTATCCTTTCTCTGTTGTATGTTCTTGGCATCTTTGTTGTGAATTAATTGACCATGGATATATGGGTTTATTTCTGGCTCTCTTTATTGATCTATGGGACTGTTTTTATGCCACTACCATACTGTTTTTAGCACAGTAACTTTATAATATAGACTGTAACCAGTTAATGTGGTGTCTCCAGATTTGGTTGTCTTTCTCAAGATTGTTTTGGTTCCTTGGGTCTTGTGTAGTTCCATACAAATTTGAGAATTACTTGTTTTATTTCTGTGAATCTTCATAGTTATTAAATGGGGATAAAAATGCACTATCTTATTATCAGGATTGTTTTAAATGGCAAACTACAATGGTAAATATTGTAGAAGTGCAATGTATATGATTTTTAACTGCTTGAAAAAAGTTTCTAACCTTTCTATAGATCTAGAACTAGATCTAGACAGATAAATATATAGAGTCAACTCAGTTTTTTATATTATTTTGTTTTGTAGAGTTTCAGATTCTTTAAATCTCTTTGTTATCACTGATCTGTATCCTCACATTAGTAATAAAAAATATTTTGAACTTCAGAAAAATCTATGAATTTGTTATTTAATTTTTGCATCAATGTCTTTTATTTTTTAAAATTTTAATGCTTATTTATATTTGAGAGAGAGAGAGAGAGAGAGAGAGAGGATTTGACCAGGGGAGGGGCAGAGAGAGACAGAGACAGAACTTGAAACAGGCTTCAGGCTCTAATGTGTCAGCACAGAGCCTGATGCAGGGCTCAAATTCATGATCTGAGCTGAAGTCAGATGTCTAACAGACTAAACTACACAGAGGCCCCTGAATCGTCTTAGATATGGGCTCTGGGCTGTACTGAGTGGTTCAATATAGTGTAGCCTTTATGAGTAAAACAGATGCCTTTATGGGCCACCTGGGTAGTTCAGGTGGTTAAATGTCTGACTTGATTTCAGCTCAGGTCATGATCTCACAGCTTGTGAGTTTGAGCCCCGTGTTGGGCTCTTTACTGTCAGCACAGAGCCTGCTTGGGATTCTCTCTTTCTGCCCTTCCCTGGCATGCTCTTTCTCTCTCAAAATAAATAAATAAACTTTAAAATAATTTTTAAAAAGAACTTTTTTACTATGAATAAGGTTTGAAAATAAAACTTCAGGCTTGTGGTAGGAAGGCAGTTTTTAACAAACTTTTAAAGAGAAAGGAAGCTTAGGAAGGCATGTGGAGTAATGGTATAAAACCAATTAATATTTTAATACTTAATACTAAATTGAGTACACTGAGATTTCTTTCTCAGCAATAATGAAAATGGAAGATTTAACTGTCTGAAAACCTTCTTAAAAGTATCTCCAGTGGAGGGAAAAGCTAGCCAGCTGGCCCCTGTTCTGCTGCTATAACACATGCCGTGTTGCTGCCCTTACTGGTAAAGATGCTGAAAGCACACGGCTCCCAATAGCCCTGTGATGTTCTTGTCCCTCCTTGAGTGACCATGGAACAGTGATCCACAGGTACTTGAGAAGAGTCTAGCCTTTCTGTGTCTATGCTACAAACGTTTTCTGTAATGTTCTTCCATTTCGTACATCCCTGATTGGCCTCTGAGAGTTAAGATTTTAATTATATTTAAAAGCTCAAACTTTTCAAAAACCATCTTAATATACTCTGAATGCCATGATCTCACTTAAGAATTATAATGGCCTTTATGTATTGCCTGTGTGATGCATATTCATATTACCATTTTTTATAAACGTTATCTCATTTATTACACTATTAGGGCCTTGAGGTTATATATATCATATATATGATATATATGTCATATATATATATATATATATATATTTACATATGTAAAAATAATTTTGCATTGCAAACTCTCAAAGATTTTCCTTTGAATTAAAGCACCACTGTCTAATGAAATTTTCTAATGAAATGGTCTATTGGAAGAACGTTACAATGATAACTCTATGCTACTTCTGCTTTCTGTCATCTCAAAGTAGTTTAAAGAAATATTGTTTTCTTCTGATGTTCTAAATTTAATTGACAGTAACAGATTATAGTAAATTTCAGAGTCGCCCCCTTTTAGTTACTCTTGTCATTTTAAAAACCCCTCAGGGCACCTAGGTAGCTCAGTCAGTTGGGCATCTGACTCTTGATTTTGTCTCAGGTCATGATCCTTGGGTCATGGGATCAAGCCCCCATGATGAGCTGCTTAAGATCCTCTCTGTCTCCCTTTGCCCCCTCCCCCTGATCACTTGCTCACTCTCTCAAATCAAAAACTAAATAAATTCTAGAAAAGAAAAATAATGATAACTCAGCCTCTAAGGTAGAGATATGTATCTTTTGGCAAAGAAACTTCAAATGTTATATCTTAGAAAAACAGGACTGAAAGCTGATATGAGATCTAAAGAAATTGGAACATGCATACATGAGAATAAAAATTATTTTTACTTAAAATAAGTAATGGAGTATAGGTAATCAGAAGTGAGTTTATTCAAAAATAAGAAAGAAAAGGCTTGGAGAAAGTCATCATTAGTTTGGGGGTTATATAAAAAAGATCTTGCACAGTAAAAGTGAATAGTTTTTCTTTCTATTCACTGAATACAGGACAAGAGGGAATAGGCTTAAATTGCAGGAAAAGTAAGCCCTTGATTACTATGAGTGTCCTAAGCCACATGTGTTATCAGTGGAGGTTACAGTATGTCCGTCACTAAAAGTGTCTGAAACAAAGTCCTATATGAAAAACATCTCCAATAATTGAGGTACTATCCAAATTAAAGTCAGAGAAAGAAATTTGTGGTAAGATAGGGCCTCTTTCTTTTTTTTTTAATATTTTTAATGGTTTTTTATTTATTCTTGATACAGAGAGAGACAGAGCACGAGAGGGGGAGGGGCAGACAGAGAAGGAGACACAGAACCGGAAGCAGGCTCCAGGCTCTGAGCTAGCTGTCAGCACAGAGCCTGACACGGGGCTTGAACCCACGAACGTGAGATCTGACTTGAGCTGAAGCCGGAGACTTAACCGACTGAGCCACCCAGGTGCCCCAGATAGGGCCTCTTTCAATCCAGTCCCCAAAGTGAATGTATAAAATGAAAAATATATTTTAAAAATGTTTTTCAAAGTATAACTGTATATAAATTTTTTATTCAAACTTTTCTATATTTGAAAATTCTAAAAAATAATCATTTCACTTGATTTTCTTTGCCCAGTTGAAGTAAGTATTTCATGAAGGACAAAAACACAAACAAAACAGAGAATCTTGCCATGCAGGCAACTGCTATGGAAGGCCATATGTAATGAAATTATAAACAATTAGAATTAGAAACAAAATTAAATGCATTTATAGCTCTGATATCATTATGCCTTTTAATATGGGGATAGTCATATCTCATACTTCAGGGCAAAAAGTAATTGCTGGAAGAATGAGAGGGGACTTTTTTATTTCATATTCAAATATTCTAACATTTTTTTATTTGACACTTGTGGATTCTACTCCTTATTTATGTTATTTATTATTTATAGGACTGCACTAGCCTGTGATACTGAAGGCATCTCATAGATGCTATGCAAACAGTCCAATGAGGCTATACTTCGTTGAAATAGAGTAAGAGGTCATAAAGTAGTATTTTGCCTTTGAGAAAGATGAAACTAGATAAATGAACTAAACATGATGCTTTGATAAAAATATTTTAAAAATAACAGTGACTTTTATGCAAAATAAAATGTCATTAAATCACATTATTTTAGGAGACAATAAAAATTCTGTTGGCATATAGAGTGTTGCAGTTATTAACATGTTCATGTTGTGATTTAGAATAATGGGAAGTCTTTTTGTAGCTCGAAGGAGTAAGTGTTCCTAGCACAGAGGGCATAAAAGAAAAGAGTTTTTGAGCTGAACATGCTCACTGGAGGAAGTCAGTGTTGCAAAGTCTTTTGTTTTAGTTGTCTTGAGAGGTATGAATTAGAAAACCAAAGCAAGATATCAATTAAATTTAAAAAAATGATGTATAATAGGAATAATTGCATGCATTATTTTTACCTCCAGAAGACTTCAAAGCTATAAAAAAATATTAGAGAGTAAAAACTAAATTATTCTAAGTCCCTATCAGAGGTTTAAATAAAATTATTTCTCAACATTCCTCCCCCCAGCTTTAATTATTCTTTGCTTCTTTTGTTTTCTTTTAAAAATTTTCCCGGATTATTTAGTTATAATTGACAAATAAAAGTTGCATACATATGATATACAACATGATGTTTCGATATACATATATAATGTGAAATGGTTACCACAATCAAGCTAATTAACACACCCATCACTTTACATAGTTCCCGTGCGTGTGTGTATGTGTGTGTGGTAAGAACACGTGAGATCTACTCTCTTAGCAAATTTCAGGTATGCAACACTAGCGTGAACTCCAAAATGTATTAAACCTGCATAACTGAGACCTTGTAATCCTTGACCAACATCTTCCCACTTCCTCCACTGCCTTCCCCCACCAGCTCCTGGCAATCACCATTTTATAAGAATAAGTATGAGTTATAATTTTCTAGATTCCATATAAAATCATGCAATCTTTGTATGTCCTCCAAGTTCACTCATGTTTCACAAATTATAGCATTTCTTTTCTTTTTCTTTTTCTTTTTATTTTTCTTTTTAGAGAAAGAGAGTATGTGTGAGTGAGCTGGGGAGGGGCAAAGAGGAAGACACAGAATCCAAAGGAGGCTCCAGGGTCCAAGCTGTCAGCACAGAGCCTGACACGGGGCTCCAACTCACAAAGTGTGAGATCATGACCTGAGCCAAAGTCAGACACTCAACTGAGTGAGCCACCCAGGTGCCCGAGTATTTCCTTTCTTAAGGATGAATAATATACTTGCCCCCATATAGATATATTCAGTTTTCTCAGTGCCATTTATTGAAGACACTGTCCTTTTCCCATTGCATATTCTTAGCATCTTTGCTGAAAATTAGTTGTCTATAAATACATGGATTTATTTCTGGGCCCTATACACTGTTCAATGGGTCTATATACCTGTTTTTATGCTACTACCATGCTTTTTGGACTTTTAGAGCTTTGTAGTATCTTTTTTTTAACAATTTTTTTTTACATTATTTATTTTTGAGAGACAGAGAGAGATAGAGCGTGAACAGGGGAGGGGCAGAGAGAGAGGGAGACACAGAATCGGAAGCAGGCTCCAGGCTCTGAGCTGTCAGCACAGAGCCAGATGCGGGGCTCGAACCCACAAACTGTGAGATCATGACCTGAGCCGAAGTCAGACGCTTAACTGACTGAGCCGCCCAGGCGCCCCTTGTAGTATCTTTTGAAATCAGGTAGTGTGGTGCCTCCAGCTTTATTATTAACACACAAGGTTGCTTTCACTTTTTTTACTGTGTCCTACAAATTTTAGATTTTTTTCTATTTCTGTGAAATATAACATTGGGATATTGATAGGGATTCCTTATATCCATGGATGATTTTGGATCATATGGACATTTTAATATAATTCTTTCAATCCCTGAACACAGGATATCTTTCCTTTTATTTGTTTCTTTTTCTAGTCTCATCAATGTATTATAGTTTTCAGCGTGCAAATCTTTCTCCTCCTTGGTTAAATTTATCCCTGTCTTATTTTCTTAATGTCGTTGTAAAAGAAATGTTTGATTACTTTTGTTTTGGGGTAGTTCATTGTTACTGTATAGAAATACAACTGATTTTTTATATGTTGATTTTGTATCCTGCAACTTTGCTGAACCCATTTTTTTTAATGAGATCTTTATAATCATTTCATCTGTGAAAAGAGATAATTTTATTTCATCCTTTATGATTTGGATGCCTTTTACTTATTTTTCCTGCCAAATGCTCCAGCAATATAGGACTTTAGTACTATATTGAATAGAAGTGGCAAGAGTGGTTTTCTTATCTGGTTTCAAAACTAAAAAGAAAAGCTTTTAGGTTTTCAGCATTGAGTATGATGTTAACTGTGGGATTGTCACATATGACCTTTATTATGTTGTGATACATTCCATTTATACATAATTTGTTGTTTTGATCATGAAAATATGTTGAATTTTGTAATGTTTTTTCTGCATCTATTGATATGATTTTTTCTTTAGTACTGTTAGTGTGGTATATTACATTTATTGATTTTGTATGTTTGTCCAACCTTGCATCCCAGGGATAAATCCCACTTGATTATGGTATAAGATTCTTTAATTAAAGCTTCTAAATTCAGTTTGCTAGTATCTGTTAGGGTTCTGTAATTTTTTTTAAATTTTTTAACACTTTATTTTTTTGAGAGTGAGAGAGCATGAGCAGGGGAGGGTCAGAGAGAGAGGGAGACACAGAACCCTAAGACCGGCTCCAGGCTCTGAGCTAGCTGTCAACACAGAGCCCGACATGGGGCTCAAATCCCCAAACTGTGAGATCATGGCCTGAACCAAAGTCGGATGCTTAACTGACTGAGTCACTCAGGTGCCCTGGTTCTGTCATTTTTAAAGATACAAACTCATGTGTCGTCTTTTTATGGTATTTTTAGAGTGTTTTTATTTTAAAACAAATACATGGTAGGTATTAAAAGTGAGACATTTTTGAAAAACATTAACAGAGAAAGAAAATGTGACCCATAAACCTATGTCCCTGGAGGATAGGAATTCGGTGTTTTTATTTGGCTTTTTTTTAAACAGATGTACGAAGAGCCCTCTATGTGTTATTTGTACATATATGTAGACATTAAAACAAAATTTTGATATTCGACATTCTTTTGCTACTTTTTTCACAAGTTACTATAGTGACCTGTAGATCTCATTCACTTTAAGAGCTTTAAGAGTTTCATTTAAGTTTATGATTTTGTTTAACAAGTATAGTTCCAAAACAAGTTTAGGGCAAGTTATTTGAATAAGTTGGCCATAGAATAAAACCACCACAGAAGTCTCTGGCCAGGTAACTGTCTTCAAGCCTAGGTGTGTGGCTTTAGAAATAGTGCACATGACCATAAACCAAGAATCCACTCAATTTTACATTCAATTTCTAAATCTGGAAATCATTCACAATTGCAAAATACTAACATCTTTTAAAGTAAAAATCATGGGCCTCCTGGGTGGCTCAGTTGATTAAGCATATGACTCTTGATTTCTGCTCAGGTCATGATCTCACAATTAATGAGATGGAACCCTGTGTGGGGTTCTGTACTGACTGCACAGGACTTCTTGGGATTTTCTCCCCTCCCCAACCCCCCCATCCCTCCCCTGTTCATGTGTGCATGTATGCTCGCGCTCCCTCTCTCTCTCTCTCTCTCTCTCTCAAAATAAATAAACATTTATAAAAGATGAATGAGTGAAGTAAAAATCCTGTCTCTCCATGTTTCTATAAGAAACTCAGTCCTATAAAGTTCAGAAACTAGAAACGGAACAGAATCTATAAGGAGAGAAGTTAAGTCCCTGAAGCAGTGAGAATGGGCAAGATTCTGGGCCTGCAACACTTCTCTTATGCAAATGCTAGATGTCCCTGTCCTGTGCACCGGACAGGGGTGTCAGCAGTGTCCCTTTCCTTGCATGTAACATATGAAGAAGAGAAACCAAGACCTATTGCTTCTAGGGGCCATAATTCTGTAAGTTACACCAAAAAATGTAGCTCTTTTTCCCTCCCCAAGTTCTCTCACTCCAGAAACAGTGTAGCACGTCTGTATCTTCACTCTCCTAAGTCACCGTTGAGTTCTGTTCCCCCATACACATTAGCCTGGATCTAATTCTCAATTGGCATGTGTGACTGGCAGAGGTTAGTGTGGTAGCCAAGTATCAACATGGTAGAAGAAATAGGTATGTCCACTCTCAACCAAGCATGGTTTAGTCTTTTTAGACCATACAAAGTGTCATCTGGTGTTTGAATAAGAGGGAAACAAAATAAGGTAATGTTTTATGAACATGTTTTGAAAACAGCAATATGAATTTATGTAACCTTAAATATTCACCTTTTCAACCCACAAGTAAATTTTAAGGGTAGTTCAAAATTTAGGATGCCTAAATGTATTAAAGCTCTGTGTTAATTGAAGATAATAGAACAAAAAGTCAAACAGAAGGAGAAGGAAAGGAAACTCATAAGAGTGGATAGATTGGTTTGAATAGGATGATTTAGGTAGTCAGTTCTTTTCTTCATTTTCAAATTAGACATGTGATATAATGAATTAAGTAGCTTCTTGAAGATAATATGAGTAATATAAGAATTCTAATAATCATGATTTGTTGCAATAGTTAATTTTAATATGGGAATTAATAAAGGGAAGGGACTTTGAATGTCATCAGCACTCATCAATTGTAGCATAAAAATGATAATATTATAGTTTATATATATAAATACATACCTTACTAATAATTTCCTTTAAAAGGAAAAGTATTATTTTACCAACATGTCCTTTTATATTGAGTTAATTTTTTAAGTTAATCATTTATATTGAGAGAGAGAGAGAAAAAGAGAGTACGAGCAGGGGAGGAGCAGAGAGAAGGAGAGAGAGAATCCCAAGCAGGCTCCATGCTATCAGCACAAAGCACAGTGTGAGGCTCGAACTCACAAACCATGAGGTCATGACCTGAGCTGAAGTTGAGTCAGACACTTAATTAACTTGAGCTACCCAGGTGTACCTGGAATTCATATTTTTAAACTAGAATCAGATTAGATAATTCTTCTCCCTACAGTAAAGTGTGTGAGTATATATGAGCATATGTTAATGTGCATATGTACACCTATACACACCCTAACATTCCATTTCAAATCAATGTACTTAAGTACATTATCTTATAATATATCTATAACAAATATTCAGGAGACAAGTGGATGACCCCTGTAAAGCATGGTTTCCTCCACTAATAGGAAAGCTACTCCTCATAGAGCTGTAGAATGAAGAATGACATAAGGAAACCCAAAGTCTAGCAGACAAATCCTGGATGTTTGGTAATTTTGTTTGCCTTCCCTTTAATTCAAACATGAGCAATTTATGCAAAAATGCTTCTACGGTATACATAGTACTGCTAATAAATGAATGACTGCAGTTAATAATGCCAAAATCATAATTGAAGTATTTTTGGCTAATATTTCTCTTATGAGACCATTACTTTGAGTTAAGGATATAGCCACTTAGCCTTAAATTGGCATTTATCAACCAAGAGAATTTAATCAGAAAGAGATTTGATATCCTAACTATAATATTTCAAGCTAGTGACCAAAGGAGCACTATATTTTGTCAAAAATTTGTCTGCACCTGTTCAAAAGATCATATGGTTCTTATCCTTTCTTTAATGTGGTATATCATATTGGTTGATTTGTGAATATTGAACCACCCCTGCTGCCCAAAAGTAAATGCCACTGATCGCAATGATGTATTGTTGAGTTCAATTTGCTAGTATCTTGTTGAAAATTTTTGCATCCATGTTCATTAGGGGTATCAACCTATAATTCTCTTTTTTAGTGGGTCCTTTGTCTGGTTTTGAAATCAAGGTAATGCTGGCTTCATAGAATGAATTTGGAAATTTTCCTTTCATTTCTATTTTTTGGAATAGTAAGAAAAATAGATATTAACTTTTCTTTAAATGTCTGGTAGAATTCCCCTGGAAAACCAACTGGCCTTGGCATTTTGGGGGGAGATTTTTGATTACTGAATCAGATATGTTGCTACTATTCAAATGATCTGTCTCTTCCAGTTTCAATTTGGGGGAGAAGGTGTCTTTCTAGGGTTTTGCTCATTCCTTTCAGATTGCCCAGTTTGTTGGCATGTAAATTTCCATAATCTCTTACAATTGTTTTTCTGTGGTGTTGGTTGTTATCTCTCCTTTTTCCTTTGAGATTTTTTTTTATTTGGGTCCTTTCTTTTTTTCTTTTTGGTAAGTCTGGCTAGGGGTTGATCAATTTTATTAATTCTTTCAAAAAACTAACTCTTAGTTTCACTGATATGTTCTTTGTTTTTGTTTATTTGTTTGTTTCTATATTATTTATTTCTGCTCTAATATTTATTATTTCCCTCCTGCTTTAGGCTTCATTTGCTGTTCCTTCTCTAACTCGTTTAGATGCAAGGTTAGATTGTATATTTGAGACTTTCCTTGCTTCTTGAGGTAGATCTGTATTGCAATTTACTTCCCTCTTAAGATTGCCTTTGTGGTGTCCCAAAGGTTTTTGTCTGTTTTCATTTTTATGTCCTTCCATGTACTTTTTAAAAATTTATTCTTCAATTTGCTGGTAAACTGACTCATTCTTTAGTAAGACGTCCTTTAACCTTCATGTATTTATAGTCTTTCCAAATGTTTTCTTGTGGTTGACTCCCATTTTCATAGTGTTTTGGTCAGAAAAGATGCATGGTATGATCTCAAACTTTTTGTATATGTTGGGAACTGATTTGTGTTCAAGTATGTGATCTATTCTGAAGAATGTTCCCTGTGCACTCAAGAAGAATGTATATTCTGTGGGTTTAGGATGAAATGTTCCGACTATATATGTTCAGTCCATCTGGTCCAGTGTGTCATTCAAAGCCATCATTTCCTTGTTGATTTTCTGCTTAGATAATCTGCCCATTGCTATAAATGGAATGTGAAAGTCTCCTACTATTGTGTTATTATCAATGAGTTTCTTTATGTTATCAATTTATATATTAGAATGTTTTCAAATTGGGGACATAAATATTTACAGTTTTAGGATGTTTTTGCTGGACTGACACCTTTATTATTATATAATGTCCATCTTCATGTCTTGCTGAGGCTTTGGTTTATTCTAGTTTTCCTGATATAAGTATGGCTATTCAGGCTTCTTTTTAAAATATTCATTAGCATGACAGATAGTTCTCCATCCCTTCTCTATCTTTTTTTAAAAAAAATTTATATCGTTTTTAATTTAATTTTGAGAGATAGAGGGAGACAGTGCACGCAGGGGAGGGTCAGAGAGAGAGGGAGATTGAGAATCTGAAGCAGGCTCCAGGCTCTGAGCTAGCTGTCAGCACAGAGCCTGACCCGGGGCTTGAACCCACGAACCGTGAGATCATGCCCTAAGTGGAAGCCAGACGCTTAACCAACTGAGCCACCCAGGTGCTCCTCCCTTCACTTTCAATTTTGATATATCTTTAGGTCTAAAATGAGCCTTTTATAGTAAACATATAGATGCATATTACTTTTTTTTTTTTTATCCAGTCTGATACCCTATGTCTTTGGACTGGAGCATTTAGTCATTTTTACATTCAGAGTAATTATTGATAGAAATGAATTAAGGCTTTTGTGTTACCTGGAAAGTTGTTGTTTCTGGTGATCTCTGTTTCTTCCTATTCTATGTTGTTTTTAGTCCTTTCTGTGCCCATACCCCCACTCAAAGAGTCCTCTTTAATATTTCTTGCAGGGCTGGTTTAGTGGTCATGAGCTCCTTTTGTTTTTGTTTGTCTGGGAAACTCTTTATCTCTCCTATTCTAAATGACAGCCATGCTAGATAAAGTATTCCTGGCTACATCTTTTCCCATTCTGTTCATTGAATATAACATGTTACTCCCTTGTGGTCTGCCAAGTTTCTGTGGACAGATCTGCTGTGATCCTGATTTATCTTCCCTTGTAGGTTAAGGACTTTTTTTTCCTTTGCTGCTTCCAATATACTTTCTTTGTCTGTGTATTTTGTGAATTTGACTATGATATGTCTTGATGATGGCCAACTTTTGTTGAATTTAATGGAAGTTCTCTGTGCTTCTTGGATTTCATTGTCTGTGCCCTTCCCCAGGTTAGGGAAATTCTCAGCTACAATTGCTCAAATAAATCTACCATTTTTTGTCTCACTTCATCTTCTGGGACTCCTATGATATAAATGTTATTACAATTTAAGGAGTCTCTGAATTCCCTAAGTCTACATTCATGATTCAATACCCTTCTTTCCCTCTTCTTTTCAGCTCTATTATTTTCTATAATTTTATCTTCTCTATCATTAATTCATTCCTCTGATCATCCATCCTTGTTGTCATGGCTTCTATTTAGGTTTGCATCTTGGTTATAGAATTTTTCATTCTCATCTAAGTATTTTTTAGTTCTTTCATCTCTGCATAAAGGGATTCTATAGTGCTTTTTATGCTTTTTTCACATTAAGGTTGTATTGTTATAAATGTTTTAAATTCTAGTTCAGACATCTTACTTATATCTGTATTGATTAAGTCCCTGGCCATTACTTCTTCCTATTTTTATTTTTTGGGTAAATTCCTCCATGTTGTCATATTGTCAAGGTCAAAAAAAGGATGCTAGATTCTAAGTATGTTTTGGTCTGTTTGTTAAAAAAAAAAAGCTCTGTGTGTGTATAAAATAAATTTTTTAAAATTTAAAAATTAAAAAAATTGTTTTTTCTGTATCCCAAGGAAAAACAAAACAAAGAAAGGTAGATCCTATTTCCCCTAAAGCTGAAGGTTAATGGTACCCTATGATCAGTCCACAATGTGTGCCAGTGGTTTGTGCTGGTCTTCTTTGGGTAGGGCCTGGTGCAAGGATACTCAGGCCAACTTGCGCTAGTGGAGATGCACCTACAGGGCACAGCGAGGCGGGGCTTGGTGTAAGCAGTTCTGGCCTCCACTTGGTGGCACTGTTTTACACACTGAAGTTGGTCAGTGCTGATGGATGCAGTGAAAATCTCCCACTCAGTCCTCCCTGGAGAAGGGAGCTCCTGCCCACCGCTCTTCAGGAAGCCCTCACAGAAGAACAAACAATCATCTCTCTTCTTCAGGAAGCCCTCACAGAAGAACAAACAATCATCTCTCTTGTGTCCCTGATTCCCATCAGATCCCTGCCTTTATCCTGCCTGCATCTGAGCTGTCTGCCTGCCAGGTGGCACAACATTCCTGTTTTATTTCAGGAATGTGGCTGGGTTTCAAAAAGAAAAATTTTAGAGATCTACATGACACAGACACAGGCTGATCCTTGGGTGTAGGGAGATCTCTCTGGGCTGTGTCTGGCCCGGCTGGTCCCAGAAATTGGTTACAAAGAAAACATGCAGCAGTTCAGAATTTATGGTCAATTGCAGCACCAAGTCTCATTGCTCTCAAACAATGTTCACGAACAGGAACAGGAAAGCTCAAGGGTGCCCACCGGTCTTCCTCCCCACCCCCCAGAGGCCGTACCACCTCTTCCAAATGCTCTTCAAGCACAGAAACTGCTTCTCCCCATGTGACCCAGGAGATCCTCAGACCATGCTCCCCACTCCCAAGTCTCCACCCTCCTCCGCCAGAGCACCACCACACCTGCCAGACATGTCCCAAGCAATGGCCCAGACCTCTAAAACTTCACACTCTGCGCTGCACTGCTTATAAAAACTTGGGGCTATTCAGCCACTCTCCTTTTCTCCATCAATGCTTTTGGGGAAGAGTTTTTCTTGTGCAATTCCCTGTGTGCGCTTTCACTCTTTCTCACTTTTTCTTTCTCTCTCATTCCTATCTTCACGATCAGGGCTCCTTCCCCATCATAGCACCCCCAGCTCTTCTTACCCCCCAGATCATTTCTCCACGGCTTCCAGCCTCCATGATGTGGTGGGTTTTTCACCTCTCTTTGTGCATTTTTGCTCTTAGTCCTCAGATCAAGTTCTTGGGTGTTCAGAACGCTTTTATATTTACCTCGCTGTGTTAAAAGGAAAAGGCAAGCCCAGGGTCTCCCTATTCCTGCACCATCTTATTTCCTTCTCTAGGTGAATCTCCTTGTGTCTTCTTGACATCAAATATAACTCTGTTTGTAGCAGAGTAAATTCTTCCCATTTCATTTAGGTAAGGTTGCTTGGAGATAACACCTATAGATCTGTGTCTACTGACCTTAGATTAAAATCTGTGTACATTTCTGGCTGTTCTATCCTCACCTTTAATCTCTGTATTAGTACTGTTCCTTAGTTGATACTTCTTGACAGATTTGAGGCTGCAGTAATATATATGATGATTGATTGGTAGGATATAGGAGAGAAGGGCAAGAGGTATTTTTTTCCCCAGCCTAAACCAATAGCATGCCTGTAAACTATTCATGTTCCGTATACTTCCATTTCAACCCGTATACTCTTTATTTCCCTTGTTAGTTGTTTATGTGTATCATTCCTACTAGGCTCTAAACTGCCTAGGGGAAGATCACACCTCAAAGACTTAAGTATTCCCAGGACTGGGCAGGGCAACTAGAACACAGCAAACACTGAAATATGTTTGTGGAGTAAACATGAATTAATGAACATGTTTGGATGAATTTCATGCTTAGATTCCCTTCTCCAAAATAGAATACTCTCCCCTGAGAACAAATCTTCTAAGTCCAGTAAAACAGCTTAGTGGTTAATGCTACCTTTTATTTCCACCTGATTAGTTGTTACCTTGACTTTCTGCTTTGCATTTAAGAAAGTGAAATGTATTATCCACCTATAAAATTTATTTCCAACTCCCATACAGTGAGAAAAACAAGCTTTAAAGTGAACAAAGGGTCTGGGAGTCTTTGAGTCACCACAGTCCAGGGGGACTTGGAACCTTTATATCAAAACTAGAGTAAGAAAAATATCATTCTTTAATGAGGAAGATACTCAATTTTTGAAGAATGTACTGAATTACTATAGTGTAGTATATTTAGAAAGCAATGAGACTCGAGGGTTATTAAAAAAAAAAGCAAAAAAGCAAACAGTGTCAGTTTTCTAGCACTTACGTAATTTATTCAACCACGTAGGTTTTAAATCAATATTTTTCCAAATAATCTCTCATGCTGCATAATCCAAATTAATACTCTTACATATAATGTTATATGTATTATAACATCACTTACTGCTACATAATCTAAATTAATACTCTTACATATGATGTTATAAGTATTATAACATATATGTGTTAGGAGTAATTTATCATCAAGGACATACTGACTTATATTTAGAACTTTAGCTCAAAACTTTTTGAAGTTTTATCCTAATAGTTAATATGGTAGTATTTTTTTTAAATTCCATATTAATACTATTTTTAACTTCACCTTTATTAATATAGAATTGACAAATAAAATTGTCAAGATATTTAAAATTATATCATAGTAATTTGAATATATAAACATAGTGAAATAATTCCCCTCATCTAGTAACTTAACACATACACACATCTCTCACCGTACATATTTATCTTTTTTCTGAGGACATTAAAGTTCTGCATTAAAATGTTTTAATTATACATTAATACAGTATTAAAAGTATAGTCATTATGGTTTACATTAGATCCTCATACTTTACTGACCGTTTAGCTGAAAGTTTATACTCTATGTCAACCTCTCGCAGCCCCTAGACCCTGACAACTACGTTTCTCTGTTTCTATGACGTTGACTATTATTTTTAAGATTTTACATGTCAATGGTAGCATACAGCATTTGTCTTTTTCCATCTAGCTTATTTCACTTCATATAATGCTTTCAAGGTCCATCGATGGTGTCCTAAAAAGCAGGGTTTCCTTATTTTTCATAGCTGAATAATATTCCATCGTGTGCGTGTGTATGCATGTCATATCTTCTTTGTCCACTCATTCATTGGTTGACACTTAGGTTGTTTCCATATCTTGGCTATTGTGATAATGCTCCAATGAACATGGAATGAAACTATCTATTCAATATCCTGTTTTATTTTCCTTTTGATATATACAGAGGTGGGAGTTCTGGAACAAATGGTAGTTCCATGTTTAATTTGAGGAAAATCCATACTGTTTTTTTAAATTTTTTGAGGAATATCCATGCTTTTTCCATAGTGGCTCCATAATTTGCATTCCTATGAGCAGTGCTCAGGGATTCCCTTTTCTTCACATCCTCACCCACACTTGTTAATATTTGTGTTTTTGATAATACACATTCTAACAGGTGTGAAGCGATACCTCATTGTGGTTGTAATTTTAGTGTCCCTAATGAGTAACAATGTAGAATAGCTGATCATGTACTTGTTGACCATTCGTATGTCTACTTGGAAAAATGTCTATTCAGTTCTTCTGCCATTCTTAAATTATATTCCTTGATTCTCCTCCTCCTGCCACCCTCCTTTCCTCCTCCTCCTCCTCCTCCTCTTCTCCCTTTTTTGCTATAAAGTTATAAGTTTCTTCTATAGGTTGAATATTAATCTCTTATCAGATATATTGTTTGAAAATATTTTCTTCCATTCAACAGATTGCCTTTTCATTTTGTTGGTAGTTTTGTATTTTGGGGGTTTTATTGGCCATGCAAAAACTTTTAGTTTGATTTAGTCCCACTTGTTGATTTTGGCTTTAGTTGCCTTTTCTTTTGGTGTCAAATTAAAATTTAAAAAAATCAGGCACTTGGCTGGTTCAGTCAGTTAAGCATCCAACTTTTGATTTCAGTTCAGGTCAGAATCTCAGTTTCTGGGTTCTAGCCCTGAGTCAGGCTCTGTGCTGACAGTGCAGAGCCTGCTTGGGATTCTCTCAGTCTCTCTCTTCTGCCCCTACACCCACCACTTAAATAAGTAAATAAACTTAAAATCAAAATAAAATAAAGAAATTATTGCCAAGACAGTGCAGAGGAATCTACTGCCTATGTTTTCTTCCTGGGGTTTTATGATCTCTTACTTTCAAGTACATTTTAAGTTGATATTTGTGTGTGATATAATATAGGGGTCCAGTTTCATTGTTTCACATGTGGCTGTCCAGTTTTTCCAACACCATTTTTTGAAAAGACAGTACTTTTCCCATTGTATATTCTTTGCTCCTTTGTTGTAAATTAATTGACCGTATATACATGGATTTATTTCTGGGCTCTCTATTTTGTTCCCTTGCTATATTCTTCCATTTTTCGGCAATATAATTCTGTGTGCTTACTACAGCTTTGTAATATAATTTGAAATCAGAAAGTGATACCTCCAGCTTTCTTAAGATTGATTTGGCAATTTGGGGTCTTTTGTGGTTCCATGCAAATTTTGTGATTGTTTGTTCTCTTTATGTGAAAAATGCCATTTGAATTCAGGTAGGGCTTGCATTCCATGTGTATATTGCTTTGGGTGGCAGGTACATTTTAATGATATTATTTCTTCTAATAACTCTTACTCAATCTTCTATTTATCATCAGTGACTTTAACTATCAAAGACAAAAGTGCCAAAATATGTTTTCAAATGTGAAATGTGTGCATGTTCCTAATAAATCATTAATTTTATGCTCATAAAGATGATTTAAAGATGTGATTATATAATTAACATATTTTTAATAGTTTATTGTCCAATTGGTTTCCATATCATACCCAGTGCTCTTCCCCACAAGTGTCCTCCTTCATTACCACAACCCTCTTTCCCCATTCCCCTCCCCTTTCAGCCCTCAGTTCATTTTCAGTATTCAATAGTCTCTCATGATTTGCATTTTTCTCTCCCCCAGACTCTCTTCCCTCCTTCCTCTCCCTCTGGTCCTCTGTTAGGTTTCTCCTGTTAGACCAGAGTGCAAACATATGGTATCTGTCCTTCTCTGCCTGACTTAATTTTGCTTAGCACCTGACTTAATTTTGCTGAGTGCCTGATTTAATTTTGCTTAGTGCCTGACTGAATTTCGCTTAGCATCTGACTTATTTCACTTAGCATGACACCCTCGAGGTCCATCCACTTTGCTACGAATGGCCATATTTCATTCTTTCTCATTGCCATGTAGTACTCCATTGTATATATATACCACATCTTCTTGATCCACCAATAGCACTGCTGGGGATTTACCCAAGAGATACAGACGTGCTGATGCATAGAGGCACATGTACCCCAATGTTCATAGTGGCACTTTCTACATTAACACATTTTTAAAATACACTTTGTAAAAATATTGTTCTTTGGTACAACGATATTAAATTTTGGTATATGTAAATGCAGTCATGAATAATTGATGAAACTTTTCTAAGGAACAATCTGGCAATAACACCGGATATATATATATATATACCTCTTATTTGGTCTATCTGGCTATCTGCCTTATAGTAACTAGCATTATTTATTTTCATGCTAATAAATGCCACATACATAGGACTGTGTCCTGCATTATGTTGTAAAATGATTTTAACAGTTTTCTGCTATCCTGTTAGACTCCTAACTTACTTATTTGTACTTTGAACTTATACTGTAACTCCTATGGAATTTGGTAATTGTAAAATCAGAGTGCATATCCAATAATAAAACGTAAAGATGTTCTAGGCTAGGATAGGAGGGAAATTTAGAAAATGTAAATTTTATTTCTATCAGAGTCCTTATTTTCATAATTAAGTGGTTTTATACCAAATGGGGAATCTAAAGTGTTACTCTAGGACCTCAAGATTTGATGAATACAACATAAACTAAAACCAGACTATTCTATCATCCTTTTTTCTCTTAAAACCAAAACTTTAAGCTGTGGTCATCAAAGGCCCGGTGTGTGTTAATAGAGTATATACCAACTAGCGTAGTAAAAGGCATGTGTCAGATGAAGGGTCTGGCGTAGTGTAGATAAGCTTTGGTGTAAAGGGAACTACCAAGGACAAACCAGTTAACATTTAAAATGGATAAAGTCAATTTTGAATAAAGAAAGAGAGAAAAGATAATAAAAGTATCAAAAAAAGCGAAATTAATTCATACAGTGAAATCAGTCAAAGGAAGAATGATGTGTAACCCATATTTGAAAGGCTGTTTAACCAAAGGACCACTATTTCATATCTTTGAGTATTGCATAAAAGAAAATGAGAATAGATTAAAAGGCACACACAGGGTATATCAAAGTGGCAGAAATCTTCAAATACTTTGCATTATTTTTCTTCAAGTAAAAAGATATACATTATTATACTTTAACTACCTTGTTGCAACATATTCAGCAATGATATGAACTACACCATTGAAAGGGCTACCTGTATTGCAGAGATGACAGAGCGCCTGTCAATAACAAATAGCACTGGAACATCCAGTCAAGGCCTAACAATGCAAAATGGATGGAGAACTGCTTTCAGCCTTTTACCCTTTTTATATCACTGTGCTTCTGCTCCCCTTCAAGCCAGTTCATCTCACTGGCAATGTCAGTAGACACTCGAATGGCCTATCTAGCTTAATGAAGTTTTGATAAGTGATGGTTCACTTATATGAAAGAATCTACTAAAGTGTCCGGTGAGGCATTTCATTTGCTCAAATCTCTGTGAAATAGATACACGTCTTCAAGGCAGAGTGATTAGTACACAGAAGCGTACATTGCCAAAGTCATAGAGATTTTAGGAACTGCCATAAATATCTATGAGTCTGGCCTTTACTCCTTAGATTCAGAGGAAGCTGGTAGAGGTTAAATGATTTGACAGGTCTCTATGCCTGTTAGGGACAAAGCAAAAATAAGCCCAAGTATTTCTTACCATAAATAAAACCTGGTCCTTTCCCACCGAATCACACGCCTTGATCTGTATATCAACTAATTTTAACTTTACTAAAGCCTTTCTTATTCCTTTCAATTATTCCAAATAGAATAGAACTTCATATTTTCTTTTCTTTTTATTTTTATTTGGAAGGGAAAATTTAATTTCTAAAAAATTTTATGCAAAATTTGCAAATTTCAGAGTTGTCTTCATGGTAGTTGATCAGGATAAATATTTTTGTAATGAAGAAAATAGCCATTACACTCATGCCAACTTTTACAAACACGGGGTTTTATTAAATGTTCCAAACATGAATTAAAAGGTTTTCAGAAAAATAGGAAAATATACTTTTATTAATAATTTGCCAAAGAAGGCATTTATTTATATACCATTTAATGGATTTTCTCAAATTAAATACAAATAAAAAAATGAGAGGATATATATTTGACAAACTTAAATATACAGGGGCTAGACATACAAAGAGGAAAATATACATAGACTAATATTACTACAGCAGAATAAAATAAAATAAGCATAAGTAAAAAAACAAATTAAGACAGTAAAAACTAAAGTTAGTGGGTAGGCTGAAAAATTGTAAAAGGTGATGATAAGAGTTTCTTCAATCATATGTTATAACAACTATAATTTTTTTGTTATTTAGTGAACATTATTTTATCTCCATTATATCTTCAAAGTGAATTTATATTTTTTAACATTTTTTGATGTTTATTATTAATAGAGAAAGAGAGAGAGAGAGCAGGGGAGGGGCAGAGAGAGGGAGACACAGAATCTGAAGCAGGCTCCAGGCTGTAAGCTGTCAGCACAGAGACATACACAGGGCTCGAATTCACAAACTGTGAGATCATGATCTGAGCCAAAGTCAAACTTTTAACTGACTGAGTCACCCAGGTGCCCCATGAATTTATAATTTTTTAGAAAATAACTAAAATAATGTGATCCTCCCATTTGATTCTTTTTCTTTTATTTTTTTCTCTTTATTTCATTTTCTCCTAATAATATCTTATTTCTGAAGACTGGTTGGCATTATCGATCCTTTTACTTTTGACTCATATACTCATATGAGGCCCACAATTCCAAAAGATTAACTTTCAGAAATGAAATTGTGCAAAAATAATTAAGTATGATGTTTTAACATCATAAATATGAAAAACTACTCATATCACATGTAAATAAGTGAATGAAAGATGTTCACTGTACATTAAGATTGTGAAGCACATTACAAAACAGTAAGGACAATATGATGAACTATTTCATACACACTCACATTCATGGATACCGCTTGCTATTTCTAGACAGAAGAATCAATTTGTTTGATATATTATTGCTAGTATTCCCACAAATAATGTAATCTGTATTATCAGATTATAAATAAGTGCTATAAAAATAAGTGAAGATAGAAAGAAACTTGAAATAATAGTAGAAGGAAAATTGGGAAATTCACAATTATGTGAAAATTTAAAAATAGATTCCTGAACAACTACTAGCTTAGAGAAGAAATTGAAAAGGAAATCAGAAAATAGCTTTAGACAAGTGAAAATGAATCACAATATAACAAAACTGATGGAGTGCAGCAAAAACATTACTAAGAGGGAAGTTTATAGTGACAAATGCCTCTATTTAAAATATACATATATATAATATAAATATATATATTAAATCTAACAGCATCTCACGAAAATAAAAAATGATTAACAAACTAAGCCCAAGGAAGAAGTAGGGAGAAAATAATAAAGATTTAGCAGAAATAAACAAAATACAGAATTTAAAAAATAGAAAAAAAGTAAAATTAAGAGATGGTTTTTCTTAAAAGATCAAGAGAATTGGCAAAACTGCAGTTAGATTAAGGAAAAAGGAGAGAGAGAAAACTCAAAATTAGAAAGAGATATTACATTTGATGCCACAAAAGTAAATGTAATTATGAGAGACTACTGTGAACAATTAAATTCAAACAAATAGGATCACCCAGAAGATATGGATAAACTACCAAACTGAATCATAAAAATACAGAAAATCTGACCACATCTATAATCAGGAAAATGATTGAAATTGTAACAAAAACCTCCCATAAAGAAAATCCCAAGACCAAATAGCTTCACTGGTGAATTCTACCAAACACTTAAGAATTAACACCAGTCCTCCTCAAACTCTTCCAAAAATTGAAAAAGGAGGAGCGTCTCCAAATTCATTTTTTGAAGAAATGAAAACATTTTTTAAAACAGTGCCCATAAGTTCAAAACATTAAGCAGAACTTATATATAATATATTCTTATATGACTTTATATAAATATATAAAAGACTTTAAGAGATGCAAACTACACTGTGTGAAAAGATGGACTGTAAGTGATTGACAGCAATTAGAAAATGTAGAAGAAATACATAGGGTTGTACTGCCATTTTCACTTCCTGAAATACTCCAACCTATGCACAGAGGACGTATTTCCATTTATTGTTTAATTCCATTGTAACTAACAGTGTTATATTAGTTTTAGGTGTACATTAGAGTAATTCAACAATTCTACGTATTACTCATTGCTCATCATTAGAAGCATACTCTTCACCCTTCACCTATTACACCCATCTCCCACCCACCTCCCCTCTGGTAACTGCCAGTGTGTTCTCTATATTTCAGTCTGCTTTTTCGTTGTCTTTTTTTTCTTAATTTGTTTCTTAAATTCTGCATAAAAGTGAAATCATGAGGTTTTTGTTTTTATTTATTTTTGTTTTTGACTGACTGACCTATTTCACTTAGCATTATACTCTTTATATCCTTTCATGTTGTTGGAAATGGCAAGACTTCATTCTTTTTATGGTTGAGTAATATTCCAGTGTGCGTGTGTGTGCGTGCGTGTGTGTGTGTGTGTGTGTGTGTGTGTGACCTATTCTTCGTCCATTATTCTATCAATAGGCACTTAAGTTGTTTCCATAATTTGGCTATTATAATTAATGCTGTATAAACATAGGTGTGCATACATCTTTTTGAATTAGGATTTTTGTATTCTTTGGATAAAAACCCAGTAGTGTGGTTACTAGATCATATAGTAATTCTATTTTTAATTCTTTCAGAAACCTCCATACTATTTTTGTCAGTGGCTGCCCCTGTTGGCATTCCCACCAACAATGCACAAGGGTTCATTTTTCTCCACCTCCTCACCAACACTTGTTTTTGATTTTGGCCATTCTGACAGGTGTAAGGAGGTATTCCATTGTGGTTTAATTTGCATTTCCTAGATGGTTAGTGATATTGAGCCTCTTCCTATGTCTCTGTTGACCATCTGTATGTCTTCCTTGGAGATATGTCTGTGACTTTGGTAAGTTTTTAATTAGATTATATGGTGCATGATTTTATGTTGTTTTCTTTTGTTTTTTGGTGTTGGACTGTAGAAGTCCTTTATATGTTGTGGATACTAACCCCTTACCAGATATATCATTTTCAAATACCTTCACCATTTCGGTAGGTTTTCTTTTTGTTTTGTGTTTCCTTTGCTGTGCAGAGATTTTTCAAATGCTCATTTATTTTGAGAGAGAGAGTTGGAGAGGGGCAGAGAGAGAGGGAGAGAGAGAATCCCAACTAGGCTCTGCAGTGTAAGCATGAAGCACAACACAGGGCTCAATCTCACCAACTGTGAGATCATGACCTGAGCTGAAATCAAGGGTTGGATGTAAAAGACTGAGCCACCCTGGTGCCCCAAAGCTTTAATTTTTATGTAGTCCCAAAAGTTTAGTTTATCTTTTATTTTATTTCCCTTACTTCGAAAATATAGGAAAATGTTGCTATGGCCAATGTCATAGAAATCACTGCCCATCTTCTCTTCTAGGATTTTATGGTTTCAGATATCACATTTAGATCCATCTTGAGTTTACATTTGCATTTGTTATAAGAAAATGGTCTAGTTTCATTCTTCTGCAGGTCACTGTCCAGTTTTGCCAATTTGTTGAAGAGACTTTTTCCCATCGCATATTCTTGCCTCCTTTGTCATAAAATGATTACTCATAAAATTGGGGGGTTATTTCTTTTCTGACTTTTCTGTTCTGTCTCATTGGATCTACTATATGCTTAGTTTTTATACTATCCTACAGTTTTGATTTCTGGAGCCTTGTAGTATACCTTGAAATCTGGGATTGTTATACCTCTAGCTTTGTTCTTGCCAAGATTTCTTTAGCTATTTGGGACCTTTTGTGGTTCCATAAAATTTTTAGGATTCTTTGTTCTATTTCTGTGAAAAATGCTGTTGATATTTTGATAGAGTTTGCATTCAATCTGTCAATTGCTTTGAGTGGTATGGACATTTAACAATATTTGTTATTCTGGTGCATGAACATATAATAATGTTCCATTTGCTTGTGTCATCTTCAGGTTCTTTTGTCAATGTTTTATAGTTTTAATAGTACAAGTCAGCCAGCTTGGTTAGGTTTATTTTGGAGAATTTATGATTTTTGGTGCAATTGTAAATGGGATTGTTTTCTTAATGTCTCTTTCTGCTATTTCATTACTAGTGTATAGAAATTCACAGGTTTCTGTATATCGATTTTTGTATTCTGTGACCTTACTGAATTCATTTATCTGTTTTGGTAGTTTTTTGATAGCGCTTTTAGACTTTTCTGTATATATAGTATCATGCCATCTAATAATAGTGAAAGCCTTATTTCTTCCTTACCAATTTCGATATCTTTTATTTCTTGTCTGATCACTATGATTACAACTTCTAGTATTATGTTGAATCAAAGTGGTTAGCATGGACATCTTTGTTTTGCTCCTGATCTTAGGGGAAAAGCTGTCAGTTTTTCCCCGTTAAAAGTGATATTAGTTGTGAGTTTTTCATCAATAGCTTTTCTGATGTTGAGGTATGTTACCTCTAACCCTACTTTTTTGAGGATTTTTATTATGAATGGATGCTGTACTTAGTCAAGTTCTTTTTCTGTATCTATTGAAATGATTATATGGTTTTTATCCTTTCTCTTATTGATGTAATATATCACACTGATTGATTTACAAAGATTGAACCACTCTTGTATGCCAGGAATAAATCCTATTTGATCATGGTTTAGGACTTTATTCTTGAATTTGGTTTGCTAATATTTTGTTGAGGGTTTTTTCATCAGGGAGATTAGCCTATAGTTAACTTTATTTTGTAATGTCTTCACCTGGTTTTGACATTGGGTAAGCTGTCTCATAGAATATATTTGGAAGCTTCCTTCCTCTTCTATTTTTTGGAATAGTTTGAGAAGAATAGGTATTATGTCTTCTTTAAGTATTTGGTGGAATTCACTTGTGAAGCCATCTGATATGGACTTTTGTTTTGGGGAGTTTTTTGATTACTAAAATTTCAATTTTATTTGTGGTAATTGATCTATTGAAATGGTCTATTTCTTCCTGATTCAGTTTTGGTAGATGTATGTTTCTAGAAATGTACCCATTTCTTCTAGGTTGTCCAATGTGTTGGCATATAATTTTTCATAATATTCTCTTATATTCCTTTGTATTCCAGTGGTATTGGTTGGTATTTCTCCTCTGTTATTTATGATTTTGATTATTTGAGTACTCTGTGTTTTCTTTTTTGGTGAGACTAAGGATTTATGAATTTTGTTGATCTTTTCAAAGAACCAGCGCCTCATTTCATTGATCTGTTCTATTGGGTTTTTTAGTTTGTATTTCATATATTTCTGCTCTAATACTTATTATTTTCTTTTTTTTATTGGCTTAGGGTTTGGTTTGTTCTTTTTCTAGCTCCTTTTCATGCAAGGTTTGGTTTTTATTTGAGATTTTTCTTGTCTTTTGAGGTAGTCATGCATTACTATAAACTCCACTCTTACAACATCTTTTGCTGCATTCCAAATATTTTGAACTGCTGTGTTTTCATTTTCATTTGCCTCCATGTATTTTTTTAATTTCTGCTTTGATTTCTTGGTTGACCTATTTATTGTTTATTGTTTTAGTAGCATGTTATTAATCTCTATTTATTTGTGTTCTTTACAAATTTTTTCCTTTGGTTGATTTCTAGTTTCATAATTGTTGTGGTCAGAAACAATCTTTTTAAACTTATTGAGATTTATTTTTTGGGCCAAACTGTGATCCATTCTGGAAAATGTCCCATGTGCATTTGAAAAGAATGTATATTCTGCTGTTTGGGGATGGAATGTTTTGAATATATCTGTTAGATCCATCTGGTCCAATGTATGATTCAACGCCATTGTTTCCTTTTTGACTTTCTGTTTGGATGATCTATCCATTGATGTAAATGGGAGTGTTAAAGTCTGCTATTATTAATATATTACTGTTGATTACTTCTTTTATGTTTGTTAGTAGTTGTTTTATGTATTTGGATGTTCTGTGTTGAGTGCATAAGTACTTCGTTGTTTATCTTCTTGTTGGATTGTTCCTTTTATGATTATATAGTGTCCCTCTTTGTCTCTTGTTATAGCCATTGTTCTAAAATCTATTTTGTCCAATATTTGTATTTTTCAATGTTTATTTTTTATTTGAGATACAGACAGAGTGCGAGTGGGGAAAGGGCAGAGAGAGAGACACACACAGAATCCAAAGCAGGCCCCAGGCTCTGAGCTGTCAGCACAGAGCCTGACGTGGGGCTCGAAGTCACTAACTGCAAGATCATGACCTGAGCTGAAGCCAGATGCTCAACTGGCTGAGCAACCCAGGCGCCCCTATTTTGTCCAATATTAAGAATTGGAACCCTGGCTCTCCTTGTACTTCTATTGCATGATGAAGTTTTTGTATCCCTTCATGTTCAATCTGCATGTGTTTTTAGGTCTGAAATAAGTCTCTTGAAGACAGTATATATCTAGGTCTTGCTTTTGCTTTTTTATCCACTTTGTCACCATAGGTCTTTTTATTGGAGCATTCAGTTCATTTACATTCAAATAATTATGATAGGTGTGTATTTATTGCCATCATGTTACCTGTTTTACAGTTCCTTTTGTATTTCTTCTCTGTTCCTTGCTTCTCTTGCTCTCTTCTGTCATACTTGATGGTGTTCTAGTGATATAGCTAGATTCCTTTATCTTTATTTTTTGTATATCTAGTACTGACTTTGATTTGTGGTTACCATTAGGCATATATATAACATCTTATCCATATCCCCATCCCTATTCAGTTGTTGGTCCCTTAAGTTTGAATCTATTCTAGAAGCACTTTTCTTCCTCTTCTTGCCATGTTTTAGGTATATTGTGTCATTTCTTACATCGTGAATCTCTTGACTGATTTTTATAGTTATTCCTAATTTTCCCTACATTTTTCTGTGGAGAGTCTCTGTTCTATAGACTTTGGATTATTTTCTGGGTTATTTATTCTGATGTAGGAGTTATGTAGATATCCTTAAATGGGAAGAGGTGATCTTAGGATCCTCCTATTCTGTCATCTTCCCCAGAAGTCTCCAAACAAATTTTTTTGAAGCTTGCATTACCCTGATACCAAAGCCAGACAAAGACACTACTAAAAACAAAACAAAACAAAAACTCCTGGATGAACACAGTTGCAAAAATAGTCATCAAAATACTAGCATGACAAATCCAATATCACAATAAAATCATCATAAACATGAACAATAGTATTTATTCCTGTAAAACCTGACTGGTTCAACATACAAAAGTAATGTTATGGTCTACATTAACAAAATGAAGGAAAAATAATTACATGATCATCTCAATAGACAGAGCAAAAACAATTAATAAAATTCCACACCCTAGTAATAGAAGAAAATTACTGCAACATAATAATGGCCATAAATGAGAAGCCCAAAGATAACAAATTTCTCATCAGTAAACAGTGGAAAGCTTTTCCTCAAAGATCATGAAAAAAGGAAGAATGATTATTTATGCTATTTCTGTTCAACATAGTAGTGAAAATCCTACCCAGAACAATTAGACAAGAAAAAAGGAAATAAAATGCATTTAAGTCAGAATAGGGGAAGTAAAATTACTTTTATTTTTAGATGTCATGATCTTATATATTTAAAATCCTAAAGACTCCACGTTAAAAAGATTATAGCTAATAAATCCAGTAACATTTCAGGATAAAAACATCATCATATAAAAATCAACTTTGTTATTAGCCACTAATACTGAATTATCTAGAAAGAAAATTGGGAAATCAATCCCACTTACAATAGCATCAAAAATAATAACATACTTAAAAACAAACTTAACTAAAGGTGAAAGACCTATATATTGAAAACTAAAAAACTAATTTGATGGAAATTAAGGAAGGCATAGATAAATGGAAGTACATTCCATACTCACGGATTTAGGGAATTAATACTGTTAAGTTGTCCACACTACCTAAAGGAATCTATGATTCAATGGAATCCTTATGAAAATTTCAAGACCATATTTTATAGAAATGGAAAAAGAAATTCTAATATTCATTTAGAGCCACAGAAGACCCAAAATAGCTGAAGCAAGCTTGAGGGAACAAACAAAAAACAAAGGTGGAGGCACTGTACTTCCTCATTTTTAGATATTTTCCAAAGTTATGGTAATTAGTAATTAAACCAGTATGGTACTAGTATACAGGCATATATATATATATACCATTGAAACAGAACAGAGATCCCAGGAATAAACCTATACAGATACACAAATGATCTTTGACAAGGGTGCTAAAAATATACATGGAAAAAAGATGGTCTCTTCAATAAAAGGTGTTGGTAAAACTGGTTCTTCTTGGGCAACACAATGAAATTTGACCTTATCTTACACCAGACATAAAAGACAATTAAACATAGATTAAATACTTAAGCATAATTATAAAGCTTATGGGTGAAAACCTAAGGGGAAATGTTAATGACACTGGCCTTGGCAATCAATTCTTATATATAATACTAATAGCATGCAGCAAACAAAAGCAAAATTAAGCAAATGGAACTACATCAAACTATAAAGCTTCTGCATGATAAAGGACAAAAGACTGAAAGGCAGTCTATAGAATGCAAGAAAACATTTGCAAACTTTTTATCTGATAAGGAGTTAATACCCAAATTTATAAGGAATTGCTTCAGCTCAATAAAAAAGAAAAAAAGATTAACATGATTTAAAAATGGAGGGAGGGAGGAATTGAATAGATATTTCTTAAAAGAAGCTAAGAAGTAGCCAAATAAATATATGAAAAGATGCTCAATATCATGGATATGTAAATCAAAACCACAATAAGATGTTACTTCCCATCTTTTTGGATGGTTCAAAAGATGACAAGTGTTGACCAGAATGTGGAAAAATTGGAACTCTTGTGCACTATTGGTAAGAATGTAAAATGGTACAGCACATAGGGAAAACATTATGGGAGTCCCTCAAAAAATTAAAAATAGGACCACCACAGGATCTAGAAATCCCACTTACAGGCTTTTTTTTCCAAAAAATAGAAATTAAGATCTCAAAGAGATATTTGTGCTTCCATGTTCTTTGCAACATTATTTACAAAGGCCAAGAGGTGAAAATAACAAATGCCTGTTAATAGATAAGTGGAAAATTAAAACATAGCAAAAACATACAATGGAATATTATCCTGCCATAACAGGGAAATGAACCCTGCAATACAGAAACACACATGAACCTGGAGCACAGTGAGCTAAGTGAAACAAGCCTGTCATACACGCGTTATCTCAAATAGCCAAATGCATAACAACAGAGATTAAGACATTGGTTGCCAGGGGCTGGAGGTGATAGGGAAAGGGACAGGTGTTATTAAACAGATATAAAGTTTCCTTTATACAAAATGAATAATTTCTAGAGGTCTGCTGCTCAACATTGTGATTATAACTAGTAATACTATATTGTATCCTCAAAAAATGTTAAAAGCATAGATTGCACATTAAATGTTCTTACTAATTAAAAAAGACATATAAGCAAGAATAATGCAACTATTCAATTGGTTGAGTCACTTTTCTTTTTACAGACTAACTTAATTTTATTTTTTATTTTTTTAAAGTTTAATTTTGAGAGAGCATGTGCACAGAAGAGGGGCAGAGAGAGTGAGAGCGAGAGTGAGAGAGAGAGAGAGAATGAATCACACGCAGGCTCTTCGCTTTCAGTGCAGAACCTAATGCAGAACCCAATCTCTCATTCCCATGAACTGAGAGATCATGACCTGGGCCGAGATGGAGAGTCAGAAGCTTAACTGACTGAGCCACCCAGGCACCCATAGAGTTGTTACTATTATTATTTTCGTAGAGTTGCTTTTTAAATGACTTATGAACTGATGGTCTTACTGTAATAGCATTTAATTAAGGAATTTATGTCTGGTCAGTAGAACAAAGCAAAATGTCTGTAGCAGATGTTCAAAAAAGTCTACATCTTCTTTAAAAGATTAAAATAGCTGCAGATACATAAAATTTTAGTGGGGACAGACAAATAAGAAAGAGGTTAACCAATGAGAATAGCTGTAGTCTAACTGAGAGCTAATGAACCACATAGGAGGAGCAACAGCACTCAAAGGAAGTAATCAGTTTGGCCGAATTTGCAAAAGAAAAATCATAGTAATAATCATAGTAAAGAGTTTTTGAGCATCTGCTTTTTGCAAGGTATTATACTAAGCATTTTACAAGCATTTAGTCATCTCAATTCTTTGAAATGCATTTTACTATTCCCATTTTGCAGATGAAGAGACAGGGTAATGGAAAAAAACAAATATTCTAAAATAAGGCGCCATCCTGGATGGAAGTAAGAACTGGTATTAAGTAATATTCTCTTTCTTTTTATTAAGTTTATTTATTTATTTTGAGAGAGAGAGAGAGAGAGAGAACACAAGCAGAAGAGGAGCAGAAATAGAGGGGGAGAAAATCCTCAGCAAGCTCCATGCTGTCAGCATAGAGCCCAACCCGGGGGCTCTATGTCTCACAAACTGAGATCATGACATGAGCCAAAATCAAAAGACTGAGCCAACCAGGAGACCCTAGAGTAACATTCTTAAATGCTATCCTATCCTGTCTTCCTAGATATCCCTAATATTTTCAGTATCCCTCAGTTTATCAGTTCCTATACTGTAATCCTCTTGCCTAGATCCCTAGATCAAAATTATACTGAAACCAAACTCCTAATTGTCTTATACCCCTGTCCTTTCACATTGCTCACCTGAGCTATGTCTATCTTTTATCTGTGCTGTGCTGTACTTCTAGTACTTTTAAACACATGCATGAAGTACTGTGAGAAAATAATGTACATATTCAGACAGGTCACTATATCCTGATTTTGAATCTTGGCTACCTTTACCAAATGCTTCAAATAGAAAGGATCCAGTTCTACAAACACATCCCTACATTTTCTCATTTTGCTCCTTAGTCTTGAAGCCTCCCTAACTGTAGAGCTAAAGCTTATTTTATCTGATCTCCGAAAACTTCCTGACACTCTTCTTACCACCTAGCTCTCCACCGTAGTTGCTTCTGCCTAGTTTCGAAGGAAAAGATCTCTTATTTTAAACATTTGTATTTTTTGCTTTGTCAACCACTCATTCCTGTCTTTTCTTGGCCCTTTCTTTATCAGCCATCTCCTTCCTCTAATGGTTCTTGACCTTTAACAAATAAAATTTTGTCCTTGCAATTATAATAAATACTCTTCTCATATTGTCTTTACCCTTTGTTAACATCTGCTGTTTCTCCTTCCATTTTTATTTACTCTTACCTTTTATTCATTCATGAATTTACAGAAATTGAATCTTTATCTAATATGTTTATGTTATATAATTGCTTTTACTAATGTCACCAAGAATTACCTGATTTTCCAAAACAGGTGCATCAAGTCTTACGTTTGGCATACCTTCTGAGTGTGGCACTATTAGTACCAACTTCATCACTACCAAAATCTCTTTTCTTGGCTTCTGCGATACCCATCTTGTTGATTCTCCATAAAATCTGTGCACAATTTTTTCTAATCTTATATCTGGACTACTCTTCATCTCTCTGACCTTTAAATTGTTGTTGTTCCCTCAAAGTTCAGCCTTTTACATCAACTCATTAATCTCACAAAATCATCCTAACTGATTTTATACATCCTCATAGTTGTCCAAGTCCATAGATTTAGGAGTCTCAAACCTGTATCTACTCTAATTATTATGCAAATTGTCCCCATAAACTACTACATTGATATCCCACAAGAACTTCAATGCTGCGGTTTCAAAATTTATCATCTTCTATCGCTTGGGAACTTTTCCTCCTGCAGTATTCTCTGCCTCAGTTGATAGCACTATGATCCATCTTGTTACCAGTATTAGAAAATTGGAAGGTATTGCTGATGACTAAATGTCTTTCAACCTAGTGTCTTACTTATTAAATGTTTTTACATTTCTGTGTTCTCTGTCCTACATATGTGAAAATCAGGCTATGATATCAAAGGTGATATATGAGAACTTCCATAGTTGTATAACTTTAAAAAAAAAAGCATTTTGATACCACATACATTTTTACTACATAGTGAGATAAACTCTTCATTATTTTTGTATATTTAATAACAAAAGTATTTGTAGTGAAGGATAACATCAAGGTCTACAGGTATGGTCACAGAAGGATATGGACTGACATAAATTCTTCTGCTGCAAATAATATGATATTCTGAAATATAAAAGTTATACAGGCAAAATCTAAAACCTCACATAGAATATTTTCTAACTATGCATAGTACATTTATAGGGGAAAGTGAATTGGAGACAAGAGAAAGATCCTCTACAAAGGCCTGAAGTGGTACAGTGTTAGACCAAGGCAATTATTGCAGAACAGTATCTGTGCATAGCTCTATCTTATTCTCTAGATATTTAGCCCTATGTGTACATATGGAATACCTTCTATAAATATCTAAATCTAAATTTATCTAAATTTCGTAGCTGTTGTCCTGCTTTGAAATTTGAACCTTCTCATTTCCTTCAAATTGGCCTGGCATCCAGGGTTTTAAGCTTGCTTCCTCCTCTAGAAGCATGGACACCTTTCTCTATTTCTTTATTTACCAGTTAAAATCAGTTACCTGTATCTCAGGATCTATTAGTAATAGACTCCACTATTTAAACCACATTATTCCAATGTTATAATGGAACCATAATAATATAAATTTACAAATAAACTTTCGCAATAGCAAATGTTTCCTGGATCTGGTATTCCTGGACTCAGAAAGACTAGAACAAACAGTGGATTCCTGGGACTCCAACAAGAGGATGGTGATAACATAAAATTTTTCTGAGGATACAGGCCTCTGGATGTACTCTTGGTATGAACATTTTTCTTTCTTACATCATTTATTCCCCAAGGAACATTGGAAATATTGATCAATTTTGAATCTAAAAGTTATGTTGTAAGTTGTAAAACAAAAATGGATAAGTTGACATTTTATCAGATATTAGTGGTTTGATAAGGAAGCATTTTTCACAGTTTCTTGTTTAAAAGAAAAGTGACAAACTATGTCTCATTAAAAGTATGATGGATGACTCATATCTATGTTACTGGAACTAGAAATGAAGACTTCTTCTTTGACTGTTTGATGCCCTATGAGAGTACAGACCCAGGTATTAGAACAATCCCCCTGTCCAATTAATTCTGACTTTTCCAAGCCAAAGGGAAATATGGCCAGTGGGTTTCAGCCAAAAGTGACCTTGACACTCAGGAACAAAAGGAGTGCATAAAAAAAAAAAAAAAACCCAAAGCTTATTTCTTTTAATAGCAATCAGATCCCACATGTTCTTAGTTACTGTAAGGAGTCCCACCTATACTTTGGTTTCTCAGACTGAAACAAATATTCACCTTAGGTGTCCAGAGGACATAAAGCTTCTAATTTAACAAGACAAATTACATTAATGAAAACAATATCACTGTTGATTTTGGAAAGGACATTAATAAGATCATGATTTTGGCTGTTGATTATTTTTCTCTTGTAAAGGAATAACTAATCTCATTCCAGAGATAATTGTTTTTATACCAGTTATGGTGCATTCATGTAAACATTTGGGAAAAATAAAACAGTGCCATCTGTCAAGTAAGAAAATGCCAAATGTAGGGGAATGTTTTAAGGTCATCATGATTCATAAAGTACATTAAGGTTAAAAAATGATACCATGAAAATATGAGGGGAAGTAACAGAACTTAAGTTATTTAAACCAAAATTCTGGAATTAATTTAATAAAGATTCTATAAGCATATAGTATAGCCATCAGTTTATAAAAAAGGTGGGTTAGAGGCAGTCAGAGGGGCACCTTGGTGGCTTAGTCAGTTGAGCTGTTCAACTCTTGATACGATGGTCATGTGATCAAGCTCCATGTCAGTTTCTGTGCTGACAATGTGGAGATTCTTTTCTCTGTGCCCCTTCCCGCTCATGTTTTTTTTTTTCTCTCTCTCTCTCTTTCTCAAAATAAACATACATTAAAAAAAAAAGCAATAAGAAAGAAAACCCAATCAGGCCTAGAAAAAAAAATGAGATCCTATATATATGTATGTTTAAAAATGAAATATTTGATGAAGGCATGTGGTGTATATTTCTATGTGTTTGTGTGGTGAGTTTTATTTTGGTAATATTGATTTGTTTGCTTGCCAATGCCCTGCTTGCTTGCCAAATACTCACAGTTAGGGATTATTGAATATTTTTAAAGTCTTTGAATTGTTAATTTTAAATTATAAATCTGGATAATTTTGAATAATGTCTACAAAGTTATTAATGACAAATGAAAATAGATCTGGAGAGATTGTTCATGTTGTTGCCCAATACCCCAAGTTCTCATGAATAAGGGCTTTTATTAAAGGCTAGAAACTTACTTGGGCTACTAATCAAAACAGTTTAGCTGAAAGAGAGGCAAAATTGTTGAGGTTAAGCATATTTTGTAAGTAGCACCAGCAAGCAGTCCATTCTGAGGCTATCTGATTTAATTATACTCTAAAGACCAAGTGAAAGGCTTGATTAATTAAACTGAGAAGATAGTGCTTGTTTAAGTAATTCTTTCCTGTTGGCACATACTCTTTAGAAAACATCAGAATTTTTTTTTAAGTTGCAAATTGGTCACATGATAAATCCAATGTCACAATTTAGTCAGAAAACTCTGGAATACTAACAACCTAACCAAAATGACACTTTGATATAGAAAAGAATTGGAAGGTTATAAGAAAGACATTGTTTCTCTCTAAACTCCAGTTGTTTGTATCATCTTCTAGGTCTTCAGATCTTTCAACCACTGTATTCAATGTTTTTTTTTTTAATTTTACTTAATTTGTAATATATTGATTCATCTGTAACAAATCCATTCTTCCCATATTTAATTGGTAGTCCTCTAATAGCTTAAAAAATCACAGTATTCACTTTTTAATAAAGTGAAGGGCATCCATGACTTATTACACCTCAAGAATACCTTCCCTAATGACATTCCCCTAGAAATCCTCATTTGGAATTATGAGTTTTCCTTTTGTGTAGTCTGTAATTCAAATGTTTATAAAATTCTGCATTATGATGTGATAAAAATGATTCTTCTACAAGAAAGACTGAATTCTTAATGAAAGGCATCCTGTTAAAAACAATGAGTGCTAAATATCATGCATAGCAGTTGGAAAGTACAAAATAAATACGTTCAACTAATTTAACTCAACAACAAAACATAATTTATGTTATTTAGTATGTACAAAATACATTACATATGCTATCCCATTTAATCCCCACTAAACTGATGTAAAATAGCCTGAAATTATTACTAATTTTTCAGATAAAAATCCTGACACAACACCTAAGAATCCATAATGCCATTGTTCTATGGAATTACATAGGTGCAAGCAGAAAGTGACTTTTTTTTAACCCATTATGTATATACAATCATAGACATCTTTAATGTTTCTAGTTGCCTTCAGGTATAAAAAATATCTGGTCACTTGAAGTATATTAGTTTCTTAATGCTGCTGTGACTAATTATTATAAGCTTAGTGGCTTAAAACAACACAAATTTATTATCTTTCACTTCTTGAGGTCAGATGTCTGAAATGGGTTTCCATAAAAATATTCATCCCAAGGTACCTGGGTGGCTCAGTAGGTTAAGCATCTGACTTCCACTCAGGTCATGATCTCAGTTCGTGAGGTCGAGCCCTGCATCCTACTCTGTGCTGATAGCAGAGAGCCAGGAGCCTGCTTCAGATTCTATCTCCCTCTGTCTCTTCCCTTCCCCTCCCCATTCATTTTCTCTCTCTCTCTCTCTCAAAAATAAATAAACAGTAAAGAAAAATTTAAAGAAATGTCCATCCCAGTACTTCCATAGTAACACCAAAATGCAAACAGCCTAAATATCTCTCATAAAATAGACATATAAATTATGAGATATTCATGGGATCAGATGTCATATTACAATGAAAAATATCGATGACTATACAAAGCAATATGATGATGTGCATACATATATAAAATGTAGCACAAAGGCAACCAGACATAAAAAATTAGACTGTAAGATTCTATACATGTAATGTTCATAAAAAGCAAACTATGTGAAATAGTGGCAGCAGAAATCATAATGATGGTGACTCTTGGGAGTCTGGAAAGACTGGAAAGGGATACAAGATTCCCTGTGGTTCTGCTAATGTTCTTTTTCCTCCTCTATGTGCTAGTAAAATTGATCTGTAAACTTTACAATTTGTGTGTATTTCTGTTTATTGTTCTATTTCTAAGATGTACACCAAGGATTTTAGTCACTATACAATTTATAATCTCAACTTCACCATTCACTTTCCTCTCTGGATTTTTTTTTCCTTTCTTACCATTTTCTTTCTATAATCAAAGGACAGCCTCCATCCAACACTTTTTTCTGCAATCTAATTATGAACTTGAAGGCATTTCAGTAGAATTACAAATTTGCACGCATTTTTTTTTCCTGATGAAGAGACAGTTAAACACCATCTTGAGTATCATTGATTAACTGAATGGTTAAGCAGGATGTTCCAATCTATGCAAATAGTTGAGAATTAAGGTTTAGAGGCAAAAGGAGGTGCAGAAATTTTCGAAAGTTCTGGAAAGTTCACTGTCATCGGAATACAGATATCAAGGGTAAAGAAAGGAGTCGTAACAGCAGATTTTCATAGTAATGTCAGGAAAAAATATCATGCAAGAGATGGAACACATGCTAAGGAATTTTATATATTTTAAGAGTGATAAAGGGCTAAGAAATACCAAAAAGAACTAAAAATTCTTATTTCCATCTGTTGTTAATTATTTTTATATACATTTTTCTACATCTTCTTGTATAAATTGTAGAGTCATAGTTTGCATTTCTATTTTATTTTGTTAATGAACTATGAATAAAAATGTAATTTCTGGGGTGTCTGGATGGCTTAGTGGGTTAAGTGTCCAACTTTGGCTCAGGTCATGATCTCGTGGGTCCTGGGTTCAAGCCCCACATTGGGCTCTGTGCTGACAGCTCAGAGCCTGAATCCTGCTTTAGATTTTGTGTCTCCCTCTCTCTCTGCCCCTCCCCTATTCACACACACTCTCTCTTTCTTTCTCTCTTGAAAATAAACATTAAAGAACATGTAATTTCTGGGTGGAAGTTGTAAGAGCCGTGGTTTACTTTGTCACAGTTGCTCTCCCAGACCGTGACTGCTGGGTCTGGCTGTCAGAGCAAGGGCAACAATTGCAGAGCCCCCAGCAGACTGGAAGAAGCGCCGACATTGCCAAGGCATTTTGGCACATGGAGGGCGCCTACTGGACATACGCATAAAGACAGGCATTTGCATCCCAAACACCAGTTGGAAAAACTTGCGCTTCTTTTTTTGAGTTAGGCCCCTGGGAGTTAGTAAACCCAGCCATAAGCAATGGGATTAGCATGGCCGAAGTTCACTGTAGAGCAAAGGGAGATCTGCTTCAAACAAGCAAAAGCTCATTACATGTAGTTGTTCGGCATTGGCAGCTGTACATTTTTAGTTTTTTGTAAATTTGTTATCATAGTTCCCCTCCTCCCACCCCTGCCAACTGCATATCCTGTCTTCAAGCCAGTACTGTAAGCCTGAAATTTAAATAGCAAAACTTGCCTAAACTCCAAATTTAGTACTGAGTACTATTGTGTGAGGTTTGTCTTTGTTTATTGGGTTTTTATTTGGTTTGGTTGCCCGATTATTCTTGGATTAGTGCTGAGCCACAATCCCTCACTTCCCTCCCCGCTCCTCAAATTCAGTCTCTCTCTGTTTTAGGACAAATTGATCCAAGATCAGAGTGGAAATGAGCAAGTAATTCTTGGTGCTTGTAGATAATATGAATCTACATGGTCTACCATCTTTCCCAAATAAAACTGGTGTTGATTGTAACATAATTTCTGTCTGAGGGTTCTCCAGAGAAAGAGAGCCCATAGGGTAAATAGATAGATATATGAGGAGATTTATTATAAGAATTGGCTCATACAGTTATGGAGCCATATAAATCCCAAAATCTGCTGTTTGAAAGCTGGAGAACCAAGAGCCTGGAGATATAATTCAGTCTGTCCAAAAGCCTGAGAACCAGGTGGCCCCTGGTGTTAAATCCTACATTCTAAAGACCTAAGAACCAGGAGCTTTGATGTTCAAGGGCAGGAGAAGATGATGTCCCAATTTAGGAAAAGAAAGAATTTGTCCTTCCGGTGTCTTTTTGTTCTACTCAGGTCTCCCACAGATTAAATAATGCCTACTCACACTGATGAGGGCAAATTTTAACTCAATAGACTAACCCATCCAAGTGATAATATCTATGGAAACACCCTCACAGACACACCCAGAAATCCCATTTTATCAGTTCTCTGATCAAGACTCTGGAAGTAGTTTGTTATCTACAAAAGATAAGAGGAGTGGTTTAAAAAAATCCAGTGAGAAGGAGGTCAGATATCATTCTGATGGAAAAATTGCAACATTATAGGATTTTGCATAGCAGAGTGGTAAGAAGTTAAAGAACTTTTGGCTACCTGTCTGAATCTGTTCAGGCTGCTTTAACAAAATACGGATGAGGTTTTGGGGTGGTTGTGGGGTTTCAGAACCAAAGGCCAAGAGAGAATTCCTGATGTCTTTGGTATAAAAAAGGTGATTTTATTAAAGCATGGAGATAGAACCCATGGGCAGAAAGAGCTGAACTGGGCTTATGAGGAATGCTTTGTTATATACTGTGGCATTGGGGGAGATAAAGTCAAGGGGAAGGTTATTAATGGGATTTCCATATTCTAAAGAAGACTCATATATTACTGGAGGCCTGGCTAGTTTAGATCTTAGCAGCTACCAATGAAGAACATAGATTAGAATGAGACACCTCTCCGGAAGAGAATGTTAGATGATACTGGAGAAAAATGACAAAAGACTGAACTCTAAAGCTGTGATAGCGAAGGGATGGAGTATAACACCTGTGAGGGAGCATAGAAGGAATATGCTGATCTCTTAGAACTCTGATTAAGTGAGAGAGAAGGCTGGGAAGATCCTTGCACTTCATACTTCATTAATTCAGAGAATGGTGGAGCCATCCTCAGTGATGGAGAACAGAAACAAACGACAAAGGAAAAGAGAGAAGAGTGATGTCTCCTAATCTGAGCACAGTAAGCTCCTTCTTTTCATTTTCTTCCATTCACTAAATTTGCAAAATGAGCCTCAGTTACATTTTAATGGGAAAAAAACAATTCTCATATTTGAGATTATTTTAAGAGATCTAAATTAGGAGCATGTGATTTTTGAAACATGAAGAAAAGGGGGTGCCTTGGTGGCTCTGCCTGTTGAGCCTCAGACTCTTGATTTTAGCTCAGGTCTTGATCTCACAGTTTATCAGACTGAGACCTGTGTAGGTCTCCAGTTTGACAATAGGGAGCCTTCTGGGGTTTTCTCTTTCCCTCTTTCTCGCATGTATGCACTTTCTCTCTCAAATAAATAAATAAACTTAAAAAAATAAAATAGGAAAAAAAAAGAAAGAACTCTGGCCAGAGATCACCAGGGAGACCAAGTCATGCATGCAAAAGCAAAGGGCTTTTATTCAGGCTTAAGCTCGGTCTCACAGACGTCACCAACGCAGTGGATCCGTGCTGAGAGCCCCGAACAAGGGCTGAGCAGGGTGTTTATGGGGTTTGGGAAGGGGGAGTGACAGGAAGTTGTGACACAGGTACAGGGGTCCAATCATTATCGTGTAACAGCATTGGCAACAATTTTAACCATACACATTGGCCAGAATGTTCGTTACTTTTGGTGGGACCCAATCACAACATTTAGTGTTTCTTTGAAAATAACCAATTACAGGGTGGGCCAAGGACCCCCACGTGGGGTGAGTAACTGGTTAATCTAGTACTAAACAACAGGTAACTATCTGTAGTTTCTATCTCTAGGTCTGCCCTTAGGAATGTTAAGCATTTTAGCTGGTTGCTTCTGATTGGGTGTTACTGTGGTCGTCACCTGTTGAGCAATCTGTGCCTTTATATTGTCTAATGATTCTGGGAAACCGACACTTAGGCCTTCAAGGACAGAGGGGAAACTTAAAGCCTGTCATGGAATCAGCTTGGTTCAGACCTGTGTCCTTTCATTCAGAAGCCTGTGATGTTAAAATGAAGAATAACATGGGGCACCTGAGTGGCTCAGTAGGTTAAGCATCTGACTTTTGCTCAGGTCATGATCTCATGGTTTCTGAGTTCCAGCCCAGTGTCAGGCTCTGTGCTGACAGCTCAGAGCCTGGAACCTGCTTGGATCTGTGTCTCCCTCTCTCTCTGCCCCTCCCCTACTCATGCTTTGTCTGTCTGTCTGTCTGTCTGTCTCTTGAAAAATAAACATTAAAAAATAATAAAAATAATAAAATGAAGAATAACATTGCGTGGCATTTCCATGTTCAGAAGTCCAGACTAGAGAGTGAGTTTTAGGCATCAGCTTATAGGTGAGGTGGTAAGTGAAGCTAGGTGAGGATGCTATCATTCATTCCTCTTTTTCCCTTCATTTATTCATTCATTCAATGAATGAATGAATTCAAATCCTGTGATAGATACTATGAAAAGCACTGTGCAGAAGGAGAGCGTAGAATAAGAAAGAAAAGTAGAGAAGCATGTATTCGAAAGGTAAACTGGCCTTTGAATATTAAATAGGAAGAAAAACTGAAATAGATACAGAGATGGAGTTAAAGGCATAAGCATAAAAACTAGGAGGAAATTATGCCTCATAAGAAATATCAAGACAAAGGAGGAATACTTTGATCTGAATATATATTGTTTAAATAAAAACTTGTTTCTTCATTCTTTGAATCATCGATGCTCAAATTTGTATTGAACAGGGAAATACTTCTTTAACAGTAGTTTAAATGGTAGTGTAAGTAACCAAAGTGATAGTGTGAGCCCTTTCTAACAACCTAGCCCCCAGTCACTCCTTGATCACATATTCCCTCAGGCACTCTGAAGCAGGCTTGAAGAACTCCTAGAAAAATACTACTCACACATCTTATCTTAGATAATACAAATTAATACCCAAATTTGTTTTTAATAGAATGGAAATTATCAGGTAGTGGTAGGGGCACAGAACAACTGACTCTGTGAATAAAACACAGCAGTATAACTCCATTAGGAAAACTGCAATATCTATGGAAGCTATGTCCATCCATAAAATGGATAGCAATTCTTCTTTAGGTATAAACCTATGAGAAATTTGTTAATATGCTCATCCAAGACGTGTACTAGAATGATCTTAGCAGTGCCCTTTGAAATATCTCAAATTGGGAACAACACAAATGTCAATAAAAAAATAGATTGGAAAAATAATTTTAAGTGTGTTCACCGCAAAGGAATGCTATTCAACACTGAGACTGAAAAATATAGAACTGTATGCAATGATATCTTTAAGTCTCATGAACTGTGTGTTAAAGTAACAACTCCAGATGCTAAAGAACATAGGCTGGATGATTCTACACATGACGACTTCAGGCAAAACTAACGGAAAGTGATACAAGTCATGACAGTTGATTTCGTGAGGAATTAATGACTGGATAGGGGCATGAGGATGGCTCCTGGGGTGCTGGTAACGTTTCTTCACATACCTACTGGTGACATGAATACCTTCAGTTTGTGACAATTCACCTAATTATATACTTATAATAGGTGTACTTTTCTGCATGGAGATTTTGCCTCAAAAAGTTTTAAAAATTAAACAAAAATTAGGCATGTACATATTTTTTGGCCCTTCAACTAGATTAGATGTTCACTGAAACAAAAGGCACGTCGTTTTCTATTTCTTGTCATCTCCACACTCTCAGTAGAACTCTTACATTCAGTTCTCATTGAATGCTTATTTAGTACATTTTACTATTGCATGTGAATGGAGTCTTTTGAAAATAACAGATGTGTTGCTTTTTGAGCAAATAATTGTAAATTATTATGACCAACATAGAAAATAAATATTTATGATGTAACTGCCATTTTCTACTTGAAAAAAAAAAACAACACTGCCCATCATCTCTTTTGGTAATTCTTTTGATTTAAACTCCCAACAAATGGCTCTAACATATTGTGAATGGATGAAATTGGGGACTAGAAATCCTTGCTTAGCACATGCATCTAATTTTTCTTCTTTTAAGAGAGATTTCCATTCTTGTCAAAAGAGGATGTAACATAAAATAACCTTGAAATAAGTTCATCTGCCTCTAAAATTGCTTCTCATCTGTGAATTAATACAAATGAAATTGCATGCTTATCATTTCAAGGAGCTAGCCTGAGCTATCTTGATTCCAGTGATTTACTCAAAAACATACTGAAACAACATTTTGAAAATATTTGTTTTGTCATGGTAATGTTGCAGAATGATATATTTTCAATCTATATAGCATCCTCATGTTTGGGCCTTTGTATTGAATCAGTAATTATGCTTGGATTATTTTATTTCCATAGCCTTTAAGTAGCATTTTGAAGTTTCACTATGATTAAATAAAATCAGTGAAAAATCTTTATATTTCATATTTTAAAAGGATTATAAAGAGGAAACATTGAGCTTCACTGTCACACCTAAGTTTACCACATTATCCCACACTTCCTGTCCTCTCTCTGCTCTATTTATTTACCCTTGGTATTTATCACTACTTATGGTTCTTTACATTTTATTTATCTTATTTCTTATTGTCTCCTCTATTATGACATAAGATCATTTAAGGCAAAGATTGTTACCTGTTTTGTTCTCTGCCCTATATTTGACATTTTGGAACAATACATGATACACAGGAGGTGCTCAACAAATACTTTTGAATGAATGGATAAGCTACAAATAATTTAATAGTTTGAAGATTAAATGTTACAGTGGGCTGAATTCTCAGAAGATAGCACAGCTTTCAGCAAACTGTGGTTTTGGCTAACGGCTTCTGAAAGAGCATGGAAAAGAAGTCATGTTCTAACTCTAAAGCTCTCCTTAGGGGCACTTGGGTGGCTCTGTCCGTTAAGCATTGGACTCTTGAATTTTGTTCAGGCCATGATCTCATGGTTCTCGAGATCCAGCCCTACATCGGGCTCCACACTGGCAGTGTGGAGTCTTTTTGGGATTCTCTCTCTTTCTCTTTCTCTCTCTCTCTCTCTCTCTCTCTCTCTCTCTCTCGCCTCTCTCTGTTCCACTCTACTTGCTTGTGCGCTCACTCTCTCGCTCGCTCTCTCTCTCTCAAAAATAAATAAATAAACACTAAGAAAAAATAAAAATTGAAAGCTTTCCATAGGTGGGTATGAAAGCAATATCATTCCTTAGATCTGAGGTTCTTCATTCATACTATTCATGTTAGAATATGGAACAACCCCAGCACGAGGAGGGACCAAAGTTTTTCTAGGCCTCCAGCCAGAGTTCTTGGGTTAACATCTGTTGATCACTAGCCAAAATGCTCTTTTTAAAGTGTTTTGAAATTCTCCATGTAGTTGCTGTGTCTTCAAAGGAATGCAATAGTCGGGTGATAGGATTGCATCTATTTTCTGATTTGTTTAAAAACAAGCGTAAGATTAAATTTCTAGAATCAGTAAATATGGTATCTCTGCCTCAGAAAAGTTTTAAATATTCTGTATAACCATAGTTATAGTTAAAGCTGAGGGAAAGAAGAAACTTGACTCCAAGAATAGATTTTCATTGAGTTGTAGCATGCTTATATTTTGAATCCTAGCTTTAAATGTGTTTTTATAAATATGTATTAATATACATTTTATTCTAAGAATTTGAATTTCATCAGTATGCAGTATAAATAAAGATTCTCTACTTAGTTTGTGTTCTATCAAGGGAAGACAAACAATAATCAATAAATCTAATAAAGAATTATGAATTTTAAGAAAAAATAGTCAGTTGATAAAAGACAGGATGACAGTTGTGAGTTGAATCATGGCCCCAAAATGTTATATCCAAGTCCTAATCTGTGAACATGACCTTCTTTGCAAAAAGAGTCTTTTTAGATGTAATTAAGAATCTCAGGATAATACCGTCCTGGATTTAGGTTGGGCTCTAAACCTAACATGGGTCTTTATATGAGAAAGGCAAAGGGAGATTTGAGACCCAGAGATACACAGAGAAGAGAAGAGAGACACAGAGATTGGTGCTATGCAGCCACAAGCCAATGACTTTCTGGAGTTCCTGTAAACAAAGAGGCAAAGAAGGGTTCTCCTGGTGGCCTCCAGAGGGAGCATTACCCCACATACACTATTTGTAGACTTGTGGCCTTCACTCCAGTGAGCATTTAGATGGTAATTTGTTATGGCAGGCTTTGGAAATAAATACACTGAGTAAAGGGGAATACTGGATTGCCATAGGTGGGAGGTGCTGGTGGCCACAGTGGGGGGGGGGGTCATATTTGGGCTAGACTTCATAGTGATTCACAGAATTGATTATAGACAAACTTTATAAACACAACCTGGGTATAAATTTAAATTTTGGAGATGACTATAAAATCAGTTATCTCCTTGGAATCAATTTAACATACATTAGCATGGGCAGGGCAAGCATGAGTTGAATAACAAAGAGCCTACTGGCAAAATCTGTGCAAACTTTCAAAGACAAATATACAGTTAACATAACAAATGGATTAAGGTGGCTGACTTTAGATTCTAAATGGTCTGATTTTAAGTCCAAGTTCCATATTTACTCTCCACATGATTTCAGGCATGTTACCCGTGCCTCACTTTTTCTATCTGTAATCCAGGAGTAATAATAAGGTCATCGTGGAGATTATGTGAGTTAAAATACAGTTTAAAACAATATCTAACAGGGGCACCTGGGTGCATTAGTGGGATGGGTGTCCACTCTTGGTTTTGACGCAGGTCACAATCTCATGGTTTGTGTGAGTTCAGTTGGAGCCCCTCATCAAACTTGGAATTCTCTCCCTCTCCCCTGTCTCTGCCCTTCCCTCATGCAACCACTAGCATGCCCTCTCTCTCAAAAATAAATAAATTTAAATAATTATTTAAAGAAAACACCCAACAAACTGCAAATGTTAGCTGTTAACTTACAGGGAAGAGAAATTCCTCAAAAAGTTGTAGCAATTGGTAATTATCTGAGTTATCACCTAAGGGAATTAGATCTTTCTAGAAACATGGTCAGAGAAAGAGAGTTATCATATACACTGTGACTCTTTAGATATAGATCTGGATATTTGTCTCATTAAGAAAGAAAAATGTGGCCTGAGGTAGAAGGAACATTTTCATTTGGGGATAAATCAGCATTATTCCCATGATATTTAATAAGACAGGCAATAAAGATTCAATTTTGTTTATTAATTGAGCACAGCACCTTCTTTAGCTGCAGCTTCTTCCATTATGTCAATGATAATTTTAATACCTTATATGAAAAGGTGGAGAATTGAGTGAAGCGGTAAAGCAAATTCTCCCACAGGCTAGTTGTAAATTAGATATTTCCTAAACCAGATTATGTCTCCTAATACTGGTGTATTAATTTCTGTGGACTGCCTAGGACTCTGAGGGAGAATGAAGAGGGAGTGATTAACACATCTTTGGTAATTGTGCTATGCCAGGCTGTTCTAATCTGCTTATCTACACTGCCTGCTGCTTTCTCCTGCCAGGTCTCATCAGTGTCTCATCAGGGCACTGCTCTGTGGAACAACCTGCTGCTAACTAGGCTTCTGGGCTACCAGTCTGTCTGTCTGTGTCTGGGCTTCCAGGTCTGACTGTCAGGCGCTACAAGTTCCGTCTGTATGCTACTCTTCAAGAATGACAAGGCTTCCTTAGAACTCTGTGAGGCTAGGCGAGGAGCCAAATTGTGATATTGCCCACCCATCCTTTGTATTTTCTCCATGATTCTTTAATCTAGGCTTCGTGTCCCTTTTTCTCCTACTGTGTGGAAATATAATGCATTCTAAGCAACTCGCTACCAACTATGAGAATTACCTTTGACAGATTCTTAATCTTTTCAAGTAAAGATCTCAGTGTTCCCATTCATTTCAATTGACACTGTTTCTGTCTTTAGGTAGAGATTTTAAATAGGCTTCTCAAGTGTTTGCATATGAGGTAGAGAAAAATGGGATAATTTTCTGCTCTATCCCATTGTTCGTCTGCCAGTCTTTGTCAAATCACTTGAGAATGTAAAGGAAGAAATTATTCTCACTCTAAGGAAAATGGGCTTCACTGTCAAATTAATTATCCAGATATAAACTTTTTACTTACAAATGGTTCTAGGGCCAATTAATTAATTATGCTCACTATCAAGAGAAAAAAGGATTAGAAAGTAATGACCAAGACCGAATTCCTCTCCTTGAACAGAAGTCACTTGTCAAGACTGTTATTATCAAGATATTGATTATGACCAGTTTATATAAATAAATTGCCACTAATTACATAAAAGTAATCAATTTAAATATTCTAATATATAACTATACACCATTATCATTATAGTGTTGTCTTATTGCCTATTATTTGTTAGAGTCAGATATAATCAAGAAGAATACATCACAATTAGAACATTTTGTTCATCAAAGAACTTTCATCATCATACTCATCACATGCTACAAAATAAAAATTACAATAATAAGAGTAATTTCTAATATTTTGATAGTAACCTATAGATTATAAAGTGATATACATACATAAATATATATTCATAGTCCCAATTCACATATGTGTGTATGTACATAGTCACATTACATATATGTGAATTATTTTAGAGCTATCACCTTCAGACGAGATCAGATTCATTCTGGGCGTTCTGGGCGATATGGCCGTGGACTAGAGCTATCCCCTTCAAAAAAGTGTCCTGGGGGCTTCCCATTAGAGATCACAGTGATCTATGCAGGGTATAAAAAGGGAAATCAATGCACTCTGGATTCAGATAGTTCTAAATATGAGCACCATCTCCTCTACTTAGTTGCTCTATACTTGAAATAAGACATTTAGCTTCATTTAGACATATTTTTCTTACTTACCAAAAAATGAGGTGATTAATATGTACCTTTGGGATTACCCAGGGGATTAAATATGGTAATTAAATGTAAAATATGCACAGAACTTACTCTGTCAGTGCTTGATGAGTATGTTAACTCTTGTTTAATTATTTAAATCTTGCCCATCATAAAATGGTGTTAGTATTTTTTCAATGAGCATATGTGTATTTGCAACTTTATGGAACTGTTACACGAAATTTTGTAGTATATATTATTATTTATTCCCATTGTAAGGAAAGAGCTTATATGAGAGATTTTTAATATTTTAATCAAATACATTAATTGCTGTTAAAGTTATTACCCAGTATCTACATTATTTCCCAAAAGAAATATCAACCACAAAATCTCACTGTAATTAATTACTAAAGCCCTTTCAAATAGTTTCAGATACAATAACAGTATATGGAAGAAATTTACGTCCTTCTAAAAGTCCTGACTTAATCCAAGAAATCAGTTGAAACAGTGGAAGAAAATCTGACTAACAAATAACTAAAATGGTGGAATTCTTCCACACAAACGTAAATCTATTGTTTCTCTATATTTGTATTCAGTGAGTCTCTTCTTTTCACCTTTGAAAACTCTTGACTAAACCATAGTTCAAGCTCTCCATCCATTCTTTTCCTCACAGGGTAAAGCTGTCCTAGCCCAGCATGAAAGTGTTGGACCATATGTTGCTCTGTTCTTCCTCCACTGTGAAGTTAAGCTCCTACCATCTCATGGAAAATTGTATCACTAGGAGACCAAATATGAGGCATAACTATTTTCTACATTGAACATATAGAAGTAAAAATAAAAGTAGAATGGCAGAGAAAAATAAAAACAGTGTATTATGAAATCATTTTGGGCAATTTGTGTATGCATGTTTCCATAGGAACAGTATTATACATGAAGGGTAGTTTTGTAAACAAACTACTTATATACATAAAATAGATATTCATGCTTTTTAATATAGCTATTAAAGCTATTAAAATATAGTTGTTACATCAAGGAATATTGATTACCTTTAGTTATTTCCTTTTTTGGTAATTTTTTAATGTTTGATTATTTTTGAGAGAGAGAGAGAGACAGTGTACAAGTGCGTGAGGGGTTAGAGAGAGGAATACATAGAATCTAAAACAGGCTCCAGGCTCCAGCACAAAGCCTGATGTGGAGCCCAAATTCAGGTTGGATGCTTACCCAACTGAGCCACCTAGGCACCCTTCAGTTATTTCTAAAGTAACCAGAATTTACTAAATTAGAGCAGATACAGATTATTTTTTAATATATCCTGAATGTTAATGTTTGAGTAAAACAAGAGATTTTTAAGAAAAGGGAGTAGATGGAAGTTTCAGAGAATATTCTCAAAAAGGCTTTAAACTAACAAAAATTTTACAGATTGAGCATTATGTTTAATCTTACTTGACAATTTATGAGTTTTCTTCTTTCTGAATATACTGCTTCTTCTCATACTGCTCTTATATTTATCAGACACAATTAAGGACGTTTTTGACTCATTATTATCCTGGGGGCAAGATAGAGAAATAATGAGAAAGTTAGAAAGGACAACAAAATGAGTACCTGAAGTAGATGTATTTAACTCTAAGCAATGAATAAAATCGTACTGGAAGTTTGTAAAGGGAGCAACTGAGCAAAGTATGTTTAGTTGTTGTATATCTGTCTAACTGCTTAGCGTCATTTATCAGAATGTTTTTGTTATTGTTCAAAGCTAATGTTGGGGCTGGATGGGCAGGTTAGCATTGAATTTGGTAGAGGGAAAGGAAAATAATCTTTTACATGTAGCTAGATATTACCAGATGCATGTTGAACACTCATAGCCTCAAGCCTTCAATCAAGACTTTGCAGTTTTATTTTGTATTGTTTTGTTCTACTTTATTTTTATATTGCTGATCATGATCTACCAATAGCTCATCATTTTTGCTTTGAAGAAAGCTTTGCCTCTGAGTCATGTAACCTTGCCAATTTCTCCTGAGGAAACCTGCCAATGAGGTGCCATCATAGTCTTGAGTTCTGAGCAAGTATTCAGGATGTCCAAGTGAATATTCTACTCTGCCCCTTCCTTGAGAATTTATGAGGGAAACAAAACCTATCTGATTTCTCCATTTTACATTTCTATCACCTCTCCTTCAGTATATGTAGCTAGATTTTCACTTTCTATAGTTTCTTAAGGGATTTTCTTCTTTGTCCTGGTATCATTTTTCCTGGGTAGTCGCATTTTTCCTGTGAGCTCTGCCTTAATATGGAAGGGGCATTCACTCCACACTTTTAATGAAACTTGACAGCATTGAACCAAATCACCGAGAGAGAGAATAGGCTAACCAATCTGTGCTTGTTTGTGCCAATTGCTCATCCTCTAGGTAGACGCTGGACTACTCTTTTTGAACTATCAACCAGATCATATTATTCCCCAAGTTCAAATCCACCCCTCAGAACTTAGAACTACCAACCAGGAAGGTTAGGGAAAACAATGTTCTCATAATCTGGCCCTTAATCATCTCACAGCCTTCATCTCATAATCCCCAGCCCCACACTCAGTATGCCCCAGCCACATCAGAAGATTGTCCCCACCATAGTGCCTCTGCTTTAGATGCTTCCTCTGCAACCTCTCAGCCTACATTGTATGCCTCTCTATAGTTTAAATAAAATACTTGGTGCTTCATCATTACTTCAAATTATTTTAAACTTTTTTTAATCATGAGAATCTTTCTTTAACCACAACTGAAATGGAAATCTGGTAAAGTGCCATTAAATTGGAAGCCCTTTTCAAGACCACATCCCTCCAATTACTATCTTATCCCATATTCCCTGAGTTGGTCTGAAGTGGTCTTGTATAACCACGAGAAAAGCACCTTTTCAAACATTATGCCATATTATATATTATGTCTTATAATTTCACCACATTTATGATACATTTTTATCATAAATGAACATTCTGTTTGAATTTTAATTTTTGTACTCAACTCTTTAAAAGTACAGATGAAACAAATATCAGCAAATTCTTGTAATTATTCAAGTCTGAGATAATTTTCCCTACTTCAAATTTTATTTGTTCTTAATCTGCTGATGATATTCTTTTGTTTGGTTATAGTGTAAAATATCTCTGAGTTCCCTCATCTTGGGGAAATGTTAGGTTAGGCAAGGATTGTATAATAGCTGGAAAAGAAAATTCATTCACTAGAAAAAACTCTTGTTTCATTTAGATTTTACATTGCAAAATAAAGTATATACCAGTTTTTAACCAAATTAACTCTTTCCCTCTAATGCCAAGAACTGAATTCATAGTATCATTGACCTATGATTAAAATTGGCATGCTGAAGTTGAGGAAGAATGGTTCTCAAGTGAGTGGAGTTTATTTTGAGCCATTAACTTTTTGTAGATCCCTTTCTTGAGGTGATATTCATGTGCATCATGAGGGACTTTAAATACTAAATTTTGCTTTGTTCTCCTCAGATACTATAAGCTCAGTTACTGAGAAATGTCTTTCTCTCTCTGATACATAAATACCCATCTAGAATTGTAATAAAATGATGAGAAGAAATTGTTGTGTTGAAGGATATGCCTCCTAGTATAGCTTTACTTCCTTGAAAGATTTTTTATTGAAATGATTACCTAGATATGCTATCTCATTTCCCATCTTATACTATATTCGTTCTAAGTTAATCTTCACTTTTATCTTTTACATCAAAACTACTCTTACCAATGTTTCAATACCTCTGTGTTGTTGAATCTAATAATCATATCTTCATATTCATATTACTTGACCTGTCAATAGCATTTGAGATAATTGATTACCTTCCTGAAAATCTGTGGTTTTCAAATCACATGCCTGATTTTTCTTCTACTACTCAGGCATTTGCTTTTCAATCTCTTTTGCTTGTCCTTCCTCATATCCTTGATCACTAAATAGAGAGGGAGAGACAGAGTGAGAGCAGGGGAGGGTCAGAGAGAGAGAGGGAGACACAGAATCTGAAGCAGGCACCAGGCTCTGAGCTATCAGCACAGAGCCTGATGCCAGGCTCAAACTCACAAACTCATGAGTGATCATGACCTTAGCCGAGGTTGCATGCTTAATGGACTGAGCCACCCAGGCACACTAAATTTGCTTTGTATTGGTCCAAACAGTTGACTGGTTTCTGTAAATGCATTATAAATCCTGTTATTGATTTTAAATGTTTAGAAACGAGCTATAGGCAATTGTAAATAATTAAAATTATAGACCAGAATGGCAATATTTGAACATGCATATTTAAAATAATAATCATCAGATTTTTAAAAGTTAAAAATGGAATACAGTCATGGTTTAATTGATAAGACTTTTAAGGGAAAAGGCATGAAAGTTATTATAAAGTTACAATTGAGGTAATAATTTCCTTATCATACATAATAAATATACTATACTTTTATATGATCACTTATGTAACAAGGTGAAATTCTTAAATATGATCACAAAAGCAACAAACTAGAAAATACCTAACTATATTATATATCTTTATATTTAATTTTAATCCTTTTATAATTCCATAACTTAAAATAGTATAGCTACCATTTCTAGAATGGAATTCAATAAAATGCTAATTAACAGTGGCTACCATTAGATGATGGAACTACAGATAAATTTCTTCCTTATACTTTTTCACTTTTTAATTAGATTTTTCCATTAGACTGCACTATCTTGAAATCAGAATAATTTAGTAAGGCTATTTCAAAAATAAAAGTAACCTTAATTATATTTTGTTTTCCTCATGTTTTATGACAGGCCTCCGAAGAAAAATAATTTGAAAATTGAACAAAATAACTAAGCCCAAGACAGTGACTTTCTTTTCTGTTTTTGTACCTTCTCACTATAATAGAAAGTCTTGTAACAGGGTAACCAATAATTTTTCCCAATTCTGTATATACATTTCACCACTTACATCAAGTGGTAGAGTCTGAGCCAGCCTTATGTTCAGTAAAATAAAACTAAAGTGATGTTTGGGATATCTGAGTTCAAGCTCTAAGAGAACTGTTAGCTTCTCCCTCTCCATGTTGGAGACTAGGCGTCATGCAGTGAGAAAGCCCATTCCAGTACCAAATTGTCAGGGGCCAAACAGAGCAAGGTGGACTTTCTAGCCTCAGTTGGGACCAGCTAATTCAGTTATACAGGTAATCTAAGCATATGTAATGTGGCGTAGAACATTAGCCACGCTGAGCTCAGTTCACAGAACCATAAATAGTCACTGTCAATTTGTTACTGAGTTTGGGCACGCTTTATTATGCAGCCACAGGTAACAGATATACTCACTAAAGTGTATGTTGTGTTCAAAATATTCCATTGGCTCCCCTTCTCACCATAAAACCTAGAAGATGGTAAAATAAGAGTCTTGGAGAGGTCATCAAGACAATGTGACCATAGGTCTACCCATAAGTTAGAGCCTGCAATTCGAGGCCTCTTAACCTCACCTGATCCTTGAGAATGCATTCTGTTTGCCTTCCCTGCTTCCAGGGGCTACACCAAGTACTTAGTACATCATTTTATGGGTATCATATCACTTGAGACTATCCAAGGCAATATACATAACGGAACCCAGTTAAAGCTTCTCTATAAACTTTTAAGATTTTGTGGGCATGGGCACACCCAGGGGGCTTAATCAGTTGAGCATCTGACGCTTGATTTCAGCTTAGGTCATGATCCCAGGGTCATGGGGTCAAGCCCCATGTCAAAGGCTCTGTGCTAAGTGTGGGGCCTGCTTGGTATTCTCTCTCTCTCTCTCTCTCTCTCTAACAACAACAACAACAAAAAAGATTTGATGGGCAAGTAGGAGAGCTACTCATCTTGTGGCCACCCTAGATGAACATTATATTTAATTTTTGTTTCTTATTAAACCTGCCACCTACCAATCTTTTTCTTGTCTCTTCCTACTGTCCACCTCAAGGGCTGGCTCCTGAGGAACTTGCAAACCAACAAATAGATTTTGTTCTGCCTAGAAATTTAGGTATTATGTTTATTTTAAATCAGGAAATAAGTTTCATGACTTCCTAAAAAAATACTGACTTAACAGAGTTGCAATGTACTACCAAATACACTAGAGCAATTGGTGGTGGTCAAACAGTAACTCAGATTTAAGAAATTGGAAATTTTCTAACTGTTGCGGGCAAGGCATATGCAGTGGAACAGCTTCTATGAACATGTATAAATTTTAATTCCAAGAGATCCAACTTACGCAATGCCTTTGCAATATATCTGCAGGGCATGCCCTACTTGGGGAGGGTAGAGGAATGCTTTGATTTTCTAATGGCTTAAAGTCATTTGAAGATATCGTATAATTTTTCATCAACTTTATACATAAAAAATTAGATTGACCTAAATTTAGCTCTTTGGAGAATTGGCTTTTCAAATTTAACCTTGACCAGTGATACATTCAAATGATTATATCTTTTTTACTACATGTATAATGTTTTGCCCCTCAGTTCTGGAGGCTAATTTCACCTTTTCTCCCTGACAGTGTCAGACGCCATTCATGGAAATAGCCATCTAAAGCATCTGTTCTACTATATAAGTTCTTTCTGTATCATAATAAATTGTAAATTTCTTTCCCTAATGTATTTTGAACTCCTTAATAACTAGCTGTTGTAAAGGTTAGAGTTATATTTACTTTCCCTCTCACCATGACCTGCAAATAGTTTTTATTTATTTAATCAATCAGTAATTGTTATATATGTGTTTTTAGTTGATTATTTTTGTAATGGTAAGGTGAAAGTATTTTCAGGTACAATAACTTAAAGGTGTAATTTTGCTCCTGTTTGTATTATACTTAGCAATAAGAAAAATCTATCAATAGTCTAAAAGCTAACAGTTTATTCTTATTCATTATATGGTTCACTTTTAAGTAAAAACATGAAAAATAAACACATCATCATGCTCAACCTTATTGATATTCTAGCATACCATGTTCTTGCCTATATTTAACAGCTTTTTATGCTATTGACTGATAAATTAAGAATTAATTTTAAACACATATTTTATTTTATTGAATGTTTATTTACTTTGAGAGAGAGAATGAGTGTGCATGTGCAAGGGAAGGGTAGAGAGAAAGTGAGAGAGATATCCGAACCAGTGTCCATGCTCAGTACCAAGCCTTACTTGGGGCTCTGACTCAATCTCATGAACTGTGAGATTATGACCTGAGCTGAAATTAAGAGTCAGAGCTTAACTAACTGAGCCACCCAGACGCCCCTAAGCACATATTTTAGTGGTTCTGTTGAAGATCATAATATTGTACACCTGTTAAGCACTCAGTTGCCACAGTACCTTATGAAGTAGATATTATTGTATAATTCCCTTTTTGGAGTTGAGAAAAATAAAAACCAGAATGAGTATATATTAAAATATCTAAATATCTATATACTAAATATTTAAATTTTTTATTTAAACATGTTGAAGGCATTTTGGTTAATTATAATATCAGAATTATACTTAATACTTAAAAACTCATTTTATGATTTTAAGTGTTTATCTTTAAAACATTCTAAAAATGAAGCAATTGGCATAGCTTTGATTATAAACACAATTTTCTTCATACAAAATTGGCTTTTTATGGTTTTAATTTAAACTATTCTACATTTTTCCATTAAGAATTTATTTAAAATATTTAAATCACCACTAATTCCAAAGTATTGTTTTAAAAAATATTATAATGCTATTCCTTGGTAATATTTTTTTCAAATCCATAAATTCTCATCCAAGAAAAATATTTATTTCCTTATATTTATATTCAAATATGTAATGCTAAAGATAATAAGAATAAAAAAGTAATGAAGTCCACCTTTTTAAAATTAGAAATAAAATTCTAATTTCAATGGTGATACAGACACTAATACTATTGCCTTGAAATGACAAAGAAAATATTATTTTACTTTATATTTCCCCATTTTTACTCAATCTATAAAATCACTTTTACTGAATAGCTTTATGAGATACAAAGACAAAATAACGACAGTTAAAAGATGTGCGGATCTAAACTTTTTCCTTATACTGGCTAAGAGTTCTTAACCAAGTCACTTTGACTTTTGAGCCATAGTTCCTGCCTATAAATTATTAAAATAAAATATATTCCCATTACTATAAGCATTAAATATAATTACCAAAAGAGCCTTTTATATTTTTGGGTAAAATGAGATCTATTTCATAAAAATATTTAATAGAGGTAATATTAGAGTTTTAGTAATAATAAACTAATAGAGTTAAAAAACTAATCACTTTGAAAGTCTTTTGACATTATAATGCCATATCAATCATAGTAGAAGCTAACATTTTGTATAATTATAAGAAAGGTAGTTGGTTGCCCTTGTATACATTTAATATTATACTAAATGTTCAAAGGGATAGACCTATGGAATTTATTTGCTATGGAAAATGGTATAAAAGATTAGCAAAAGTGTTTGTCAGTTTCTATAGAAATAAGGAAGTTGAGTTCCAAGAATGACTTGTAGGCAATCAGAGATAGATAGAAATGAAAAGAAAATTGAATCAGAAAAGTGTAAAGTACAGAAAAGTGTAAAGAAACTTATCTGGATAAATAGAAAGAAAATTGATGTTTTCATTACTGAAGAGTAAAACCAGTAAAAGAGAAAATCAAATAATTAAAATGATGGTTCAACTGCGTAGCTCTCCTAGGAAGGAAAGAAAGCAAACACAAGAAGTGATTAAATGGATTAGTAAATGTAAGAAATATATGGATGATAAAAAATGCATATCTAGCCCAGAAAAACAACATCTATTTATGGTTGAAGTTAGGACCTTGAAGTAGAAGAAATAGCCAGGTCAAAATATACTGACTTGTACCTAAACTAGAAAACATCCTGAATTTGCAAATTAAAAGAATTGACTCAGGTAAAAGTAATTAAATAAGCACCATATCACTTTAAATGAAGAGATAAAAATAAATGTAATTTCTGGAGAAAAAAATTAATGCTGACACAGGGGCAAAAATAATACCAGTGTATTTTTTCTTTCTGTTAAACTGAATACCAAAAGTTAATATTGCAGTAGCTGAAGAATTGTAAAGTTAAAAGAAATTGTGATTCCAAGATACTCTGAAAGTAAAGTTTACATTTATGCATCAAAAACATTTATAAAGACAGAGGTTAGAAGCATTTAATGTTCTGAGATAAATGCATTCAACCAGAGTTCAAAGATCAAAAATAAATTAAAAACATCAAACAAAACCAGGTGAATTACAGCATCAATAAAAACACAAATTTCTGTGTACAAACCATATTCCACTATTAAAAACAAAAAGAGAGGAATGAAGATGAAAAATTATAATGATAAAGAGGATGTACTACTGATAGAGAGGAAGTTAAATAAATTATAACAGAGTTGGATGTGCAACTTTATGCCAACAACTTTAAGAATCTAGACAAATGGCAATCCACTTGAAAAAATAGTCTTAACTAGGGAAAAGAATGATGAATAATTCAATAACCATAAAATAAATTTAAAATAATCACCCTACTTAAAAAAAAAAAGTCCAGAGTGTTTAAGAGGTTATGGCAAATCTCCAAGCAACTAAGATATAAATTCTATGTTATATAAACAATGTTTCAGAGCATAGGGCAAAGCAGAAACCTGAAAACTCAGGAAGTTCATGAGGTTAAAATAACTCAGAATAAATCAGACAAAGATTTATATAGAGGTTGTGCAACCCAGCATTGCTTTGTTTATGTTGTTAAAAATAAAAGCCCCTCATATCTCAATATGACAGTGGTTGAATAAAATATGGTGCCTCCAAACTATGGAAAACTGTGACAAGATTTAACAGAATGATAGAGACCTATACATAATAACCTGGACCAATTCTCAGGCATATTTTTAAGAGATAAAACAAAGTCCAAGAATAGCACAGGTAGAATAACAGCATTTATATAAAGAAAACTCATTGTAAGCATTTGTAATATATATAATCTCCCCACAGTAAGAAAACCAGAAGGAAGAATATGATTAGAAAGGGAATAAAGGAGGAACTTTATTTTTTTGCATTGAATTATTATGTATCTTTGATTCTTTTATAATGACAACATATTTATGTGTTAAAGTACCCAAAAGTTGCTGAAAATCAAAAGTAGCAATTCTACATGGAGTTGTGTTATTTATATCAACTTTTCTCATTGGCAAAATTTTAGTTTATTGGTTTTGAAGTTTGTCATAATATGTAGTATTATTAAAGGACAGTAATTTTGTATAATCTATTTATAAAAAAAATGAGATTGGAGTCTAGATTTCCTTGGTTGGAATGTTACTCTTCCTCACAAAGATTCAGATATTTGTTTTTGGACATGAAAGGAAGTGGTAGAATTATATCTAGTACTTTTAAATGTTATATGGAGCTGGATATGTAAATGGAAGGTGTTTGTAATCATCAAAATAGGCTACAGGAAAAAACTCAAAAATATTACTGACTTTATAATAACAAAAGGTTTTTTCTAATTTGTGCTAAATTCCTGAGAAGGGTTAGGCAGAGGTTTTTGTTCAATTTCAGTCACTATGAAACAAACACAGGCTAATGAAGTGATAGCACTTGTCAGTCTTCAGTCTGCAAAGAAAAGAGAGCTATAGGGGTCTTACATTGACTTAAAGACTATAGCCTGGAAATGATAGTCCTTAGTTTGTTCAAAACTACTTGGACATGACCTCATTCAACTAAGAGGCCAGGAAGTGCAATTTTATTATCCCAGAAGAAGGAAAATTAGGGATACTTGGCAAATAGCAATCATGACTGCCAAGGTATTGTACTTGGATATTGTAATTGGAAGTTGAAAACTGCTGGTCTCTGCAATCCATAGATATTCAACAAAATATTTGATGTACATATTTATAGTCTAATATTCAACTTCATTATCATGTTATGGAATTAGACATCATAGATATGGAGATTGGTAGATTTTGTGCAGATTCTGTCATATTCATTTTGTGACCTTGGATGTTTTATTTGAACACTATAAATTTAATTATCTCTTCTTTAAAGAGAGGTGACAGTAAGTAAAACAATTGCTTTTTACTATGTGAGCTTGATATGACTCTTTATGAGGTGCTTGTCTAAAGTTGAGCGTTCACTCTTAGTGTTTATCATGACAACAATGGCATTACTGTATGCACTGGATTTATGACCACCTAGTGGTCATATATATTCTATATTTATAAAGTTCTTCCAAATATTTTAATTCAATACTTATCATCATGTGGGATAAAAGATTAGGTTATCCACTTTTAATATATAAGACAAATGAACCTCTGGCTGATATGCTCCAGGTCACTTACAAGTCATTTCAGTGTCTCAGGTCAAAGATATTGAAGAGCCCAGAATCAAAACCTAACCAAGAGACCCAGCTACAGATTAAAAAAAATAAGAAATGGAAAAGAAACTTGTATACAGCATACATAGCCTGTAGTTATGTATGTAAATATAAAAAAACAACAATGCATCTTATTAATCAGTATTGAATCAAACAACATTCTGATTCCATATCAGTAATACTATGAAGCCAACTAATTGTTTTAAGATACAAATTGTGAGTGGGGCGCTTGGGTGGCTCAGTCGGTTAAGCCTCCGACTTCGGCTCAGGTCAGATCTCACCTTTGTGGGTTTGAGCCCCGCATCAGGCTCTGTGCTAACCGCTGGCTCAGAGCCTGGAGCCTGTTTCCGGTTCTGTGTCTCCTTCTCTCTCTGCGCCTCCCACTCTCATGCTCTGTCTCTCTCTGTATCAAAAATAAATAAAACATTAAAAAAAAAAGATACAAATTGTGAGAATTCAATGTTAACCTTGATTTATATGCAATGCCAAGTACAGTGTCAAGGAAACGTGTCAAAAGTAACTAGAAATATCTTATCAGGCAGACAATATTCATAGCCTTATATTTTGCCTATTTTTCTGACTTTCCACATTATAAAAGTATTTCTTAGTACATCAATTCAACTCTAATTGAATGGCTAATTACATTTCTTCTCAAATTGATACTGATAGTCTTTTTAAAATCCTATTCCTGGGATAGATTAACCTTACCCACAAATTGCCTAAAGAAATTGCCCTCACTATGATTTTCTTGGACATAATGGGTCCCAGTGTGCCCACTGCTTGTCTCACTGGTTTCCAGAGATGCCCAGCATTCTTGTGTCTTCCTTTCTTTAAGGACCAAATGTTCTTGACATACCACTGTCAGTCATCTCATTTAGATCTCCTGTTACCATTTCCTTGCCATTTCATAAGAACATCTTATTAAAGAGACAGTACTCAAAGTTACATGCAGGATTTTGATGGAAAACCACCATTGTGTGGCATGGCATTTGTAGCCTAAGGCAAACATTCAATCTATTTTTGAATAGCTCCATGTAACTGCAGGCAGGTAGGTGATTCTATATCCTTACATCCCAAACTGAAATTGTAATAGTTGAATATTTCAAATGGCTATGATTTTGAAGCACATTTAATTAGAATATGATATGAAAGGCTTATGTAAATAAAATGGCCTCGCAACAGTTGTTAAACATTTTTATAACATTTTTATAACACTCAAGGGACTCCTGGGTGGCTCAGTGGATTAAGCATCCAACTTTGGCTGAGGTCATGATCTCATGGTACATGGGTTCAAGCCTTGGGTTAGGCTCTGTGCTGACAGCTTAGAGCCTGGAGCCTTTTCGGATTCTGTATCTACCTCTCTCTGCCCCTCCTCTGCTCATGCTCTGTCTCTCCATCTCTCAAAAATGAATAAACATTAAAACATTATTTTAAAAAATTTATAGCTCTCAAGACCAAAGGATGCCCATGTAGATTGCAGTTTAGTATAAACCCTGGACTCTGGGTGGCTCTTTCGGTTAAACATCCGTCTTCAACTCAGATCAGGATCTCATGGTTCATGGGTTCAAATCCTGTGCTGTGCTCTGTGCTGACAGCTCTAAGCCTGGAGCCTCCTTTGGGTTCTGAGTCTCTCTCTCTCTCTACCCCTCCTTGCCTCAAGCTCTGTCTCTCTCTGTCTCAAGAATAAACAAACATTAAAAGAAAAGGTTAAGATATGTTAAAATAAATAAATAAATAAACCCTGGGCTTACAGCAGCTTCACCACAATCAATACTTATAACCTATATCAGGTAGAACATCCTTATCTCAAACTATGATATAGGTTCTGCACTAGGATCTCATTTTATAGGAAAGGAAAATGAAGCTTATAAAGTTTCGGTCATTTTCCCACAGAGTCACAGGTTGTACTCAGGCAGTCCATCTTCAGAGGCACTGTTGTTACTGTATCAATAAAACATGTTCTTCCTCATGTCACAAAAAAACTGTAAGAAGCAAAATACTATGACTCCGTCTTAGTGTGCTCTAAAGTTTCCTAACCAAGACACCATTGACATTTTGGATCAAACATTTAGTTCAGGATCTGGGATCTGCTTCTTAGGATGTTTAGCATCATATTTGGCAACTACCCATTAGATGCTGCTACCTCCTTGCTCCCAGTTGTGACAACCAAAAATGTTATCAGATAAAATTTCATGTGGTTGAGAACCATTAGTACCAGTTAAATAAAATCTACCATTATGATGTGACTGATTTCAAATAAAAATGCTTCCTTTAAAAAAGGCTATTGTTTAAGGATGCAATATAACAAAAATTAACAAATGAATACATATGTATCCATTCTGTATGTATTTAAAGAGAAAATATTAAGAGACAAAACTATGACTCATTATATATAAAAAATCTCTAGCAGTGTTATTGCTAATGAAATGTTTAGAGGTACAGTAGGCATGACTTTGAGTAGATAATGAAAGAAAATGCAAAATGCTTATTGATGCATGATGTGGTTTCATCTTAGCTTGGGCAAACCATGCAGTATTTAATATATAGTAGCAGAATATTTACTATTGAAGCTTGAAAAGATGTGAGTTCTTTGTGTGCAACCTTTCATTTATGCATGTGAGAGGGTAGTCTTTTTTTAAAATATTTTTACATTGTAGTACTTGTTTTGCTTGTTAGTGGTGTTTGCTTATTTAATACATTCCGTCAAGGACAGAAATTACATGATGTTTTTTTTTTTTGTTTTCTTGTTTTTTTTTT